>NC_140990.1:248312391-248691731 GCF_052327205.1 Somniosus microcephalus | reverse complement strand
ACAAATAACCAAGTTTCAAGGAGATTTTTCCCGTAGATCTCAGCCGTATTATGTGTTTCCTTCAAGGAAAAGCCCATGCTTATGGATTTTTTATTTTTTATTTTTTTTAAAGCTGAAAGCTAATTGGAATGACGATGCATCAAGCATTAATACTAATTTACCGATTAATCGGGGTTGTGTTTTGGCTCAATTGTGACTGGCATTTCAGAGAAAAATATCCCTCATACAGCATGCAGATTTACATTTAGCTAGACAGAAAAGAATAGTATTTAACCTTTTCTGCAAGACACATTTTAAACTGTCTTACTTGCTAGTGGATATTCTGATTGCCTCAGTACTGTACCGATTAAATATAATTTTTAGACTGTACTTACCAAATATTTCTTAATTGACCATTTTTAATATTCAAATTTGTAGTGTGCAAGTGCAGCCAATTTTAAACTATTTGTAAGCTGGAAATTGCAAAAAGTGCATAGACCAAATGTCGCATACTTAAATTCATTGCAAATTGAAGCTCACAAAGAGCTTCCGAGCAGCAGGAAAGCTGCATCTTCATTTAAATTTGTAAAAAGATCGGTTTTATTTAACCTGCTTTGACTTGAATTGTGACAAGATAAATAGATATGGAAGGACATTCAGCCCATCTTAAATCATCAATCCAGAAAGATCACACAGTTTCCCCCCCCCCCCCCCAACAGAAACCAATTGTTTAAATGATTTAAGCTATTCACCTTCATTTTCCTATCCAAAAATCCATTCCAATTGTTGATCACTGTGAAGAGTATCCAGGCATCAGCTGTAAAGTTGCCTTTTACTGCTCTTGAACTGATGGCCCCTTTTCCCTACTGTCACAGTTCAGTTTGTGATGTTCCTGTTTTACCTTTTCCATACCTTAATTCTGTAATTCAGTTGCCTCTTTTCAAGTTGAAGTGCCCAAGTTTTTTTTTTCTAGTCTTACTTCACAATTCAGTCCTCTGATGTTAGTGATCAGTCTTGTGGCTCATCTCTGAACCGGTTCTAGTCTCATGGCTCATGTCTGAACTGCCTCCAGGACTTCAGTGTCTCTTCTGAATCTTGAAACCAGAAATGGCCACAGTACTCGAAGCGCAGTCTGACCATACACTACAGTTTCAGCAGGAGTTCCCTTGATTTGTACTCTATTGTTGTAGCAACATATGAACCGGAGTATGCCATTGAGCCCATCGAGCCTATTCCGCCATTCAATGAGATCATGGCTGATCTGCGACCTAACCCCATATATCCGCCTTTTCCACATATCCCTTAATACCTCTGGTTAACAAAAATCTATCAATCTCAGATTTAAAATTAACAATTGACCTAGCATCAATCGCCATTTGCAGAAGAGAGTTCCAAACTTCTACCACCCTTTGCATGTAGAATTGTTTCCTAATTTCACTCCCGAAAGGTCTGGCTCTCATTTTTAGACTATACGCCCTAGTCCTAAAATCCCCAACCAGCAGAAATAGTTTCTCTATCTGTTCCCATTAATATCTTGAAAACTTTGATCAGATCACACCTTAACCTTGTAAATTCTAGGGAATACAACCCTAATTTGTGTAATCTCTCCTCGTAATTTAACCCTTGGAATCCGGGTATTATTCTGGTAAACCTACGCTGCACTCCCTCCAAGGCCAATATATCCTTCCTAAGGTGTGGTGCCCAGAACTGCTCACAGTACTCCAACTGTGGTCTAACCAGGGCTTTGTATAGCTGCAGCATAACTTCTACCCCCTTGTATTCTAGCCCTCTAGATATAAAGGCCAGGATTCCATTAGCCTCTTTGACCCCACCCCCACCCCAACCGTCTCTTTGGACCTCCACTGTTTTTAGACTTTCACCATTTAGAAAGTACCCTGTACTATCCTTTTTAGGTCCAAAATGGATGACCTCACATTTGCCTACATTGAAATCTATTTGCCACAGTTTTGCCCATTCACTTAATCTATCGATAACCCTTTGTAATTTTATGCTTTCATCTACACTGTCTACAATGCTGTCTATCTTTGTGTCATTGGCAAATTTGGATATGAGTTTCATATGCCATCATCCAAGTCGTTAATAAATACTGTGAATAGTTGAGGCTCCAACACCGATCCCTGCTGGACACCATTAATCACATCCTGCCAATTAGAGCATTGACCCATTATCCCTACTCTCCGTCTCCTGTCACTCAGCCAATTTCCTAACCAGGTCAATAATTTGCCTTCAATTCCATGGGCTTCTACCTTAGTCAACAGTCTCTTATGTGGGACTTTGTCAAATGCCTTCTGGAAGTCCTTATAAATAAGTTCAATATTACACTTACAAGAACACTTACTCTGATCATTGCTGCTCTACAGTGCTTGGACATTTTAGGAATGATTCTATTAAAACCCTGAGATTTCTTTCAACTTCATGATCGCAATTGTAAAAATAAGAGTGCCAGAGTGTCCTCTTAATTCAGTTCCTATTTGCTATTAACAAAGTATTATAGAGGCTGAAAGGGAGATCAGGACTTGGGATGAGGGTACCCCACTTATGAAAATCAATACAGAGAAGGGTTCATTAAAAACACAAAGAAGGTGACACATTAAACAGAGACCAGCATTTAAAAAGAAACAGAGAACCAAACAGTATAAAACACAATTAAATCATAGGGTAGACAACTCAGAAATTTCAATGATTGTTAAAATTGTCTATTTTATTTACTTGAGTGTGCCCGCGTTTGACTTATTAAACCATATTACATGAAACTCTTTTTTATCCGGCACCCAAACAACCGGAAATCTCGGTTAACCGGCAAAATTCAGGAGTAGGTTCAGTTAAGTTTTTCTTCATATTAGTGGCCGTTCCTGGATCTGTGGCTGTGTAATCGGGGGTTTCTGCACTTGTTGCTAAGCAACAGGGACGTCTGGTCTATGGCCAGGGTTCCTGCAGTTGTTGCCAAGCAACAGGGAAGCCTGGATTTGTTGCTGTGTATGGAGCTCTCGTACCTTTTAACTATAACTCTCTGTAATCCGGACTTTTTGATAAACCGGCACCACGCCGGTCCCGGATAAAAAAAAAAGTGTTTCCTGTACTACAAAAGCAAAATACTGCAGATGCTGGAAATCAAATAAAAACAGAAATTGCTGGAAATACTCAGGTCAGGCAGCATCTGTGGAGAGAGAAACAGAATTAACATTTCAGGTCGATGACCCTTCGTCAGAACTGGAAAAAGCTGGAGAAGGAACAGGTTTTTAAGCAAGTGTAGGGGCAGGGAAACCATATTACTGTTCAGACTGTGGATACAAGACTCTCTTGCAGACTGCATGCATCGCATTAATCCTAAAACTTTGGGGGGGGTTATAACTTTTTTTTTTTTTTTTTTAAACTTGCCCTTTCTACTTGAATCTATGGTCATTGAAACACCCTATGGTACTGAATTAAACTACATATACGGTTATGCAACTTTTTTCCCCCAGTTTATTTTACAATGAGGACACAAGTCTTTGCATGAGATTTTAACTCAATGTACATGTGTAAACCATGAAATTAATGCTCTTATCTGCGCAGAACAATTGTTAGTTTCCTGCATCCAAATACACAGCAACCTGCAAGAAATCTATTTGCATCATTGCAATGTGATTTAACAACAGGCATGCAAAATGGGTATGGTACATAATTCACATTCTATCCTCAGCTGTAATTTAACCCTTAATTATTGCAGTCTGCAAGTGCGAATGGTACTGGATCAATATTATTTATCCTATGTCTCGTCCGTTGGGCTTCTCTGCTGCCATGTGCAACACAACAGGCTGCAATGCATGCATAATACAGTATATGCTGTTTACAAAGTTCAGTCGCAGCCTGCATCATTACATGTGCCTCTGAAAATGTACTAGTAGTCATGTTGCATTCTATGCAAATAAGGAGGTTACAAATGTCTGCTCAAAACACCTTGGGACACTTTTTCAATGCTAAACGTGCTGTATAAATGCAGTTTGCTACTTGAATCATGACTGGTTTTGCACTTGGTTATATAAGTCTCTATGGAATTATATCTTTGAACCTCATGCCATCATAAAGCTGCAGAATTTTATGAGGTCAAAAGATATAATTCCATAGAGATTTATATAACCAAGTTTGTGCCACAGGTGAAAGGAAGAATACCTCCATCCTAGCATTATTTTGGTGGAATACAAGGATATAAGACACAATATTAACAGTAGAAAGCAGCTTCAGATTTTAAATCTGATCCTTCAGTTTCACTTAGATTTCCCTTAGAAGTGGAGTTGGCCTGTCTGTACCAGATCATCTGAGAAAGGAAGTAAAACTGTATGTTCCTGCCTTTCTCTAGCAGATCCTGGTAAAAGGTAAAGCAAGTTGCAACACTGATATAAAAATATAAATTAAGAACTGTTCATTGAATATTTATGTAGTTCTGCAGCAGAAACGGGCTTCATTAATGGGTCAGTGGGTAAGTGCATCACATGGTGTGGTGTGGTACTGAATTACATGAACCAGGAACTTCTCAAGTTCAATCCCTGATCTGTGCCAGAGTAGTGGCTCTCAGCTGAGACAGTAGTGGGGGGGGGGGGGGGGGGGCACTAAATTACCTCAGTATTCCATGACTGGGGAAGGAAGGAAAAAAAGTCAGCCCAGGTGCCTGCTCCTTGTTGCTATCCAGTGCATGTAAATTGACATCTGGTCACTCGACTGCAATGCCTTCCATGGTTGAATAACCTGTTACAATTCACAGTAGGTTCGCACAGAAACATCCACTTGGGAAAAGTACTGGAGGACTGTTGGCACCCATGAAACCATACTCCAGCACAAGTCACTATTTTCAGAAAGCATGGGCAACAGAAGCAATGTCAGCGAGCAGGGGTGGGGGGGGGGGGGGGGTGTCAGGAAAGGTAATTGATCAGGTGTTGGGTGAGGAAGGGATCAAGGAAGCAGGAGATGGGCCTCATGGAAGAGTGGAGTTTTAATAGGGCAGAGGAGAGAAACTGCAGTTTGACAGGGAATCAGGGCTAGGGTGAGGTGGCAGCAGAGGCAGCTGCACATTTAATATCAGTCTCAGAGACTAAAAGCCTTTGTTGCAGGGAGGAGTAGAGAGGCTGAGGAAAAGGGGTTGAAAAGGCAGTACATCATGGAGAAAATAAGCCCTTTAGGATCATCTTAAAGACAGGGAAGCAAATTAGAGCTCTGCATGGTGGAACTATATCCAGCAACAAATTATTAGACCAGTCGTGTGCCAGGTACACTCAAGTTTGTGGTCCTCAGATCCGAGAGCAAAAGTACAAACTATACCAGGAGACACAGGGATGGAAAAAGAGGATCAAACAAAGAGGCGAGGAAGAAGTCGAGAAGATCCATAGCAGTAGAGGGGTCACGACAGGTGGATAGTCAGAGAAAAGGAAGTTAGGAGTTTGAGTGAATTTGTGACAGAGCTTGGTTTGATCCAGGGATGGCAGGTGAGAATAGTGGGTTTGGAAGGATGTAGGTGGTAAAGATGTGGGAGAGTTGGCCACTGTGATTGAGGCTTCAGAAATGGAAAGAATGCATCAGCTCAGAAGGATAAGGGGGTGGCCATGGGTGTGAACGAGAGATCTTTTGTGATGGGAGAGATTGAGCTAGGACAGGAAGGAAGAGAACTCAGAAGAGTGGGGACTAGAGGAGTGAGACAAGGAGAGTTTAAGTGTAGGCAGCAATTACAAAGGATGGGAAGTCACTTTGCAGAGGCCAAGGAAGAAACTCAGTCCCTGTAGGTCTTAGGAGGACAAAGATGACAAGGAATTTAAGTAAAACACAGGTTGGATGGGAGAGGGTGGTGCCAGAGGAGTAGGAGAAAGGGTCAAGTGAAACTTGGTGACAAGAGCTATACCACTGCCACAGCAGTTTGTTCAGGGCAAATGATGAAATGTGTACAAAGAGATGCAGGATTTGGTGATGGGGTGGAGCAGTCGCCACTCGCAAATCAGGTTTCCATCAGTGCTACGATATCAATAAATTCATCCATGCCGAGATTGTGAATGGCGATGACCTTGGTCACGAATGAGCGGACACTCTGGATGGTAATAGAGAGAGCAATGATAGATAATGCACTGGGAAGTTTGGAGGGAGGGCAGTATAAGAGGAATAGGGAGTAGGGTTGCAAAGGGGTGGAAAGTTTCCGGTAAATTTTCCACGGGAAGTTTAGCTTGGGAATTTTGCCCAAAAAAGCACATGCTAGCATAATATTGTTTTTTTTGTATTTCTTTCTTTTTTTTCCCCCCCCCCCCACAGGTCCTTGCTATAAATTACTAACAGAGATGGAATCTTAATTATTAAGGAATTTCTTAATCAATATATGTTTATCTTCTTACTTGGCTTGTTTTAATAATTACAAGTTTTGTGTGTGACTGTGAACAAATGTGTCCTGATTGGTTGGATGAGTGGATGAGCGATTAGCTCCCTCTATTTGTAATATTTGCATATCGAATTGTGTTTGGCCTGCAGGCATCTGTAAGACTGCTATAGTTTTTTTTAAGATCCAGGTTAGGGGTCCTGAGGGAAGTCATTTTGTTTTCTGCTGATGTTGTGATGATGCAGTAAGTAAATCAGACTTTATACCAAATAAACCAGTTACTTGTTGAACTCTGTTGTCCTTCAATTTAAAATATACAAAATAATACACTATTGGTGATGTAGCGTCGTGTGTGTACAGGTCATGCTTCCATCACATGGAGCATCAGCAGAAACGTACTCACCCTGTTGCAATCGTGCTGATCGACCGCAGTTCGACACAGAGATGAATGCCCTTTATTTCTCTGCATAGAACAATGCCACGTTTACCGTCGGATGTGTGGAAGCATTTTACCCCAGGCATTAAAGATGGAAAGACTGTGTACATGTGCAAACACTGTAGAAAGCCATATGTAAAGAATGCCACAAAGATGCAGCAGCATTTATCCAAATGCAACAACTTCACTCAAAGCTCACAGCAGTCAGCCCAGAGTTCCTCTGCTTCCATTCAAGAAGATGATGGTTCTCATTCAGCATCAGGCTCCTTATCATCAGCAACTCCTGGCCCACTTGGAAGGTTCTTTGATACAATGGATAACCATAGCCAGAAGAATGCAGATGAGTGCCTTGCTCGAGCTGTATATGCAACAGGCTCACCCCTCATGCTCACAGCCAATGTGTACTGGAAGAGATTTTTCAATGTTATTCGCCCTGCATACTGTCCTCCCACCAGACATGCTTTGTCTACTTATTTGCTGGAGGCTGCGTATAACAGAGTCCAAGGAAAGCTCAAAGAAACGATAGCGATGGCAGACTGTGGTGCAGTTATCTCAGATGGGTGGTCAAATGTACGAGGGGAGGGCATCATAAACTACATCGTCTCCACTCCTCTCCCAGTGTTCTTCAAGAGCACAGGCACATACATTGCTGATGAGCTGAAAGCGGTCATCAACGATCTTGGATCACAAAAGGTCTTTGCAGTAGTTACTGACAATGCTGCGAATATGAAGGCTGCTTGGGCTCAAGTGGAGGAGGCCTACCCTCATATTACGTCTATTGGGTGCGCAGCTCATGGGCTTAACCTGCTCCTCAAGGACATCATGGGTTTGAGAACCATGGAAGCACTGTACAAGAGAACCAAGCAAGTTGTTAAGTATGTCAGGGGAAAACAGGTAGTTGCAGCAACCTACAACTCCAAGCAAATGACAAAGAACAAGAACACCGCACTGAAGCTGCCCAACAACACTAGATGGGGTGGTGTTGTCATAATGTACAACAGCCTTCTGGAGGGTAAGGAGTCGCTGCAAGAAATGGCAATATCCCAGTCTGGGGATATGGAAACCACCATCAAGAAAATACTGCTGGATGATGTGTTTTGGGAGAGAGTGGTTAGCAGCCTTAAACTACTCTCACCAGTAGCATCTGCAATTGCTCAGATTGAAGGAGATGAAGCTGTCTTGTCAGATGTTCTGAGGCTTTTTACTGATTTAAAAGAACAAATCAGCATTGCCCTACCCACATCCCTGCTGCTCAAAGCAGAGGAGAAGGCAATTGTTCAATTCATACAGACGCGTCAAGAATTTTGTGTCAAGCCGATTCATGCTGCAGCATACATGCTGGACCCAAAGCATGTTGGGAGACCAATACTTTCTGGAGAACAGATCAACAGCGCTTACAGTGTGATTTCTACCCTCTCACACCATCTCAATCTGGATGTGGGCAAAGTTCTGGGAAGTCTGGCAAAGTTCTCTACCAAGCAAGGTCTTTGGAATGGGGATGGGATATGGGAATCATGCAAGCATATCAGTGCACATACCTGGTGGAAGGGACTTTGTGCATCTGAGGCCCTGTCACCTATTGCATCGGTGATACTCCAAATCCCACCTTCATCAGCGGCCTCTGAACGAAACTGGTCACTTTTTGGGAATACGCATACAAAGATGCGCAACAGGCTGACTAACAAGAGAGTGGAGAAACTGGTGGCTATCCGGGCGAACCTACAACTTATTGAGCCAGATACAGAAGTGTCCACCACACAGCTAGACACTGACACAGAGGAGGAAATGGACACGTCAGAGCCAGAGTCAGAGAATCAGGAGGAGCAATGATGAGTAGAATACTCAGAAGACTCATGAGTAGAAGACTCAAAGGGACAAAATAAGGACAAATTACAGGCTAAATAAGCTGACGCTCTTTTTATTTTATTTTAGATGGGTCTTTTTTGTGGGGGTTCAATAAAGTTCAAAATTATAACCTAAATAAAGTTTTGAAAGCCTGTTTTTATTTGTATGGAACAGTATGTCTATTTTGACGACAAAGATAATATAAGGGTCAGAGACAAAAACCATCAGTGTGCAAAAAAACTCTAAATTCCCATAAATTCCCAAAATTCCCATGGAAAGTTTCCTCTTTTAAAAATTCCCAGAATTTTGCAACCCTAATAGGGAGGAAGTTAATCCCCGAGGAATGAGCTGGGTCGGATGGTCACTGGGAGCAGAGGATGAAACTGCTGTGATTGCTGCCTTGAGCAGCAAAGAAGAGTTTGTTCAAGATGGACAGACTGGGACACGGGCAAGTGTAGGTAGACTATGCAATAGTATCAAATGAGGAGAGGAATGGAGGGGGCACAGAATCATAGAATAGTTACAACACAGGAGGCCATTCAGCCCTTCAAGCTCGTGCTGGCTCTCTAAGAACACTTCAGCTAGTCCCACTCACCCGCTCTTTCCCCTTAGCCCTGCAAAAAAATTTTCCTTCAAGTACTTACCCAATTCTCTTTTTAAAAGCCACGATTGAGTCTACCTCCACTGCCCTTTCAGGCAGTGCATTCCAGAGCCTAACCACTCGCTGCGTAAAAAAGTTTTTCCTCATGTCGCCTTTGGGTTCTTTTGCCAGTCACCTTAAATCTGTGTCCTCTGGTTCTTGACCCTTCCGCCAATGGTAAGAATTTCTCTCTATGTCTAGACCCCTCATGATTTTGAACACCTCTATCAAATCTCCTCTCAACCTTCTCTGCTCTAAGGAGAACAGCCCCAGCTTCTCTAGTCTATCCACGTAACCGAAATCCCTCATCCCTGGAATCATTCTCGTAAATCTTTTCTGTACCCTCTCTAAGGCCTTCACATCCTTCCTAAAGTGCGATGTCCAGAATTGAACACAGTACTCCAGTTGAGGCCGAACCAGTGCTTTATAAAGGTTCATCATAACACAGTGCTGAAGACGGGGAATGTGAAAGGGGACACAGTTGGAGGTGGAGGAGCTGACAGCAAAACAGGAGCAGGGAATGGGGGCACTCTCACCTGGAATAGCAGCCTATAGGCATTCCTTATCTTGATGTCCTGTCATGAGGCAGAAGGCAATGGAGGAGTAAAGACAAATTCTGGAGGCAGCAGAGGGTTTGATCCAAGAGTCATTGGTAGAGCAGAGAATGATCCAGAAACCAAGAGCAGAATCAACAACAACAGAAACTTGTATTTATATAGTGCCTTTAACATAATAAAACTTCCCACAGCACTTTACAGGTGTGTTCTAAAACAAAATCTGACACCAAGCCACTTAAGGAGAAATTAGGGCAAATGACCAAAAGCTTGATCGAAGAGGTAGGTTTTATGGAGCGTCTTAAAAGGAAGAATGAGAGGTAGAGAGGCGAAGAGGTTTAGGAAGGGAATTCCAGAGCTTAGGGCACGGCCACCAATGCTTGAGCGATTAAAATCAGAGATGCTCAAGAGGCCAGAATCATAGGAGCGCAGATATTTTGGGGGGGGGGGGGGTTGTGGGGCTGGAGGAGATTACAGAGATAGGGAGAGGTGAGGCCATGGAGAGATTTGAAAACAAGGATGAGAATTTTAAAATCGAGGCATTGCTTAACCAGGAGCCAATGTAGGTCAGCGAGCACAAGGGTGATGGGTGAACGGGGCTTAGTGCAAGTTAGGACATGGGCAGCAGAGTTTTGGATGACCTCAGGTTTACATAGGGTAGAACGTGGGAGGCCAGCCAGGAGTGCATTGGAATAGTCAAGTCTAGAGGTAACAAAGGCAATAAGAATATAGTGCAGAAGCCAGCAGAAAAAGCAGAGCTCGATCCGGACGACCAGCAGTGGAATGGAACTTGATCCAGGAGCAGAGTCCAGGAAAGCAGCAGGCCAATGGAGGGCAGCCCAAAAATATAGTGGAAAAAGTGCAACAGTTCAGTCCAGGAGGTTGCTAGGCAGCACAGATCAGCCCAGAAACCAACAGAATGCAGGCCAGTGGAGCAGTGAACATCAGGCCAGGAGCCAGCAGGGCCATTGAGTTCAACCCAAGGTAGCGCAGAGCAGCAGAGTTCAGCCCAAGGGAACCAGCAGAGCAGTTTGGATGGAATTTGGTAGCAACGGTAAAGAAGCTTGAAGACAAGCAAGAGCATAGGAAGAGGGGGAAAATATCCAATATTAATCACTGACTAGCCATATGCATGGCTATGGCAACATAATTTTAGCCACATGCACTAAGTTTAGTAGAAAGTGCTTTGCACACAATACAGGTAAATGTGCTTCAGAAATATCTACCACCATTCAGCACAAAACTTTGCAATCTTTCTCTTTCACCAAAATTTGGAATTCTGCCATGAGTTGATCAGACACAGCACATCTTAGTACAGCTTTTAAGTTTTTGTCCAGCAGTTCAAGCGATACGCTGACTTCATCAAAATGATTGCCCAGAATATTGACTCACACAATGAGTCATACCAGACCAGTTCCTGCGCTTCATTCAGAATGCGGTTCAATGCTGCTTACCCTTTGCCATGATGTGCCCTGTTGGAGCTGCTAGTTATTGGCTGGGCTTACTTTCTTCTGCTGGCCTGGAATGGTTATCCCAATTGGTTGAGCTGTCAACAATGATAGCTCCTCTATCCATAAAATTTTGCTGGTGTTTCTATGATTCTGTAGTCCAACATTTTCACCAGTGTTACACACCATTTTAACAGATAACCAATCAGTAGTTATCAAGGAAGTAGAGTGCACACAACAATCAAAAAACACTCACACACTCTGCTTTTCATCTTACCATTTTATCAACAAATGCATAAAAAGATAAAAGTACACATGTATACCGTGTGTGGCCAGGGTCAGGATGGTGTGACTAGAAGTGAGGCAGGTACGGGGATCCAGGAGGTAGTGTTGGAGGAGCCGCAGCCCTTGCACTTGTCCAACAGGTTCGAGGCTCTTACTCCCTGTGAGGATGGGAACAGGGACTGCGGGGAGGATGAGCAACCTGGCCACAGCACCGTGGAGCGGGGGGCCATTCAAGTGGGGGGGGGGGGGGGGGGGGGGGGGGAGTTAAAAGAACTGGTGTAGTGGTAGGGGATAGTATCGTTAGGGGGATAGATAGAGTTCTTTGCAGCCGAGAGCGAGAGTCCCGAAGGCTGTGTTGCCTGCCCGGTGCCAGGGTTAAGGACATCTCCTCTGGACTGGAGAGAAACTTGGAGTGGGAGGGGGAGGATCCAGTTGTCGTGGTCCATGTTGGTACCAACGACATAGATAGGACAAGGAAGGAGGTTCTGCTGAGGGAGTTTGAGCAGCTAGGGGCCAAATTAAAAAACAGAACCACAAGGGTAATAATCTCTGGATTATTACCTGAGCCACGAGCGAATTTGGTTGGACAAATAAAATTAGAGAGTTAAATGCGTGGCTCAAAGACTGGTGTGGGAGAAATGGGTTTTGCTTCCTGGGACACTGGCACCAGTACTGGGGCAGGAGGGAGCTGTTCCGTTGGGACGGGCTTCACTTGGCCAGTGCTGGGACTAGAGTCCTGGCGGATCATATAACTAGGGCTGTAGAGAGGGCTTTAAACTAACTAGTGGGGGGGAGGTTCCTAGAGAGCAAATAATAAAAATGACAACAGAGAAGGGCATAGGCTTAGGTAGCAGTGGGGAAATTAAAAACCAGAGCATGTCAGGAAGGGGCAGAAGGTATGGAGTAAAAGGTAAAGTAATAAAAAGGGCAAAAGCAGGAACTAAGTGTCACAAAATATCTTTGAAAGTTCTCTATCTGAATGCACGTAGCATTTGTAACAAAATAGATGAGTTAATGGCACAAATAACTACATATGGGTATGATCTTGTGGCCATTACAGAAACATGGCTGCAGGGTGACAATGTCTGGGAATTAAACATAGCAGGTTATTTAACGATCAGGAAGGACAGGCAGGAAGGAAGGGGAGGTGGGGTGGCTATGTTAATAAAGGAAGGAATCACTAATACAGAGAAATGATATTGGGTCAAAAGATCAGGATAATGAAACAGTTTGGGTGGAGGTAAGGAATAATAAGGGGAAAAAAACACTAGTGGGCGTAGTCTATAGGCCTCCGAACAGTGGCAACTCTGCTGGACGGAGTATCAATCAGGAAATAGTTGAGGCTTGTAATAAGGGAACATCTATAATTATGGGGGATTTTAACTATCATATTAATTGGACAAATCAAATTGGGCAGGGCTGCCTTGAGGATGAGTTCATTGAGTGTATTAGGGATGGGTTTCTTGAGCAGTATGTAACTGAACCGACCAGGGGGCAAGCAACCTTAGATCGGGTCCTGTGTAACGAGACAGGATTAATTAAAAATGTCCAAGTAAAGGATCCCCTTGGAATGAGTGACCATAACATGGTTGAATTCCATATTCAATTAGAGGGTGAGAAGGTTGGATCTCAAACAAGCGTGCTAAGCTTGAATAAAGGAGACTATGAAGGTATGAGAGCGGAATTGAGTAGAGTGGATTAGGAAAATAGATTAAAGGGTAAGACGATACATGATCAGTGGTGTACATTTAAGGAGTTATTTTACAACTTCCAAAAAAAATATATTCCACTGAGAAGAAAAGGGTGTAAAAGAAAAGACAGCCATCCGTGGCTAAGTAAAGAAATTAAGGATAGTATTCGACTAAAAACAAGGGCATATAAGGTAGCCAAATCTAGTGGGAGGATAGAGGATTGGGAAAACTTTAAAAGACAGCAAAAAATAACAAAAAGGTTGATTAAGAAAGGGAAGATAGATTATGAAAGTAAATTAGCAAAAAAATATAAAAACAGATAGTAAGAGTTTTTAAAAAGAAAAAGGGTGGCTAAAGTAAATGTTGGTCCCTTAGAGGATGAGACCGGGAAATTAATGGTGGGAAATATGGAGATGGCAAAAACACTGAATGAATATTTTGTATCAGACTTTACAGTAGAAGACACTAAGAATATCCCAACACTGGACAAACAGGGGGCTAAAGGGGGGGGGGGGGAGGAGCTAAACACGATCAAAATCACTAAGGAAGTGGTACTCGGTAAAATAATGGGACTCAAGGCGGATAAATCACCTGGACCTGGTGGCTTACATCCTAGGGTCTTGAGGGAAATGGCGGTAGGGATTGTGGATGCATTGGTAATAATTTTCCAAAACTCCCTGGACTCGGCAAAGGTCCCGGCAGACTGGAAAACTGCTAATGTAACACCCTTATTTAAAAAGGGCAGTCGACAGAAGGCTGGAAACTATAGACCGGTTAGCCTAACATCTGTGCTAGGTAAAATTTTGGAGTCCATTATTAAGGAGACAGTAACAGGACATTTGGATAATCATAATTTAATAGGACAAAGTCAGCATGGTTTTATGAAGGGGAAGTCATGTTTGACAAATTTGCTGGAGTTCTTTGAGGAAGTAACATATAGGGTGGATAAAGGGGAACCAGTGGATGTAGTGTATTTAGGCTTCCAAAAGGCATTTGACAAGGTGCCACACAAAAGATTATTGCTTAAGATAAAAAAATCACAGGATTGGGGGTAATATTCTGGCATGGATAGAGGATTGGCTATCTAACAGAAGGCAGAGAGTTGGGATAAATGGTTCATTCTCAGACTGGAAATCAGTAACTAGTGGTGTTCCGCAGGGGTCAGTGCTGGGTCCCCAACTCTTTACAATCTATATTAACGATTTGGAGGAGGGGACCGAGTGTAACATATCAAAGTTTGCAGATGATACTAAGATGGGAGGGAAAGTAGTGAGTGAGGAGGACATAAAAAACCTGCAAGGGGACATAGACAGGTGGGCAGAGATTTGGCAGATGGAATACAATACTGGAAAGTGAGGTTATGCACTTTGGCAGGAAAAATCGTAGAGCAAGTTATTATCTTAATGGCAAGAAACTGGAAAGTACTGAAGTACAAAGGGATCTGGGGGTCCTGGTGCACGAAACTCAAAAGGTTAGTATGCAGGTGCAGCAAGTGATTAAGAATGCCAATGGAATGTTGGCTTTCATTGCTAGGGGGATAGAATATAAAAATAGGGAGGTATTGCTTCAGTTGTACAAGGTATTGGTGAGACCGCACCTGGAATACTGCGTACAGTTTTGGTGTCCATACTTAAGAAAGGACATACTTGCTCTCGAGTCAGTACAAAGAAGGTTCACTCGGTTAATCCCGGGGATGAGGGGATGGACATATGAGGAGAGGTTGAGTAGATTGGGACTCTACTCATTGGAGTTCAGAAGAATGAGAGGCAATCTTATTGAAACATATAAGATTGTGAAGGGGTTGGATCGGGTGGATGCGGGGAAGATGTTCCCGATGATGGGTGAAACTAGAACTAGGGGGCATAGTCTTAGAATAAGGGGCTGCTCTTTCAAAACTGAGATGAGGAGGAACTACTTCACTCAGAGGGTGGTAGGTCCATGGAATATGCTGCCCCAAAAAGCTGTAGAAGCTACATCATTACATAAATTTAAAACAGAAATAGACTGTTTCCTAGAAGTAAAGGGAATTAAGGGTTATGGGGAACGGGCAGGAATTTGGACACGAGTCTAGGTTCGGATCGGTCATGGCCCTGTGGGTAGCGGAGCGGGCCCAGGGGCCGTGTAGCCTGATCCTGCTCCTATTTCGTGTGTCTAATTCTGTTAGATTCAGGAGATGGTTCTGTGATAGTGGATTGGCGGTTAGGATCAGATCAGCCATGATCTTATTGAATGGCGGAGCAGGCTCGAGGGGCCGATTGGCCTACTCCTGCTCCTATTTCTTATGTTCTTATGTTCTTATCACCAATGACAGGGACTGTTACTCATTTTGTATTTACTAATCAAAAATGCAATCGGCTATATCTGGGTTCCCAATTAACTACACCTGACTAGTGGCTAACTTATTAGACAACACTGGGCTAGGGCAGTGGTACCAACAACAGAGCAGCCAAATGTCTGACAATGTGTGGACAAACAGTTCTAATTCTTTAGCCACCAGAGCAGCAAGTCCTGGCATCAGAGGTGCTAATTCCCCAGGGACAGCCAGGTCCTCAGGTATAAGTGGCGATTGGACAATAAGATTGGAAGAACAGAGACACAAATCCAATCCGGCCAATTACTGCCCCATCAGCCTACTCTCAAATCATCAGCAAAGTGATAGAAGGGGTCGTCAATAGTGCTATCAAGCGGCACTTATGCACCAATAACCTACTAACTGATGCCCAGTTTGGGTTTCGCCAAGGTCACTCGGCTCCAGACCTCATTACAGCCTTGGTCCAAACATGGACATGGACATAGCAGCTGAATTCCAGAGGTGAGGTGGCTGCCATTGACATCAAAGCAGCATTTGACTGAGTGTGGCACCAAGGAGCCCTAGTATAATTGAAGTCAATGGGGATCAGGGGGAATCTTTTCATTTTCAGCTGCTTCATCAATGACCTTCCCTCCATCATAAGGTCAGAAGTGGGGATGCTCACTGATGATTGCAGTGTTCAGTTGCAATCGCAATTCCTCAGATAATGAAGCAGTCCATGCCCGCATGCAGCAAGACCTGGATGACATTCAGGCTTGGGATGATAAGTGGCAAGTAACATTTGTGTCACACAAGTGCCAGGCAATTTCCATCTCCAACAAGAATGTCTAACCGCCCCTTGACATTCATAGAGTCAGAGTCATACGGCACAGAAGGAGGCCATTCGGCCCATCGAGTCCGTGCTGGCTCTGTCGAGCAATCCAGTCAGTCCCACTCCCCCGCTCTATCCCCATAACCCTGTAAGTTTATTTCTCTCAAGTGCCTATCCAGTCTCCCCTTCAAAACATTTATCTCCGCTTCCACCACTTCCATCAGTAGCGAATTCCAGGTCATCACCACTCGTTGCGCAAAGTTTTTCTTCACATTCCTCCTGTATCTCTTGCCCAAAATTTTAAATCAGTGTCCCCTAGTCCTGTACCATCAACTAGTGGGAACAGCCTTTCCCTGTCTAGCCTATCCAAATCAGTCATAATCTTGTACACCTCTATCAAATCACCCCTCAACCTCCTTTGCTCTAATGAAAACAAATCCAGCTTCTCCAACCTGTCCTTGTAGCTAAGATCCCCCATCCCCGGAACCATTCTGGTAAATCTCCTCTCAAGTGCCTTCACATCCTTCCTAAAGTGTGGTGACCAGAACTGGACGCAATACTCCAATTGTGGCCTAACCAGCATAACTTCTCTACTTTTGTACTCAATACCTCTATTTATGAAGCCCAAGATCCCATATGCTTTGCTAACCACTCTCTCAATATGTCCTGCCACCTTCAGGGACATATGCACATCAACTCCCAGGTCCCTGTGTCCCTGCACACTCTTTAAAACTGTGCCATTAAGTGTATATTGCCTTTCCCTGTTCCTTCTGCCAAAATGCATCACCTCATACTTCTCTGCATTAAATTCCATCTGCCACTTGTCTGCCCATTCTGCTAGCCCTTCTATGTCCTATTGCAGTCGAATGGTATCATCACCGTTTGCCACCCCCCCAAGTTTGGTGTCATGGCAAATTTAGAAATTCTACTCTGTATTCCAATATCCAGGTCATTTATATATATCAAAAAAAGCAGTGGCCCCAGCACTGACCGTTGGGGACATCACTGTCTACTATCCTCCAGCCATTTGCTACAACTCACTGTTTTCTGTCCATAAGCCAATTCCTTATCCAAGCTGCCACGGATCCACCTATTCCATGAGCCGCAATTCTGTTAGCCAGCCTTCGATGTGGTACTTTGTCAAACGTCTTCCGAAAATCCATGTAGACAACATCCATTGCACTCCCTTCATCAATCCTCTCTGTTACTTCATTAAAAAATTCAATTAGATTAGTCAAACACAATCTGCCTTTTACAAATCAGTGTTGGCTCTCTTTAATTAGCTTAAACCTATCCAAGTGCCTGTTAATTTTTCCCTCGATTATTGTTTCTAAAACTTTACCCACCACTGATGTTAAACTGACCGGCCTGTAGTTACTAGGATTGTCCTTGCACCCTTTCTTGAACAATGGTGTCGCATTTGCCACTTTCCAATCCTCAGGCACCTCCCCCGCATCTAAGAAAGATTAGAAAATTATGGCAAGCCCTTCCGCTATCTCCTCCCCCAATTTCCTTAGCAACCTGGGATGCAAGCCATCTGGACCAGGAGACTTGTCCACTCTAAGCATACCCAGCCTTTCTAGTATATCCTGTCTATCAATTTTCACCGCTTCGATCTTTTCCACTTCTACCGATATTTTGTCAGCATCCACCTCCTTAGTAAACATCGATACAAAGTACTTGGAGTATTCTAGCCTTGCCCCGCACCTCTAAGCATATATCACCTTCTTTGTCTCCAATAGGTCCCACCCCACCTCTTACTACTTGTTTACATGCCGGTAGGCAGAAGATTTTTGGGTTCCCTTTTATGTTAACCACCATTCTACTCTCATATTCTCTCTTTGCCAATCTTATTTTCATCTTCACTTCCCCTCTCAACTTATTGTATTTGGTCTGGTTCTCCCTTGAAGAATTCACCTGACATGCATCATACACCCTCTTTTTTTGTTTCATCATCTTCTCCATCTCCCTCGTCATCTAAAGATCCCTTGCTTTGGTTCCCTTATCCTTCACTACCATCAATGAATCCCCCACCATCAACATCCTGGGGGTCACCATTGACCAGAAAATTAATTAGACCAGCTACATAAATACTGTGGCTACAAGAGCAAGTCAGAGGCTGGGTATTCTGCAGAGAGTGTCTCACCACTTAAGTCCCCAAAGCCTTTCCATCATCCTCAAGGCACAAGCCAGGAGTGTGATGGAATACTCTCCACTTGCCTGGATGAGTGCAGCTCCAACAACACTCAAGAAGCTCAACACCATCCAGGACAAAGCAGCCCGTTTAATTGGCACCCAATCCACCACCTTAAACATTCACCCCCTCCACCATCGTCACACCGTGGCTGCAGTGTGTACCATCTACAAGATGCACTGCAGAAACTCGCCAAGGCTTCTTCGACAGCACCTCCCAAACCCGCAACCTCTACCGCCTAGAAGGACAAGGGCAGCAGGCGCATGGGTACACCACCACCTCCAAATTCTCCTCGAAGTCACACACCATCCTGACTTGGAAATATATTACCGTTCCTTTATCATCGCTGGGTCAAAATCCTGGAACTCCCCTCCTAAAAGCACTGTGGGAGTACCTTCACCACACAGACTGCAGCAGTTTAAGGTGGCAGCTCACCAACTTTTCAAGGGCAATTAGGGATGGGCAATAAATGCTGGCCTTGCCAGCGACACCCACATCCCATGAATGAATAAAAAGAAAAAAGTAGCAGAGTGAAAGACTTAAAGCTGCAGATAATTTGTTAAAAGTTAAGCCAGTTGCCCTGATAGAGGCGGCGAGGCTCCGGTCAGCACAGAAGAGAATACTGGCGGGCGGGGGGGGGGCGGGGGTGGTAAAAGAACAGGGATGTGGACGGATGGCCATGGATGGAGTTGCAGAGTAGAAGAGCTCAACAAGGTGTAGCCACCGCAGGTCCCACAGGTAATTCGAAAAAAAAATCAATTTTAACTCCTTGTATCTCTCAACATATAATATAGCTTAAATAAACTAAATATAGCAGTTAGTAGCTATGAACACCAGAGAAACCAAGCTATATTACATCAGCTACACTACACCAATCTTTTCAGTAATACATAAAGAACATAGCACCCTTCTCCTTTTAAGCATAACACATTGCATTCTCAGTGGTATACAAGAACTTTAACATAATAAACCTACCCCAGTTATACTTTCGACTTACCAAGTACTTACAATATAAAATTCCTCTAAAACCCACTTATTGAATCTGATCAATTCTCTTGAATTTTTCACTATTTTTCTAGAATGAAAATCTGACCAGCCATTAGAAAGAAATTGCATGATGGTATTTTAAAAAAGTGTTGTTTTTTTTTCAGAACTTTCATTGACAAACTACAAAATGAAAACAAGTTATAATTTTGTATTTAAAAAAAATTAAAATATATTATAAAATGTAGGCTTTATAGCACAATATGAAAGTGACAAAGCAAGATAACTGATGAAGAAGCCCCCTCACACAAAGGATAAGTCAACAGCTGCCCAGCATCAGCAAACAAATTCAGCCTTTACAGAAAGACTACATCACCATTTAGCACATACAACTTAAATTATTCTAGCGTGTAATACTTTAATTGTGTAAAACAAAGCTGATGTCTAACACACAAAAGATTTTCTTGCAACCATTGTACCACAAGTAATTTTCATGCTACCATTGATGGGTGACAAGTGATCAGCATGCTTTTAGAATTTAAACGTTTGTGTAGGGCCGGGGGGGGGGGGGCGGTGGGGGGGGGGGGGGGGGGAGGGAGGGGGTTGTTGCAGGGGGGCGAAAGTGCCATTTAAGTGAAGAGAATAAGGACATAGCAGTCTTAGCCCTTAGATAACTTTCACAGGATGGCGTTGTCTGAAATTAACACCACAGTTGTTTCAAACACATAAACAGAGGTGTTCAGTTTAAAAAGTTTCTCTTCATTTTTAAGTACCCTAAGACTACCAAAAGAATTTTTACAATAGTAGTCGCATGGAGTGTTTTTGACAGTAAACTTAAATATCAACAAGCTGTTAATAAGCCTAGTGCATCAGACTTTGTAAAGCCTTCCAGTACACGGAAAGCTCACCTATGTGCCAAAAAGTATGCCTGTGTGCGCTGCTTACATCCACTGTGGCGCGTACAAGTAATTAACAAAGCTAGTCTCTCAAGAACACCTATAAAGCTGCTAGATTTTTTTTTGGTTGACCCACAACATAAAGTATACAGCCAAAAGGTCAATTTCATGCAGAATTAACGTAAAAATGAACTCCACTATTTCCAACATAATGAATTTGATGCATTAACTTTTGCATCCCAAAAATGTTCACAATAGTACATTTTTCCATTTGCTCAGAAAACAATATTGCAGTAGGAACAATGATGAGGCCATCAGCGCTCACCGTTACTAGGGAGTAAATCGGACAACTTCCGGCATCCGCACACATGCACCATCCAGGACAAGCAGGAAGTTGCTGTCTGATTTTCCCACAAGCTTCGCTACACTAGTACCTCGCCAAGAGACTCAGCATTGAAACACAATGAAGGGCGTGAAGTTGTGGTACTTCTCCACTAGATACCCACTAAACACGCCAGAAAAAGTTAGGGCTTGTCCATTCAAGTGCAAGTGAACTTTAAACGACACGGTAAGTCTTAATTACTACCAAACACCTCTCTGGCACTGAAAATTTACTTTTACAAGTATGGAGTCTCATTCCTTCAGATGTTAATTATAGTTGGAGACTTTTTTTAATTTTTCTTTGTCTCTTAATCCCATCTTTCTTTCCCTCTCTTTATTTCACTTTCTGTACATAATTTTACAATGAACTAAACATTCGAACTTCCACTTCCTGGTTTAGACTCTGCGTGCCTCAGTAAGGATTCTTTAATCTGATTGGTTGAAGAGACACACCATTGCTTGCCCTGTTTATACAGGTCCCGGATCCCCTGTAGAGAACACCACGCTGTTATCAGACTCCCGATGACCAGAAATTGCCGCTCAAAAGCCCACGAAAAGTCTGTGGGAAGCTGTAAGCTGAGCATTTCTAGCATTTTCTGTTTTAATTTAGCCGACTCTGCTGCTTCTCCCCTTCACTTGTCCACCAGATACCCCCACAGTGGCCCCTCCAGCCCTAGCCCTGAACCCCCATCTCTCTCTAGTTTCTCTCCCATCCAACGGAGATGTGGTGGGGAGGGGGTGGAGGAAGAAAGGAAGGGGGTGGAAGAAGGGGTGAAGGAAGGAATGGGTGGAGTTCTCCAGCGTGTCCTGGACAATATTTATCCCTCTACCAACACCTAAAAACAGATGATCTGGTCACTGCCATTTGTGGGAGCTTGCTGTACACAAATTGGCTGTCGCGTTTCGTATATTACAACAGTGACTACACTTCAATAGTACTTAATTGGCTGTAAAGTGCTTTGGTACGTCCCATAGTTGTGAAAGGTGCTACATAAATGTAAGTCTTTCATTATGTCTAAATCAAGACTACCCTTAAATATGTCACTGCTATCTACTTTTTTCCATATTTATTTTCAGAATATGGGCATTGTTGGCAAAGCCTACATTTATTCCCCTCGAGAAGGTGGTGGTGGACCACCTACTTGAACCACTGCAGTCCATGTGGTGAAGGTAGCCCTATAATTCTGTTAGGTATGGAGGACCAGGATTTTGACCCAGCGACAATGAATGGTGGGATAGTGTGTGACTTGAAGGGGAACTTGGAGATGATGTTTTTTTTTCATGCACCTGCTGCCCTTCGACTTACGACGTGGTGAAGGTTGTGGGTTTGGGGAGGTGCTGCTAAAGAAGCCATGTCCTGTCGATAGAACACACTGCAGCCACAGTACGCCAGTGGTAGAGGGAGTGGATGTTTAAGCTAGTAGATGGGGTGTTTATCAAGCGGATTGCTTTGTCTTGGAAGGCGTCAAGCCTCGAGTGTTGTTGCAGCTGTACCCATCCAAGCAAATGGAGCGTATCACACTCCTGACATGCCTTGCTGGTGGTGCAGATGCTTTGGGGAGTCAGAAGGTGAGCCACTCACCACAGAATATTCAGCCTCTAACCTGATCTAGTAGCTACAGCATTTATGTGGCTGGTACAGTTGAGTTTCTGGTCAATGGTGACCCTCAGGATGTTGGTGAGGGATTCAGTGATGGTAATGCAATTGAATGTCATAGGAAGGTGATTAGGCATGCTCTTGTTGGGAGATGATGATTGCCTGGCATTTGTGAGACACAAATGTTACTTTCTTCAACCACTCCACTTGACAGCTGTTCTACATTCTCACCACTTTGCACAAAGGAATTCCACCTTTCTGCTGAACTCCCCTCTTTCACCCCACTCCCCTTTTCCTCCCATCCTCCTTCCAAATGCCTCCTTCTACCCCTTCCTCCTTACAATTAACCCCTCTAAATTCATTTGGAGAATCAACGGTAAGTGTAGCTTTTAGGCCATGTGCAACACCCTAAGAGATTTACTACGTAAATATTAAATCCTTTATGTAGGCATCTATTCCACTGAAAACTCATCAACTACCTGTGGTACCCATTACTCCTGTAAGTGTTGCTGTGATAGATATTTTGAATGTTAGAAAGGTGTCACACTGTGACACACAATAATAGCTATTTCATAGCCAGAGTGCATCTCCCTATAATTGCATAATCTAGCCACCAAGTTACCACAAATCATTCAAAATGCTCTGAATTTTTTTCATTAGCAATTTCAGTTACTGAAGAAAAAATGGCAATGTCCAAAATGAAGGTTTAAAGAAAATAAAGATTCAAAGCATTACATATTTCATATGATGATTAAATGTATCCACTAAATTGTCTTTTGCATCTTTTAATAGATTTAGTAAAGTACTTGAAGGCCTCAGCATCTACCAAGTCTGGGATTGGACTGGATATTTTTGCTGAGTGCTGTGACTCCACTGAATTTAGATTTTGTAGCCTGAGCTTGTGCAGAGTGCATAATTTCCTAAAATGCATCAGTACTAGTTGTACAGATGGGATATTCTTCTTTAGTTTCTAGCACTTGCCACTCAGTAGCTTTCCTCCCCCTCCGAGATATTATGAACAAGGTCAAATTTCAAAAGCTTCAAATTTTTATTTTCTTTAATGTATTTTCAGACATTTATAGAACACAAAAATGTTACAGGTATGTGATGGCACAGTTTCTCTCATACTCACAGCTTCAATTAAAAAAAAAGACTTCAATGAAATACTTTAGAAGTATAGTCACGGTTTTGTAGACAAATAGAACAGCCAACTTGCACACAGGTAAGGACCCACAACAGCAACGAGATAAACAACCAGTTAATCCGTTCTGGTGGCATTGGTTGAGGGACGTATGTTGGTCACGGCATTGGGAGAACTCCCTGCTCCATCTTATGCCCACCTGAACAGACAGACAGTTTAACATCTTAGCCAAACAATGGGAACTCCAACAATGCAGCACTCCCTCAGAATTACACTGAAGTGCCAGCCTAGATGATGTGCTTTAACCCACCATCTTTTGACTTTGAGATAAGAGTTCTATGACTGAGTCAAGCTAACACTTGAAATCAGCAAGTACTAACTATACATAGAGAATGAGAATGACCAAAAAATATATAGATTTATATAATACTGTGACCAAATGATAGTGGATTACTTTTGTAGACATACATACTTGTAAGATGAAAGATTGCATCGCAGGCACTGATGTGCGAGAGAAAGGCATTTCCAAGGCCTTGACCGGCGTGGGCACCCTTCACAAGTCCTGCTATGTCAACCACATTAAGAAATGCTGGTACTTTACTGTAAAAAAAAAATTAACAATGTTAAATTTGCTTTTCTGCCAGCTATACATAGAATTATAGAATGGTTACAGCACAGGAGGCCACCATTCGGCCCATCAAGCCCATGTCAGCTCTCCAAGAGCATTTCAGCTCGTCCCACTTCCCTGTCCTTTCCTCGTAGCCCTGCAATTTTTTTTCCTTCAGGTACTTATCCAATTCCCTTATGAAAGCCACAATTGAATCTGCCTTCACCATACTTTCAGGCAGTGCATTCCAGGTCCTAACCACACGCTGCGTAAAAAAGTTTTTCCTCATGTCGCCTTTGGTTCTTCTGCCAATCACCTTAAATCTGTGTTCTTTGGTTCTCAACCCTTCCGCCAATAGGAACAGTTTCTCTCTCTATCTACTCTGTCTGGACCCCTCATGATTTTGAACACCTATCAAATCTCCTTGGAGCAGAGAAGGTTGAGAGGAGAACAACCCCAGCTTCTCCAGTCTATCCATGTAACTGAAGTCCCTCATCCCTGGAATCATTCTTGTAAATCTTTTCTGCACCCTCTCTAAGGCCTTCACATCCTTCCTAAAGTGCTCTTTAGTTTATATTGCCTCTCTGCGTTCTTCCTGCCAAAATGTATCACTTTGCATTTTTCTGTGTCCGCCCATTCCACCAGCCAGTCTATGTTCTCTTGAAGTCTATCACTATCCTCCTCACTGTTCACTATACAGTACTTCCAAGTTTTGTATCATCTGCAAATTTTGAAATTGTGCCCTGTACACCAAAGTCCAAGTCATTAATATATATCAAGAAAAGCAGTGGTCCTAGTACCGACCTCTGGGGAACACCACTGTGTCCTTTCCTCCAGTCCAAAAAACACCTGTTCACCACCACTGTTTCCTGTCAGTTAGCCAATTTTGTATCCATGCTGCCACCGTCCCCTTTTATTCCATGGGCTTCAACTTTGCTGGCAAGCCTATTATTTGGCACTTTATCAAATGCTTTTTGGAAGTCCATGTACACCACATCAACCCTCTCTGTTCCCTCATCAGAAAACGCAATCAAGTTAAACAAACACAATTTGCCTTTAACAAATCCTTGCTGGCTTTCCTTAATTAATCCACACTGTCCAAGTGACTGAATTTTGTCCCGGATTATCATTTCTAAAAGCTTCCCCACCACCGAGGTTAAACTGACTGGCCTGCAGTTGCTGGGTATATCCTTACACCCATTTTTGAACAAGGGTGTAACATTTACAATTCTCCAGTCCTCTGGCACCACCCCCGTATCCAAGAAGGATTGGAAGATTATGGCCAGTACCTCCGCAATTTCCACCTTTACTTCCCTCAGCATCCCATCCGGTCCTGGTGGCTTATCTATTTTAAGTACAGCTAACCTTTCTAGTACCTCATCTTTATCAATTTTTATCTCATCCAGTATCTCAACTACCTCCTTTTTCACTATGACTTTGGTAGCATCTTCTTCCTTGGCAAAGACAGATGCAAAGTACTCATTTAGTGCCTCAGCCATGCCCTCTGCCTCCATGCATAGGTCTTTTTGGTCCCTAATCGGCCCCACCCCTCCTTACTACCCCTTTACTATTGATATGCCTATAGAAGATTTTTGGATTCCTTTTATGTTAGCTGCCAGTCTATTCTCATACTCTCTTTTCCCCTCTTATTTCCTTTTTCACTTCCCCTCTGAACGTTCTATATTCAGCCTGTATTCTCAACCTGACATGTGTCATACGCCCCCTTTCTCTGCTTCATCTTATTCTGTCTCTCTCTCTTTCGTCATCCAGGAAGCTCTGGCTTTGGTTGCCCTGCCCTTTCCCCCTCGTGGGAATGTAGCTCGACTGTACCCAAACCATCTCCGCTTTAAAGGCAGCCCATTGTTTGATTACGGTTTTGCCTGCCAATCTTTGATTCCAATTTACCCAGACCAGATCCGTTCTCAACCCATTGATATTGGCCCTCCTCCAATTGAGTATTTTGACTCTAGATTGCTCCTGGTCCTTTTTCATAGCTAATCTAAACCTTATGATACTATGATCACTGTTCCCCAAGTGCTCCCCTGCTGACATTTGCTCCACTTGACCCACCTCATGCCCCAGAATCAGATTGATCAATGCCTCGTTCCTCGTTTGGCCAGAAACGTACTGATCAAGAAAGTTCTTCTGAACACACTTCCGAAATTCTTCCCCCTCTCTGCCTTTTACACTATTATTATTGCAGTCTATATTAGGATAACTGAAGTCTCCCATCATCACTACTCTGTAGTTCTTGCATTCTCTAATTTCCCTGCAAATTGGCTCCTCTACATCTTCCTCACTAGTTGGTGGCCTATAGACTACACCTAGTAGTGTAATGGCAACTCTATTGTTTCTCAACTCTAACCAAATAGATTCTGTCCTTGACCCCTCCAGGACATCCTCTCTCTCCTGCACTGCATCATTCTCCTTAACCAATACTGCCACCCCACCTCCTTTCTTTCCTGAACGCCTTATATCCAGGAATATTTAGGACCCAATCCTGCCCTTTTTTGAGCCAGGTCTCTTATCGCCACGACATCATATTCCCATGTGGCTATTTGCATCTGCAGCTCACCAACCTTATTTACCACACTTCATGCGTTTACACACGTGCACTGTAAACCTACCTTAGACCTTCTTGTATTCTCTCTTAGTCTGACCCCACCTAATACTGTACTATTTTTTTTTTTTTTTTTACACTAGTGCTATCCGTCTCCTTTGTGCACCTTGTTTCTCCTTTCTAATGCTAAATCCCGGTGCCCAACCCCCTGCCAAATTCATTTAAACCCTCCCCAACAGCATTAGCAACCCCACCCCACCGCGAGGACATTGGTCCCGGCTCTGTTGAGATGCAACCCGTCCGGGGCCTGTACAGGTCCTACCTCCCCCAGAACCAGTCCCAATGTCCCAGGAATCTAAAGACCTCCTTCCTGCACCATCTCTCCAGCCACGCATTCATCTGTTCTATCCTCCTATTTCTATATTCACTAGCTCATGGCAGAGAGAGCAATCCAGAGATTATGACCTTTGAGGTCCTGCTTATTAATCTCTTTCCTAGCTCTCTAAAATCTGCTTGCAGGTCCCCATCCCTTTTTCTACCTATGTCGTTGATGGACCATGACAACTGGCTGTACACCCACTCCGACCCTCCCCCTTTAGAATGTCCTGCAACCGCTCAGTGACATCCTGGGCCCTGGCACCAGGAAGGCAACATATCATCCTGGTCGCAAAAACACCTGTGTTCCCCTAACTCATAAGCGATGGCGGCGCACACGGACGCAGCGGCTTTGTCTCTCCCGAGACTGAGTGTTTTCACCCTCCTTCTGAGTCTCTTCTGGACTCTGCTGATTCGGAATTAAAGGCTGACCTACCGTACAGCCGGCAGACGCTCCTAGACATCGGGGCCGACTGCGTGAGGCTTACACTCGGCGACATCGATCTGCCTCCCGACATCGCCCGACCCCCGGGACCAGCGTGGCGTCCTTCCCCAGCCGGAAGTCAGCGCAGACAACGCAAGCAGAAGCGGGGTAAGAGGGCCGGTATCCAAAACAGGATGAAGAGGGCCCCACACAAACCCTCCCTCCCAAGTATTTTCCTGGCCAACGTCAGGTCACTGGAGAACAAAATGGATGAGATCAAACTGGATCTCTCCACACAGAAAAAGGACAAAGGAATGCTGCACCATGATCTTCACGGAGACCTGGCTGAACAACGGCATCCCTGACACCACCATCCAACTAGAAGGACGCACGGTCTTCCGCGCCGACAGAACTGCAGACTCCGGTAAGAGCAAGGGAGGCGGTTTGTGCATTTACACTAACAATGCCTGGTGCACTAACACTGACATAATTGATAGATCCTGTTCGGCTGATTTGGAATTCCTCATGGTAAGGTGCAGACCCTTCTACCTGCCTCGGGAATTCACGGCTGTTATCATCACTGCGGTCTACATCCCACCACACGCTAATGCCAAACTAGCACTGAAGGACCTCTACAGGGCCATCAACGAACAACAAACTGCACACCCAGACGGAGCTTTTATCGTCGCGGGGGACTTCAGCCACATAAACCTAAAAACTGTACTACCGAAATTCTACCAGAATGTCTCCTGCCCCACAAGAGGGGAGAACACACTGGATCAAGTCTACACGAGCATTGTAGACACTTATAAGGCCATTCCCTGCCCCCACCTTGGGAAGTCTGACCACCTCTCCGTTTCTAGCCCCGGCATACAAACCGCTCATCAAAAGAGGGAGAACATCAGTGAGAGCAGTGAAAGTATGGCCAGAGGGGGCAGTATCGGAGCTTCAGGATTGCTTCGAACGCACTGATTGGGGCATGTTTGCCCATAATGACATCGAGGAATACGCATCCACAGTGCTATTCTACATCAACAGCTGCGTCGAGGTCGTCACGACCCATAAAAATATCAGGACATACCCCAACCAGAAACCCTGGATGAACGGAGAGGTCCGCTCACTGTTGAAAGAACGCGACGCAGCATTTAAATCTGGCGACGCGGCGGCTTACAGTGCAGCTAGGACCAACCTAAAAAAGGGTATCAGGACTGCCAAAAGGAAACAGACACTGTGGATAGAGGATCACTTCCGCAACAACTCGGACCCCCGGCGCATGTGGCAAGGCATCCAGTCCGTCACTGACTACAAGGGCAAAAACACCAGCCCCCCGGTTAGCGATGCCTCCCTTCCGGAGGAGCTTAACAACTTCTACGCTCGCTTCGACAGGGACAACAGGGAGCCGGCTACCAAAGCCTTGCCACCCCCGGAAGACCAGGTGCTCACTCTGTCGACCTCCGACGTAAGGGGTGTTCTACGCGGAGTGAACACACGAAAGGCTGCTGGACCGGATAGCATGCCTGGACGGGTACTCAAGGAATGTGCTGATCAGCTGGCTGATGTCTTCACCGCCATCTTCAATCTGTCATTGGCCCAGGCAGTAGTCCCTACATGCTTCAAGACCGCTACCATTATTCCTGTGCCAAAACAAATGGCTGTGACGTGCCTGAACGACTATCGACCTGTCGCACTCACACCCATCATAATGAAGTGTTTCGAGAGACTGGTCTTAGCCCACATCAAAGCCAGTGTTCCTGCCTCTCTTGACCAACACCAGTTTGCCTATCGTGCAAACAGATCAACGGAGGATGCAATCACAACTGCTCTACACTCGGCACTGAATCACCTAGATGGTAAGGAGACCTACATCAGAATGCTGTTCATAGACTACAGCTCAGCATTCAACACTATCGTCCCCAACAAGCTGGCCACGAAACTCTTGGCCTGAACACTTCCCTCTGCAACTGGACCCTGGACTTCCTAACAAACAGACCCCAGTCTGTCAAATTAGGTAACCACACCTCCCCCCCCCCCCCCCCCCCCGCTGACCCTGAACACGGGGGTCCCACAAGGATGTGTGCTGAGCCCCCTCCTCTACTCCATCTTCACCCACGACTGTGTGGCTGTTAATGGTTCCAACACCATCATCAAGTTTGCGGATGACACCACAGTAGTAGGCCAGATCACCAACAACGATGAGTCAGCCTACAGGGAGGAGGTCCAGCATCTCGTGAAGTCGTGCGCCGATAACAACCTGGCCCTTAACATCAAGAAAACCAAAGAAATCATTGTGGACTTCAGGAAGTCCAAAGGCGGAAGTCACACCCCCATCCACATCAATGGAGCTGTGGTGGAAAGGGTGGACAGCTTTAAGTTCCTCGGAGTCCACATCACGGAAGACCTCTCCTGGTCCCTCAACACCTCCTCTCTGGTGAAGGCGGCCCAGCAGCGCCTATATTTCCTAAGGAGGCTGAAGGGATGTAACCTGTCACCCCGATCCTCTCCAACTTTTACCGCTGCACTATAGAGGGCATCCTGACAAACTGTATCACAGTATGGTATGGCAGCTGTAGCTACTATGACCGGAAAGCCCTGCAGCGGGTAGTCAAAACTGCCCAACGCATTACCGGCACCCGGCTACCGACCATAGAGCACATATACCAGAAACGCTGTTTACGGAGGTCACGGTCCATCATCAAAGACCCTACCCACCCCAGCCACAGTCTGTTTGCCCTCCTGCCATCTGGGAGACGCTACAGATGCATTCGCACCCGTACGACCAGATTTAGGAACAGCTTCTTTCCCAGGGCTGTCATCCTACTGAACTCCACAAATAAACTCTAAAGTCTGCACATCTGCCAATGCACTTTATTATGGGTATGTTTATGTTAATATACTACAAGCCAAATGTATGTTGAATGTTTAAATGTCTTAATCCAAATGTACACTCTCGGGAGCCGCAAGCCTACATTTCGTTGTACTGCACTTGTGCACTAACAATGACAATAAAAGTTGATTTGATTTGATTTCACAGAATCACAGAAACCCCACAGTGCAGATAGAGGCCATTTCGGCCCATCGAGCCTGCACCGACACATATCCCACCCGATCCCTGTAACCCCTACACCAACACATATCCCACCCTATCCCCGTAACCCCACGTATTTAATCCCCCTAACACTAACGGTCAATTTATCATAGCCAATCAACCTAACCTGCACATCTTTGGACTGTGGGAGGAAACCAGAGCACCCGGAGGAAACCCACGCAAACACGGGGAGAATGTGCAAACTCCACACAGACAGTCACCCGAGGCCAGATTTGAACCCGGGTCCCTGGCGCTGTGAGGCAACAGTGCTAACCACTATGCCACCTATGAACTATTGAATTCCCCCATCACAATTGCTTTCCCGATGTTGCTCCTCCCCCTCCCTGTACAGCTGAGCCACCCGTGGTGCCGTGGACTTGACTGTGGTTGTACTCCTCATAGGAACCATCAGACTCAATTCAAAAATGTTATAATAAACCCAAAACATAAATTTTAGGTACACTGAGAATACATTTTAAAAGTCACAGAACTCATAATAGCTCAGTGGGGGTGGTGGGGGGCAGAAAGAGAAAGAGAGCAAGAGAAAAGGGAGGGGAAGGGAGAGAGAGAAGGGAGGGCAAGAGTAAGATAATTAAATACATTTGACTTACTGTTATATTGTCGGCAAATATGACAGTCAATTTCTGCACAGCGGTTCCATAAACAGCAATGAGATAAGTGACCAGTTAGTCTATGTGGAGGGATAAACGTTACCAGTGTTGTGTTGGTTGAGGGATAAACATTACCAGAAGACCAGAGGAATTCCCCTGCTCTTGTTCAAATAGCGCCAGCTGAATGGGCAGATGGGACCTCGTTTTAGCATCTCATCCAAAAGACGGCACCTTCAACAATGCAGCATAGTGTCAGCCTAGATAATGTGCTCAAGTCCTTAAAGTAGAACTTAAAACCACAACCTACTGATTCAGAGGCGAGAGTGTTATCGCAAAGTCAAGCTGACTTGTTATTGCAATACTATGCTGCATGTGGCTCCATCTTGTGTTGCCCTTGTGAAATTAAGAATGTAAATCTCCAATTGTCTCGAAGAACCGTGTATTTATGGTGATACTTCACAAAACACCTATATATTATTTCCAGTAGATGGGCCATTACTAGGGTCTATTAACATTTCAAGGAGGGCATATCTAGCAAGTCACTGATGCAAAACCTGAAGCGATTCAAAGCCATTGGAAGATCACCTGCAGTGCTTCTGGAGCTTACATAAAAGCAAGGGAGTCATAAGATACCTGGAACTGTGTGGTCCTTTGGTGAAAAATCTAGCCCAAAAAGGCCTAGTGCCATCAAGCATCTGATAACACTCCTGTGAAGCACCCTGGAATATTTTTACAACGTTAAAGGCGCTATATAAATGCAAGTTGTTGTTTGTAAATTGGCACGTCAAGTCCATCTTTCCATTGGGGACTCAGGTGGACGCTTTGAAGTTCATCTGATGAATTCCCCATCATCTGGTCATTTATCCTATTGCAGTTTGTGGGACCTTGCTGTGCACAAATTCACTGCAATGTTTCCTCACATGGTAATAGTGCTTCAAAAGTACTTCATTGGCTGTAAAGCACTTTAGTATATCCTGAGGCCATGAAAGATGCTATAAAAATGCAAATTCTTTAGTTTGTTTTTGATGCACGCAAAATGTTGCATGGGTCAATGCAGAAGGTCTTAATGTAAAACCACAGCCCTCATCTAGGGCTCATGTTCTGTACAGAGCATAACATTCCAATTTATGCCTTAGCCTTAAATATCAAATTTAGAGTCATAGAAATTTACAGCACAGAAGGAGGCCATTCAGCCCATCCCTGCTGTATTTGATCTCTATATAGATGTCTAGGGAGTACAGGATGGGTTATTGGTGTAACATGATGGCTAAAGAGCATAGGTTTTCTTTTTCAATGCTTGTTCTGAAAAGGCTAGTTTAGTATGATATTTTCTGGAGGTTCGTCACTTGATACTGAACAGTGCTTCTGGGAAACTTAAAATCATAACACAGAAAACCTGGACAGGCAAGACTGATCAACAAAACATTTCTTTCATCCCCTCCCCCCTTTCCCAGCCTCTTCACTTGCTTAAAAATCTGTTCCATTTCCGGCTTTTTTCTAGTTCTGACGAAAGGTCATTGACCTGAAACATTAACTCTGATTCTCTCTACACAGATGCTGCCTTACCTGCTGAGTTTCTCCAGCATTTTCTGTTTTTAAAACATTTAATACTCTGCCTGTCTAATGCAACTTACTCCTGTAAAGGGCTGGAGACCTTATGCCAAACTTTTGTCAACAAAGGGCCCAATATGAGTAGCAAAGAACTGTTAGCTAGGTGAAATGGAGGCAGGTTCTGGTACAATGACAAACGCAGGAGGCCACATGTGGCACCTCCCGAGCTGGAATGTCATGACAACACTTTCATGTGCATGCCCAAAGCCCACCAAGCTAGGCTATACTCCTTCAGTATGTGACGAATGCAGTATGAAGATCATATATTCTCAGGTCAATCAGGACTGCATGCTAACTCACTTTACAATTAGTGATCCTAATCAGCCACCAGCGGAGCAATTAGTAATTTCTGTGTACAATTATGACAATATCAGGACTTAATTTTTCATAATTATGTATTGAGAATTAGTCTATTTTACTGTAATTTGTAAATAATGGTTTAGTTAATATGATACCCATTATGTGATTCTTTTCCACTAAAGGCACTAAATAATGCAGATGTTTTATTCTTTACTGTAATATTAGAAGCTTTAGAAACCTCATGCAACAAATCTTACAAAATGCTGAAAAAGTACAGATTTTCAATTATGAATACTAGAAATACAGTTTAGGCACTAAAGGGGGCAAGGGTAGAGAGCCCAGTTACACGGAAGAGAAACAAATCTATTTCAAACTGTCTTCTCTTTAGCTTAATTGACAGATGTAATTTAATATTAAAATCAACACTTTTATAGAAATGTACAACCCGAATTGACAATGCTCAGCATTAGGAATGTTTAACATTCAACATACAATAACAAGGCCGATATTTCTTAAAGCAATATTAAAGTCTGGGAGTACTTCCAGTTCAAAATACTTCTTCCCCACCCCCCCCCCCCCCCCACCCCCGTCAAGTAAACAGTAACTGGTACCTAGCTTTAAACCTTTAATTTGACATTTCGACTCACATGAATATTATTTCACATCTTCAGTTTTCTCCAAAGCCACTCCAATGACATTACAGAGGGGACTACATGTATCCTAAAGCCTCTGCCAGCTCAGCAGCCACATGCTGTATCAAACGGTTTAAAAAGAAATTCTCTTCCATCCCCCAAAGCTTTGATTGCCATTAGAATATCTCCAGGATACCTACAGCTATAATCTACATTACCAAACCGGTATCATTTCTTCTTTGTGAAGCACCTTGGTGCCATCTAAAAGTGCAAGTAGTTATATTTAATTACAGTAGTTCATCCAAGTCAGCGATCTCCAGGAAATAACAACACTGTCAGTACTATACGAATGTGAAATTTTAATATAAATAAATAAAAAATATATACATATCAGGTTAGTCAGACTGTGCTGGCTATCCCTTATTAACCCATGCTTCTCCAAGTGAGAATTAATTTTGTCCTCGACAATGGTCTCTAGTAGTTTTCCCACCACTGACATTAGACTGACTGGCCTGTAGTTACCAAGTTTACCCCTTCACCTTTTTTTGAGTAGGGGTGCAACATTTGCAATCACCCAGGGCTCTGGCACCACTCCTATATCGAAGGAGGATTGAAAGATTGTGGTCAGAGCTTTTGCTATCTCCACCTTTGCTTCCCTTAGCAACATAGGATGCATTCCATCTGGACCAGGTCAACTTTGAGTGATGCCAACCTATTTAGCACCTTCTTTCTATCTATTTTTATCCTATCCAATATCTCTACTCCCTCCTCTTCTACTACAACATTAACTTCATCCACTTCTTTTGTGAAGACATGCAAAGTGCTCATTCAGTAACTCAGATTTGCCCTCTGATGCGCCATCAATTACTCAAAAGACTGAGGTTAAGCGAGTAACAACCAGGCTTTTATTAACTAAAGAATGAAGGTCTAGTCTCGAGTGGTCGACCCGTCCAGAATACTAAGGGACTGGGAGGTAGTCACTTATATACCTGGAATAGTGGGAGGAGTCAGCCGAGGCATGTCCAGACCTGTACCTAGTGGAATACACATACAGACAGGTATAATAGTGGTTTACCACACCCTCTGCCTCCACAAGAAGATTTCTTGTCCCTAATCTGCCCCACCATTCCTTTAACTCAGTGGTTCTCAAACTGGGGTCCATAGAGACTTTCCCGGGGGTCCGTGAGAAAAAACCCAGATTGATGATGGAGAACCAGAGGGTGCGGAGCAGCTGGGTGCTGCTGAACAGGGCAGTGAATGGTTACCATGGCAACGGCAGCAGTGGCTCTCTCCTGCAGGAAGAGTAGGAGGAGAAGTAGGGAGGGAAAAAGACTAGGGGCCAGCAGATGCTAGACAGACAGTCAATCAGTTGCCAGATTTTGTGATTGACAGCCACTCACAGGTCTGGCAGTTAATTGACAGCAGAGGGAACCAATCATAAAGCGAAGTGATGGGGAGAAGCCAATGGAAGAGGAAGGAAGGCGGTGCCGCGGCCACCATTTTGTGAATGGGGACATTTGGAGTCGGGCCTCGGCTCTGCGTTTCTCCCTTCCCCGGGCTGAGCTGCGTTGTGACGGTACGGATCACCCGCCCGCACGGTGAGGATGGTGAAGCTCTTCGTGGGAAGCTGCACTAGGAGGTGCGGCAGGACGAGGTCTGGCCGTTGTTCGAGCAGTTCGGCAGAGTCAGCGAGTGTGATCTGTTGAAGGTGAGGGCAAGACTTGGGTGGGGGAAAAGGAGAGATGGTGGAAAGTGACAGGGAGATGGGGGTACAAAGAGAGGAATGAGAAAGTTTGAGGGAGAGAGCGAGAGCGAGCCAAGAGCGCCGGGGGGGGGGGCAAGGGAGAGAGCGAGAGGGACAGAGAGAGAGGGCGCGAGCGCGGGACAGAGGGCGCGAGCGAGCGAGGGAGCGCGCGGGAGAGCGAGCGAGACAGAGACACAGGGGAGGGTGAAAAAGATCAAGACTAGAGAGGAGTGGGAGGGGGGAGAAAAGGGGATGGAGACACAAAAGGAAGAGATTGACGCAGTCAGGGGAGAGGAGCGAGAGAGAGTAGACACTGAGGGCAAGAGATAGAGAGATACAGAGAAAAGAGGAAGGAGGGGGAGACAAAGATGAGAGGAAGAAACTGAGCGGTAGTGGGGGAAAGGACAGACACAGTGGAGAGCAATTGATGGAGAGATAGGAGGGAGAGAGAATGGAAGGAGGGGGCAGAAGAGAGAAACCAGAGGGGTTGGAGAGCAAGACCAGAGGGAGAAAGAAAAGGGACAGAGATAAAGGGGGCAGGGGAGGGGAGGAGACCGATAGATGGATGGTGGAGCGAGGGGACAGGAAAGTGGAGGGCAATGAGGGTAGTGCTCAACTTTTTAGGCTGCACCAGATGGTTTTCACCAATCACATCAATGTTCACAATAATCAAACATCCCTGGCAAAATGTAATGCAAGTCCCTTTAACAGGACACAGATGAACTTTACATTCAGAAATGTAAATGTGCAAGGAGTTTATAGTATTATAATTTAGGTGGGGGGCTCGGTGATTAGTTATCCATTTGAAAAGGGTTTCTTCAACCAAAAAAGTTTGAGAACCACTGCTTTAATTATCCTTTTACTTTTTATACATTTATAAAAGATTTTTGGGATCCCTTTTATGTTGCCCGCTAATCTTCTCTCATGCTCTCTTTGCCCTGCTTATATCCTTTTTCAATTTCCCCCTGCACTCTGTGTTCTGCCTGGTTTTATACTGTATTCTGTACCTGACATTTGTCATAAACCATTTTCCGTTTTATTTTAACCTCCATTTCCTTTGCATTCCAGAAGCTCTAGTTTTGGATGCCCCACCTTTCCTCCTTATGGGAATATGCTAGGTTTGAACACAAACTATCTCCGCCTTGAAGACCTGCCATTGTTCATTTACTGTTTTCTTGGCCAGGCTTTGTTTCCAGTCCACCTTTGCGAGATCCCTTCTCAAATCACTGAAATTGTCTTTTTACTTTTGATTTTTCTTTGTCCCTTTCCAGAACTACTTTAAACCTAATTAGATTACAATATAAAATTTTACAGCACAGAAACAGGTCATTCAGCCCAAAAGGTCTATGCCAGTGTTTATGCTCCACACGAGCCTCCTCCCACCTTACTTCATCACATCCTATCAACATATCCTTCTATACCTTTCTCCCTCATCTAGCTTTCCCTTAAATGCATCCATGCTATTTGCCTCAATGACTCCCATGTGGTAGCAAGTTCCACATTCTCACCACACTCTGCGTAAAGAAGTTCCTATCAGCTGCTTACACTAGGGCGAGATTGCAGAGAGTTCCTTGACCCAGGCCACCCTGCCCTTCCTCAGCTGGCCATGAGCTAGAGGAAGTGGCAAGCAGTGCAAAATAAGGGTTGGAAGGAGAATCAAATAATTCACTGATCCATCAAAGTAACTTTGTAATGACTGCACCGTGGCTAGGAGGCAGGACCATAGGATGCAAATACATTGGTCTCAAATGTGGTCCTGGAACTTTGTGACAACACAACAGCACTGCACTGCAACAGTCAAAAAGAACAGAGATTGTGTCAGCCTCAGGTTTCAAAACAAAACTCATGAGTCACACAAAACATCACTGCTTCAGGAAAATATCTAGCATGTGAAAATCACAAACTCGCATGAAATTTGCAGACAGTAAATACTCATTATGGGTTATTATGATCATTATTACCCAGATGTTCTCCCACTAAAACACACTCCAGTTGCCCTACTTCATTCCTTAGAACTAGATCCAGCACTGCTACCCTCATTAGGCTAGAAACATACTGATTGAGAGAGTTCTCCTGTACACATTTTAGGAATTCTTCACCCTCCTTGCCTTTTACACTGTATTCCACCCCCCCCCCCCCAAATTTATATTAGGGCAATTGAAGTCCCCTATTACTGCTCTATTATTTTTACATTTCTCTGAAATTTGCCTCCATCTCCTTCTCACCATTTGGAGGTCTATAGTAAACACCCGGCAACGTAACAGCTCATTTTCTGTTCCTTAACTGGAACCGAATAGATTCAGTCTCTGAATCCTCTGGTATATCATCCCTCTGTAGAAATCTATTATCCTTGATCAATACTGCCACCACCGCTCCCCCCTCCCATTCTTCTTTCCTTCCCTATCCCTCCTGAATACATTGTAGCCAGAAATGTTTAGTTCCCATTCCTGCCCATGTTTAAGCCAGGTCTCAGTTTATAGCCACTATATCATAACCAATGTTCCCTCTAATTTTTGTGTGCGCGGGACTTCCCAATTGATGCGCAGCCGCGCACCTTAGGGGAAACATTGATCATAACTATGTGGCAACTTGTGCTTATCAAACTTATTTGTAACACACCTCGCATTAACACACAGATACCTTCCAACACCATGCTAGTCAACTTTGCTTTTATCCTCCATCTAATTCCTGCTCTTTCTACACTATTCTTTATTATATTGCCGTTTGTCTCTCCTAGTTTTCTATGCACCTTGTCTCTCCTCTCTGCTTCTACGTCCTGGTTGCCCCCCCACCAAATTATTTTAAACCTTCCCCCACAGCACTAGTTAAGCTCCCCGCAAGGACATTGGTCCAAGCCCTGTTCAGGTGCAACCCGTCCAGCTTGTATAGATCCTGCCTGCCCCAGAACTGGTCCCAATGCCCCAGGAATCTGAAGCCCTCCCTCCTGCACCACTTCTCCAGTCACGCATTTACCTCCACTATCTTCCTGTTTCTGTAATCACTGGAAGTATTTCAGAGATTACCATTTTTGAGGTCCTGTTCTTTAAACTTTTAAATGGAGGCTTTGGTCAATCAAGAGCCAATGTATGTCAGCGAGCACAGGGGTAATGGGTGAGCAGTACTTGGTGCGGGTTAGGATACAGGCAGCAGAGTTTTGGATTAGCTTGTTTATGCAGGGTTGAGGATAAGAAGCTGGCTAGAAGAGCATCACAATAGTTGAGTCAGGAGGTGAAAAAAGCATGGATACGGGTTTCAGCAGTAAATGGGCTGAGGCAGGAGCGGAGATGGCCAATGTTAGAGGTGAAAGTAGACAGTCTTTGTGAAAGAGAAGATATGGGTTTGGAAGCTCAGCTCAGGGTCAATTGGGACACAGAGATTGCAAACAGTCTAGTTCAGTCTGAGAGGGGGATGGAATCAGTGGCAAGGGAGCAGAGTTTGTGGCAGGGGCCAAAGACAATAACTTCAATCTTCCCAATGTTCAACTGAAAGAAATTGCGGCCCATCCAGGACTGGTTGTTTGACACGCAGACTGACAACACAAGAGGCAGTGAAGAGGTCGAGAGAGGATGTGGAGAGGTAGAGTTGGGTGTCATCAGCATGCAAGTGGAACCGGACATCATGGCTTCGAATGATGTCGCCGGAGGGCAGCATATAGATGAGTAATAGGAAAATGTCAAGGATTAATCCTTGGGAGACTCCAGAAGTAACGGTGCAGGGATAAAGAGAAGTCATTGGTGGAGATTCTCTGGCTATGACTGGATAGGCAAGAGTGGAACCAAGTGAGGGCAGTCCCACTCAGCTTGACAACGGAGATGAGGCGTTGGAAGAGGATGGTGTGGTCAACCATGTCAAAGGCTCTAGTGAGGTCGAGAAGGACGAGGATGGCTAATGTACCATGGTCACAGTCATAGAGGATGTAATTTGTGACTTTGATTAGGGCTGTTTCAGTGCTGTGACAGGGGCGAAAACCTGATTGAGGAGTTGGAGTTTCCAAGCATGGAGTTGCAGGAAAGATGAGCATGCATTTGGGAGGCGACAATACCTTTTGAGGACTTGAGAGGAAACCGAGGTCGGAAATGAGGCAGTCGTTTGCAAGGACAGAGGGGCCATTGGTGTGTTTTTTTCAGGAGGGGTTGACAACAGCAGTTTTGAAAGGGAAGGAGACAATACCAGAGGAGAGGGAACTATTAACAATGTCAGCCAGCTTAGTGACAAGGAAGTCCACAAGCTCCTCACACTAGTTGCAGGTGAGGGTGGAGGGGAAAGGGTTTAAGGAGATAGTTGGTAGTGGAGAAAAGACAAGAGGTTATCATTGCATTCCAGGGTGGTCCTAGAGTCATGAGCAAGGCCCGATACTGCTAAAGATGGTCCAGGCAGATCTGGCCACGAATGGCTACACCAGTTGCGTGCTATATACATTCAAGTATACTCCCCCGGACTAGAGTGAAAATGGGGCCCATACCGGTTTTGGCGGGGGGGGGGCGTGGAAAGAGAAGCAAACAAGAGCATCAAAGGCAAAGGCAAGTGACAGGGTAACACAAAGAATTCGACCCAACACAATCGTCACTAAGCAAAAGGAAAAATATCTGACATATTGGGCAGAAACAACAAAAACCCAAAGCAAACTCAATTGCTACTTGGCCCTAAACAGACAATACAACATAGCGGATTACCTGACCATGGTAAAGGATAACAAACTGAGAAGAACCTTGACAAGGTACAGACTTAGCGAACATAGCCTAGCGATCGAAAAAGGCAGACACAGGCAGACCAGGCTGCCAAGAGAAGACAGGATATGCTCTCACTGCAGTCAGGGAGTAGTGGAGACAGAGATGCACTTCCTCACAGCCTGTGGAAAATATCAGGGCATCAGGGAGAATTTCTACCAAAAATTCTCACAAATATGCCCTGAATTCAGAAATCTGAATGACAACCAAAAACTCCCATTCCTACGGGGGAGGAGAGAAGCTGTGTAACACTGGCGGCACACTATGTTACAGCTTGCCATGAACAGAGGGACAACCAGTAAACTAAGAAAAGAGTATATATAAACAATGCGAATGTATATTTATACACTCAGGGATATACCTGTTTATACACTATGAATAGAACTGCGTTTATGTGTTCAACCATAAATGTATTTTGATGCTTTGGCAACATAAGATGTACCTTATCATGCCAATAAAGCGATTTGAATTTGAATTTGAGTGATTGAGTAGGTAGACTGCTGCAGAGGGATCATGGAGGGCCACAAGTTCAGTTGCAAGTGACTTGAGGAAGAGCTTTTCTTTCCAAGAACAGACACAGAAGTAGTAGGAAGGGGAACGTGTCTTGCAGAGTACATGGAAGCAAACAGAGATGGCCTTGTCTGTGATTCAGACAATAGGATTAGAGGGGCCACATGAGATGACATGGTCGAGGGGGTGGCCGTAAATATGGGTAGGAGAGTTTATATGGAAGAATAGGTTAAGGGATCCTCCGGCTGCCCTAGAGAAGGGCCTCTACGGGCGGATAGTTCCGCTTTTTGGAGACCCTCCGCCCGCCGAAGACCCTTACAATTCTTAGGCCTGCTTTTACCAGGATAAGAGTTGAAAAAAGTTTTTTTTTTTTAAATTCTCATTTAAAAATACTTTAAAAAAGGTAAGTTTATTTTTAGCCCCGTAAAAAAACAAATTTTTTTTTTCACAAAATTAAATTTTTTGTAAATTTCAAGTCATTTTAAATGTGATTTTTTTTTTTTTTTAATTTAAAGTTTTACTATGTTTTTGGGGTGATCTCCATTCATATATTTGACAGGTCTTCCTGTCAAGTGTATGAAGGGAGATTCCCTTCTGATTGGCTCCCCATGGCCCACGTGATCCCAGGGATGTTGCGAACTACCTGCGCCTCTGGGATACGTGGGCCCTGCGCATTTGGAGTTTGGAGAGGCCCAGGAGCGGAAGCGTGTGCTTCCCCGGAGCCCTCAGATAAGGGCATAGATTTTTCCAGATCGCAGGCCTCCGCCCGCGGGAGGCCTGTGATCGGAAAATACAGGCCAATAACAAAACCAGATGGACCACCTAGCATCGACCTCGGCACCGGCTTCGGACACAACAAACACACCCAGCCCAGTCGACCCTGCAAAGTCCTCCTCACTAACATCTGGGGACTTGTGCCAAAATTGGGAGAGCTGTCCCACAGACTAGTCAAGCAACAGCCTGACATAGTCATACTCACAGAATCATACCTTTCAGCCAATGTCCCAAACTCCTCCATCACCATCCCTGGGTACGTCCTGTCCCACCGGCAGGACAGGCTCACCAGAGGTGGCGGCACAGTGGTATACGGGAGGGAGGGAGTGGCCCTGGGAGTCCTCAACATTGACTCTGGACCCCATGAAGTGTCATGGCTTCAGGTCACACATGGACAAGGAAACCTCTTGCTGATTACCACCTACCGCCCTCCCTCAGCTGATGAATCAGTACTCCTCCATGTTGAACACCACTTGGAAGAAGCACTAAGGGTAGCAAGGGCACAGAATGTACTCTGGGTGGCGGACTTCTGACCACTACTGACCGAGCTAGCCGAGTCCTGAAGGACATAGCTGCCAGACTGGGCCTGCGGCAGGTGGTGAGAGAACCAACACGAGGGAAAAACCTACTTGACCTCATCCTCACCAATCTACTTGTCGCAGATGCATCTGTCCATGACAGCAAAGGTAGCAGTGACCACCACACAGTCCTTGTGAAGACGAACTCCCGTCCCACCATGCTAAATGGGATAGATTATACTCAAAATTATATGGAATACACTGTATTCGAATAGGAGCAAAAATGCCATGTTGATAGACAATATATGAGGCGTAATAAACAATGAGTTGTTTATTATGATCATGATATTTACACAAACAAGTAGACAGGAGATAAAATAATACAGTCCTTGACTCTATTCTAGACTCTTTTTTGAGACCAAAATAAGTATTTAAAGATTCTTAGCCCTTTTCCATATTTCTTTTAGCCGTCTTAGAAATCTGTAACATGGACACATCAAGCTCTATGTAATTCCATCTCAGTCACTCGGATGTGTGGTACAAATAAGTGAACTAAAGAACTGACCAACCGCTTATATTTATCACAGCCTAATAGACCTCTGAGCACAAAGCTGTCAATCACGCTAGTTTCAAGAACACAATGGAGTATCTTGAATATACCATTTGAACCACAACAGCTCATATCTATTCCAGATCATGCCTACACAGGAACTGCTAAATGCTGGTGACAATGAACCACAGGGCTCTTAAATGATTAATTACCGGATCAAACCGTCTGGTCCCTTTTCTAACAGACACCCCCTTCTTAGCTGGTGGACTCTTGAGGAAAGGAGCTTTCACTTTGCCCCCTATTCAGGATGGCTCCTGGGCTGGCAGCTCCTCAATTGAGCTCCTCTCTTTTGCAACTCTGTTTGTGGCATCCATGGCCATCCTTTGCCAACCCCCCACACCACCCGTTGAATGGGCCTGCCTATAAAAATTGCCTTCTGTGATAAGCACGTAATGAGTATGGGCAGATGAGGAGGCGTTTGCAACCATCTTCAGCCAGAAGTGCTGAGTGGATGATCCATATCAGCCTACTCCCGAGGTCCCCACCATCACAGAGACCAGTCTTCAGCCAATTCGATTCACTCCACGTGATATCAAGAAACAGCTGAGCGCACTGGATACAGCAAAGGCTATGGGCCCTGACAACATCTCGGCTGTCGTGCTGAAGACTTGTGCTCCAGAACTAGCTGCGTCTCTAGCCAAGCTGTTCCAGTACAGCTACAACACTGGCATCTATCCAACAATGTGGAAAACTGCCCGGGTGTGTCCTGACCACAAAAAGCAGGGCAAATCCAATCCGGCCAATTACCACCCCATCAGTTTACTCTCAATCATCAGCAAAGTGATAGCACTGTCGATGACACCTTCCATCAAGCGACACTTACTCACCAATAACCTGCTCACTGATGCCCAGTTTGGGTTCCGCCAAGACCACTCGGCTCCCGACCTCATTACAGCCTTGGTCCAAACATGGACAAAGGAGCCAAATTCCAGAGGTGAAGAGAGAGTGACTGCCCTTGACATCAAGGCAGCATTTGACCGAGTGTGGCATCAAGGAGCCCTAGTAAAACTGAAGTCAATGGGAATTGGGGGGGGGAAACTCTCCACTGGCTGGAGTCAGACCTAGCACAAAGGAAGATGGTGTGGTGGTTGAAGGTCAATCATCACAGCCCCAGGACATTGCTGCAGGAGTTCCTCAGGGCAGTGTCCTAGGCCCAACTATCTTCAGCTGCTTCATTAATGACCTTCCCTCTAACATAAAGGTCAGAAATGGGGATGTTCGCTGATGACTGCACAGTGTTCAGCGCCATTCACAACTCCGCAGATAATGAAGCAGTCCATGTCCGCATGTAACAAGACCTGGACAACGTTCAGGTTTGGGCTGATAAGTGGCAGGTAACATTCGCACCACAGAAGTGTTGGGCAATGACTATCTCCAACAAGCGAGAATCTAACCACCTTCCCTTGACATTCAACGGCATTACCATTGCCGAATCCCCCACCATCAACATCCTGGGGGACACCATTGACCAGAAACTTAACTGGACCAGCCACATAAATACTGCGGCAACAAGAGCAGGTCAGAGGCTGGGTATTCTGCAGCAAATGTCCGTCTTCCGGACTCCCCAAAGCCTTTCCACCATCTACAAGGCACAAGTAAGGAGTGTAATGGAATACTCTCCACTTGCCTGGATGAGTGCAGCTCCAACAACACTCAAGAAGCTCGACACCATCCAGGACAAAGCAGCCCATTTGATTGGCACCCCACCCACCACCTTAAACATTCACTCCCTCCACCACCGGCGTACCGTGGCTGCAGTGTGCACCATCTACAAGATGCACTGCAGCAACTCGCCAAGGCTTCTTCGGCAGCACCTCCCAAACCCGCGACCTCTTCCACCTAGAAGGACAAGGGCAGCAGGCGCATGGGAACACCACCACCTCCAAGTCACACACCATCCTGACTTAGAAGTATATCGCTGATCCTGCATCGTCGCTGGGTCAAAATCCTGGAACTCCCTACCTAACAGCACTGTGGGAGTAAAGTCACCACATGGACTGCAGTGGTTCAAGAAGGCGGCTCACCACCAACTTCTCAAGGGCAATTAATGCTGGCCTTGCCAGCGACGCCACATCTCAAACAAATAATTTAAAAAAAGATGAGCCAAAAATCATAAAGCCTGCTGACACTCCAATGTCTAGGCTTATATCTGAAAAATGTACCAAAATAATGGTCAATGCCCATGAAACAGTATCTTGTGAAGAGCCAAGACCCCTCAGGAATAGGGAGGAATGGAGAGAAAATTGACAGCAGGAAGCAGAAAGGAAGAAGGAAATTAAAGACTTTAAAAATTCACTTCAGGACTATAATTTGAAAAATCATTCAAGTACTTAGTATGCATCAACCCAAGCACAAAACCAGCCTAATTTGGCACTAATTCCCAATCTTTGAGGGACCAAAAGATGGCCGCGACAGAAAATTGAAAAAAAGTCACACAAGTGCTCTTATGAGGTCTGAGGCACATATGAGGGTGCCTGATGCTGACATTGTGTTCCTGAACTGGAAAGTATTCTATTCCCTAGCATCAATATCCCAAAATCTGAGAACAAAATTCATACGCCGTGTGATACGAATATTGAGATCATATGTGGAACTGTAGTGTCTATTACTCATTTTTTAAAATTTACTAATCATCAATGTAATTCGCCACATCTGTATTCCCAATTCACCATGTGGTTAGTGGCTAATGTACTGGATAACACTGCATTAGAAAGGCCAATGTACTTATTTGACTAAAGAATCAAATCGCCTACAGAACTACAATGAAACAAAATGTCTTCAATATGCTAAAAACAGATTATCTGGTCATTTATTTCATTGCGGTTTGTGGGACCTTGCTGTGAACAGATTGGCTGTCATATGTCTCTATGTTACAACAGTAACAACATTTCAGAAGTAGTTCACTGGCTATGGGATGCTTGGAGATATTCCAAGGTCACTGATAAATTCCATTCCACTATTAAATGGATAATTATATTTGTTAATTAATGCTAAAATTAACATGTAGGAGACATGCTAGTAACCTCTAAGTATGGCAAACCTCATTTAGTTAAACTGAAAGATGCTTCCTACTGTACCAACATGACATTTTCTCATATCCTTCACCGGGCATCCTGTCGCTTGAGAGCTCCTCCAATGTGCAAATATAACCAGTTAGGTTTATCAAATTGCAAAATAGATTAATACGAGAAATTTTTTAAATCCTGATAAAAAGTAGTGACTGTGATGATTATGAAGTTATTCAAAAAATCAGAAAGAAAAGCCATCAGCGAATAGCCATTAGAGAATCAACATGATGGGACACTGCAGAAGGCTCAGATGAAGAAATGATGGGACGGTGGATATAGAGTAGGTGAAGTCTTATACAAGCCACTACATACTATGAAGGCATTAAATTAAAACTGTATGATCATGCAAAAAGTTGCCCAAGCACAATGAGCACTGTTGATGAGATAGGGCTCACATCAAGCTTGATGAAAATCTGCTAGAATTTTTTGAAATGTGGCTACAAATGAGTACAAGGTACAATAGGAGATTTTCAAAACACATCCAAAGAAAATAGCAATTCAATAAAACAGTATGCAAGTTACTGAAGATATTACAAATAATTAAAAAGTTCCAGAATGTATTTATTAGATGTCCACAGAGAAGTTACTTGTTAAATCTTGATCATCTGAGAGTTACTTTTTGAACATAAAAATGCATTCTTTTCTAAAATCCCCTTCCTAACTAAAATAAAAATTCCCGAAGGAGTTTTAATGTGCAAGTAAAATAAATCAACATACCTGGCAGGTTTGTGGTACTGGCAGAGGAAAGTAAACCGCTCATCTGGAACTGGCACTCTGCTTTCATTGGGATCAATAGTACAGAAGGGAAAGTTTTCTGCAGCTGCCTGGCTCTTTGTTAGAACATTAAAAAACGTTGATTTCCTATTTCACAGAAAAAATATGTTAACCACCTTTGCAGCAGATGTTTTAATATACTTACTTGATACAGTGAAGTAACACAGTTTGTGAATGGATACCTATTAATGTCTTGTAATGCAGAATATCCTGCATACAATACCAGCTAGTTCAAATACCTAGAGAGATTGGGACAAGTTTGAGAGTCTGCAATTTTACAAGACATTTTTAGACAATTCTGAATAGGTTGTATTCATAGAAAACATACTACAGTACTAGTGGAATCGAAGCGTAACATAAGCCTGCAGCTGCAGTGAGTATCTGTAGAGATGCGAGAAGAGTTTAGCTTTATTTTGCACTTAAGCTGAGGGATGCGAGTGCTGAAGAATGTAATGCTTTTCTATTTTCTGCCCTCAATGTCAGCAATGAGCATTCCCATGGGAGTTTTAGCACTGATTAGAAGCACAATAACGTCATCATTGGCCCAGTAATATACTTTAACCCTAACCTCAAAAAAGCACTTTGTGCTACACCAATGCAATAATCCAATTTTTAACACCAGCCATCCTATGACCTGAATGAAACTGCTAAGTTAGAACCAAAGTTGAGTAAGAAGGGCAAGAGAGAGCGCATGAGGAAGGGAGGGATAACCTGGCGGGGCGCGTTGCCCATCCATTGAAGATACCTACCGGATTTTCAATCCATTAAAATCAATGGAATGAAATTGGCAGGTTCTACAATCACCAGGTTATTGCCCAGGCAGCGAAGTTGAAAATTAACCATATGAATTTGGGCAATCGCAACTCAGTTTTTAAGCAATCATGGGATCAGTCAGAGGAACCATAAGAATTACTTATGTGGGAACACTGGTACAGATCACAGGAATTACAACACAGGAGGCAGCAAATTGAACCATTGTATTTGTTTCTCCGCTAGCTCTTCAGCTACCTACTCTATTTCCCTGCTCTTCCCCTATATCATTCAATATTCTTCCTTTCCAAATACTTATCCAATTTCCATTGAAGCGATAGCCACTGTCTCAATAGCCACTTGTAGTAAAGCCCGGTGTTCTAATAACATCCAAAATGTTTTTATAACTTTCCCCTTTATTCATAATGATAATCCTGAATTTATGCCCCCTACTACCGATTTGCCAACTGCAAGATCACAATATATAGAAGAGGGGGTCTAGTCAGGTCATCAAAATGACTCAAATGATTCTAGAGTATTCCCTTCCACCACTCTATTGGACCATGTGTTGATCACGGTGTGGGACCTTCCTGAAATCAGTCCTAAATTTGCATTTTATTAGCTTAAACCTGTGACCACCTTGCTCTACTGTCAATTTAATTTAAAGAAGTTTTCCACCTTTATCTTTTTAAAACAATTTACAATCTTGCATACTTCTATAAGATTACTTCTCACAAACGTCTCCTTTCAAAGCTGAAGAGTCCAAGTTTCTCCAGTCTTTCCTCATAAATGAGACTTTCAAGACCGGGATCAGCCTTGTGGCTTTTTTCTACATTGCCTCCAGTGTTTGAATGTTGCCCTCGTGTCTTGGTGGCCGGAACTCAAGGTATGGTCATGACTTCCTCCGACCTATATTCTTCGGTTTTGGCTATATAGTTCAACATTCAATTGGCGTTGTTGATTGCTGCTTTACATTGGTTAGATATTTTGAACACTAAGTTTACTAAAGCTATTAGAATTTTTTCAAATTCATCCTTGGCAATTTTATCAGCGTTCAAAAGAGTATGTGTTGCTCATTTTTCCTCTGACATAACGCCCAACAAGTAGGCATGGTTTTCTACCCTTCAGCCAATTTCTTATTCGTTTCCAGGTTTTACTCTGAATCCTCATAACTTTGAGCTTAACTAATAGCCTATCATGTGAGATTTTGTAAACTGCCTTTTCAAAGTTCAGGTACACTATGGGGCAGTAATTCCTCCCCAAACGCGTGAGTACGGAAGGGGTACTCACGCGTCTGGCCAGAGGAAATGCCGGTTTTCAGCATGCACAGCGCATGCGCTGAAAACCGGCATTTCCTCTCCTCTAACCCAAGAGGTGAAGAGGCTAGCGCGTGCGCTGTAGGGGGCAGCGCGTGAGTCTTGGATTTCCTGTTTTGGGGGATTTGCGCATGTCTAAAGGCCTCCGGTCTTTACGCTTGTAAAAAGCACACGTAAGTATTTATTTATTTTTACAGGTAAGTGGCGTTTTAGTGTAATTTAGAATTTTTTTTTCCCCCCACAGGTTTATTATTTTAAAGAATCTACAATAAGGTAAGTTTAGTTTTAGACCCTTTTTATTAGAAATTTATTTTTTTCAAAAGAAAAAATTGTTTAAATTGTTTTTTTAAAACTTATTTATACTTAATTTAATGATTGGGATGTTTTTTTAATTTTTATTTAAAGTTTAAATAGTGTTTTGGGCCCCCGTAGTTTTCATGAGTTTGACAGTTCTTACTCAAACTCATGAATGAACCTTCCCCTCCCCTGATTGGTTGTACAGTGCTCACCTGATCCCAGCCAGCACATCGCACTAACTACGCCGCTGGATCAGGTAAGCACTGCGCGCTGACATCTGAACCGGGCCTGTGACAGGAAATGCAAGCAGGCCCAGGCTTCAGATGTCAGCGCGCAGGGCGAGTGCAGATCGGGGGCTTGCACGCGCAGCAAGCCCCCGACACCAAGTTCTGGGCCAATGTCTTTGGGGTTTTCAGTCCACTTGGAATGTTACTTCCTCAAACAAGTCAAGCAGGTTCTTCAGGAATGATCTTCCCTTTCTGAATTCACATTGACTATCTACTAGGTTATTGTTGTACAGGTGTTCAAATTTACTCCTGTTAATCCATTTGATTCTTTTACAGGGAATGGAAGGGAGACTAATGGGTCTATAGTTGTCAGAGTCTTATTTGTTTTGCCCTGGAGTATGGGCACCACGTTATCCTGTTTCCAATCTACTGGTACCTCCCCGGTGTCCAGTGATTCCCTCAAATCTCTTCCCTAGTTTCCTTTAGCATTAAGAGTCATGAGGTAGTCGTCATCTTGACCTAGTATTTGTAAATGACTTAGATAAAGCACAAGAAATGGAAGTCATGGCACCCTTGGGGGACAGCGAGCTCAGAATGATTAAGTTCAACATGATCTTGGATTCAGAAACACCAAAGACCAGGAGTTAGGTATATAACTTTAAAAAGGCTAATTTCAAAGAAATGAAGGGACAACTTAAACAAATTGAGTGGAGGTGACTATTCAATACAGAACTGGAACATCTTTTAAAGTCACAATACTTATCTAAAACTAGTAAGCTCAGACTAAATAGACAGCTCAATAAATCCTAAATGGATCAATAAATAAATGCAAAGTGAACGAGAAAAAAAGTGACCTAGAAAATTCTGCATGGAGAAAGTGAATGGGTTAACTGGGGTGAACATAAGAACATGCAGAAACATGTCAAAAGATGATCCAAGGGGAAAAGGCAAAGCTAGAAAAAAGCATAGCTGTAGACACAAAGTAAGTATGAGTAAGTAATTCTTTCAATATTTCAATAGTAAGAAGCCAGCCGGAGGAGAGAACTATAAAGGATGCAAATGGCTTGAAACCAAGGACAAGCACAGATAGTAAACATTCTGAATGACTGCTTTCTCCAAGTCTTCACAAGGATAACACGAGCAATATACCTTCCCCAGAGTTATCCCAGACAAAACTAATGACTTTGATATAATTGAGATGGCAGTGTAGACAGGCAGAGAGGGCTCAATCAGGGGAGCAAGCTTAAGGGATATTGTTGGGCTACAGCTAACGTGGAATGATTAAATTAAGATTGGGTGCCAAAAGAGGAAATGTGTTTCATTCATCAGCACAGATATTCCTAGCTGTGACAAAAATAATAAAATATATAAATTCTAAAAGAAAATAATGGCAATTCCTGGTATTTTAAAGAAGCAATACTCCATATGTGCAGCCTTAAACAGAGGAATCACCGAAACATTTACCTTTCAATTTTCAACAGCAGGTTCCATTTTTTCATCCACTTCATATTTCTTTTGAGAGAGAGATTCCCTGCGGTGTTGCTGACAGGTTATACGGCATCTAGAATGTGGCTGTGATTTTTTTTTAGTATGGTTTCTTCTAAGGCAGGGGGATGCGGAACAGAGCTCAGCACAGCAGAAGGTGCAGAATTCAGCTCACTGGGGAGGGGAGAAAATTATTCAGAGTTTTTTTTTATTCGTTTATGGGATCTGGGCGTCGCTGGCAAAGCCAGCATTTATTGCCTATCCCTAGTTGTCCTTGAGAAGGTGGTGGTGAGCCGCCTTCGTGAACCGCTGCAGTCCGTGTGGTGATGGTACTCCCACAGTGCTGTTAGGTAGGGAGTTCCAGGATTTTGACCTGTAGCACAGTGGAGGGAGTGGGAGGGGGGGGGGGGGCGGGGAAAGAGGAAGAAAACAAATATTCAGCAGAACAGAGAGGCCAGTGAAAAGGAACAGTGAGTAGAGCACAACTGAGTGGAGGCATTCAGCAGAGAGCAACATGCGAGGTGGGGACAAAGACATTCAGCAGAGTGCAGCAAAGCAGGGGAAACACTAAACAAAGCATAGCGGAGTAATGTGAGGAACTTGCTTTGCCCCTAGATTTAATTTCAATTCAAAAACCTCCATGTGGAGCAGATCTGTAATCAGAAAATTGGAATGCATCTTTAAACCACCAGAAATTGACAGCAAACCTGCCCATTCACAAGGTGAGCCACAGGTTCCTCTTTCTAAGCTCTCACCTTCCCTGTCGAGTCTTGTAAATAGAGAAGTGGCAGCTTTAAGTTCATTTTGTGAGTTGCATGTTTGAATGACACACTTATTGGCACTGGTGCACTCTAGGAGAATGTAACTTGGTTGTGCCTCATTGTTCAACACATGGGAGATGGAGTAGAACTCAGGAACAGCCCTCCAAATAGAAATATTTCAAACATACAAAAGTCCAGGAATTTCATACTGTAGAGGACAAAATGACCAGGCTCATTTCCATAATCACAATTGTGACAATTTAAAGGTTTGAAACACTGGCTATCTTCAATTTTTCTGGTACCATGCCTTAGCAATTGTGAAAAGTTTGTATCCACACATTTTACTTTTCAATGCATTCCATCTGGTCCTGGTGACTTTTCCAATATCATTTGGTTACATTTATTTTTTCTTCCTATCACTTCAATTACCAGAAAGAGTACATAACCATTGTTTTTTTTAAAACAGTGAAAACAGTTCTTAGACCCACTGGATATAATATTGACCCAATAGGTTAGGCCTAACAAATAATGTATAAGGCACGTCACTAATATCTGACAATTCAATTACTACTAGTTTAACATACAAGAAAACATGTCAGTACAATAAAAATAAATTTTAGTTCACAAGAAAAATTTAAAACGTGTAGGGGTCTGGTGAACTAGCAAAGAGTCAATCAAGTGCCCAGTTTCACAGCATGCAATCTGCCACAATCCCTCTGACTTATTACATTCTTCACACTTGGAGCGAAAGCAGAATACTAAACCAAAGCAGAGCGAGCTTTACTTTGACTCTAGCCCATACAATATCCAATTTGGGATTGCTTTTATTCTGACACTGGGTGCCAAAATTGTTCCAATATTCAGCACTGAAACATCACATTGATGAGTATGGAATTTGGCAGGAAAACTAAGAAAAGGAGAAATCAAAGTAAAACAATATTTGTGCAGATAAAATAAGGTCTCAAAATATACCATTTCATGTCAAAGCTATTAGAAAATAAAGATAAGACACTGGCTTTTCCTTATTTTCTTTATGTGAAATGACATATCAGGAGTCAATTAAAAACAACTGTAAACCTACTCCTCACTTTCAGTACCATCTTACTGAGTACCAATGTGAAGGGTTTTGTGAACATTGTATTTATTGTACAGGACAATTTTCAAATGCAGCTGTGCATATTCACAGATTTGCCTCCTTTCTAGAAACACCATGATGCTTCAAATGTGATAAGATGGCATGTGTACAGTTCTCAACAGGTAGGTAAAGGACCCAAACACCCGTAAGTGCCTCAAACTGTCAACTGCAGTTACCCTCAAGACTTGAAAAATTAACATAGGTAACTTCAGCTACTGCAATCATAATTTACAGAAAAGTAATTACAACACCCACAGCAAGAGTTATTTTTGTCCCCAGCAGATCAGATTTTGCTCATTTTAGTGATTAATTCAATACATTTCATATATGCCCATAACAGGAATAGTTCAGTGAAATTCATTCATAACTATAATCCGATGAGTTGAATGATGCAGCCAAAAGTATTAAAAACTCTGCCACATTGAGATAGCAGTAGAGGCAAACAACCATTCTTTCCTTTAATGGGAACCACTTATTCTGTACTGCACTGCATTGTCTGCTATCACACCTGTCATATCATGGACAATTTTATTCCAATTAAAAAGAGCCATGTATAAGAAATACATTTTTCCTGCAGGGTTCATCCACATTCAGTGGAAACCTTAATGCTGACTAAAATCAGAAAATATTCTACACGTACTTCAATCTAAAACAAAAGCAGAGCGCCTCAGTTGTATTCAGAAAACTATGCATCAATGCACATAATTTTGTGGCAGTTTAGGAAATGAACTTTTCACCCCTCAATTCATTTACCAGTAAACTATTGTACCATATGACCCATCAACAACAGAAGAACCAAGTGTGTAAATGTCAAAACACTGTCAGGACCGTGGCACTTTGGAAATGATGTTGTCAAGAAATGACACATAAAATGCAAAAGCCTTCCCTGTTGCTGATGTGAAATGGTAATGAACAATGATGGAGTTTTCCCTTACAAGGTGCCACATTGTTCCTATCAACCACATCCTGGAAAATAAGGCTAATGATTTGCATCAGAATAACAATCATGACATCTGTAGTTATTCTCATATTCATTTTTGATATCTATACACAGCACATCAGTTTTAAGTGTGAGATGAGTGCACAAACACAATACATTTACTTGGAAATGTTAGCTGCATTCACTCTGATGTGAAGTGCTCAAAGACTGAACAAAATGTTCCAACATCAGAATATTATGCAGTTGCAGTATTATGTACAGTTTTGTGCTCCCCATTAAAGGAAGAATATAAAAGCAATGGAAAAGCGGCATAGATTCACTGGGTGTTACCAGGAGTGAGGAGACTGGAGAAGTTGACATTTTTTCCCCCATTGGAGCAGAAAAGGTTGACAGGTGACAGTTACTGCTTGAGTACCACCATTTTGCTTAAAAGTAACCTTAAAACTGCAACAGAATAAAAAAGAGTGTATGTTTTCAACTGTGGTATTTCAAAGCAGTAATAAACTCGATTGTAGAATTTTGTACCTATTGACATTTTATTTTGAACACTGGAATTGGGGGGGGGGGGGGGGGGGCGTGTGCAGAATATATAGTAGAACCTTAATTATCCACCATGACAGTAGTCTCCGAGCAGATAAACAAGAATCAAATCAGTTTACAACATTTTAAAATGGTTGTTCACCCGAGTGCTGACAGCCCCAACTTCCACCAACTCTTATGGGAACCGTCTTCCAGCTGCCAAACCGTACTCCAGTACTGTACGGCTTCTTTCGAAGTCCCAACCCAACCTCCACTAATCCCCCAACCCAAGCCTAAATTTCGACAAATGATCGAGGACAATGGGAGCATAGAGAATCAAGTATATACCAATACTATGCTCTAGAATAAGACTGGGATGCCGGTCTGAAAGTGGTGCCTCAAGACAAAAACAAGCAGGAGACGAGCATACCACCAGTCGACTCGTCATACAAAGGCATTACAATGGTTCCCCCTTTCTTGCCTCTTTTATACAGATCTATAATATGCATTCTTAAGTTTAGCAAGAAAAAGTGCTCCCAAAAAAAGTTAATCTGCTAAAAAAAGGTTTTATTTATACGTGATTTTTACATGATTGTGCAGAAAATAACTTGCATATTACTGAATTTTATCCAAAGCCAACACAAACTAATACTGATTAATATGTCACCATATTCCAAACATATATGGATAGCCTTAAAAAAAACTATTTTAAACAAACCCTTATCTACCATATAAAAACCATCTCAAATCTGCCTGTATTTCCTGTCAATTTTACTCCTAAATTCTTATGTCCACATGTTTATAATGGAAATTGCCCATGTAATTACACCACTGCCAGTGGAGATGCTGTAGTACTTCAGTTTTGTGCCTCCCAGCTGATCAGCCTGTACTGCAAAGGAACTTCTATGCTCCAAACTATTTGGATTCTAAAACTGACCTATGTTTTGCTATTTAACGACAAATCTATTATACGGTTCCCTGAAGTTAAAGATTACAACAGTTGTGGGCCTACCTGATTGATTTTTTTTGACAACACACTCTTTCTTGGAGGCAATTGCTCTCCCAGTCAGCCTTTCCCACTCATCTGCAGCCGTTCTCTGCCTTTCCCACTATGCTTGATCACCATCTCCCTCCGGTGATCACAGCTGTTGTGCCTTCATAATAATTTATCACAGAACACTTTGCTAACTCTTGCCCTCCTCCTCCCGATCCAAAGAACAAAAGCTCAGGGCCATCAGTGGGTAAGCAACCATACCCCACCTGCCTCTGGTGCCAAGTTGAAGTTGGAGACCAGCAGTGGGAAGATCCAGGCCTAGATGAGCTGAAGTTGGCAGTGGGAAAGCCTGTTCTCCTCCTCTCCGCTGAGTGCATTTCTGGCAAATTTTGCTCCCACTCCCATGTTCAGACCCCATGCTGTAAGTCCCCCCCGCTGCTCTCCTTTGGATCTCCCAGCTAATTTGGACCAGCACTGCTCTGCCCCTACTTTTGATGCCCTTGGCTGATTCACAAGCTTCAATTGTTGGGCTGCACTTTGTTTTGTAGTGCTGCGAAGACGACCTATCAATGCATCCAAATGCAAGACACCCCACATGCTGCTGAATCATGCGACCATTGGTGCTGAAAATACCAAAGACCTCCAAACACCAGGGTAAATTCCTGATGCTGCTAAATCCTACAACGCCCCCTCCCGCCACGCACCCCGCCACCTGCCCCCCACCTTACCCAGTGCTACTTAACATTATATACCTACCTCCAACCTGGTACCTTTCAGTGTGCATCCTAGGCTTTAAAAAGATTGACTATGTAGGGTAAAAGGAAGCAAAACAAGCAATGGAAGTATGCATTCAATGGAAAGACACTGAAGGGAATGAATGAACAGAGCGACTTAGAAATTTAAATACACAATTCTCTGACACTCAGTGCAGGTAGATAAAGACATAAAAATATAATTTTAGGTTTTATAAACAGGGGTAGAGTACAAGAGTAAAGTAATGACGAACTTAAACAAAACAATGTAGATTCACCAGGATGATGCCAGGGCTGGGAAACTATTAAGAGACATGAAATACTTGGACTATTTCCATTGGAACAAAGGCGGCCAAGTGTAGATTTAAGAGAGGTTTTTTGAAGTTGTGAAGGGTTTTCATAAAGTGAATAAGGAAATACTATTTTCTGATGTTGAGGAGCTAGTGATAAGGGTTCATCAATTTAAAATTAAAGAGAGTGAGGAGAGGGATTCGGAGAAATTTCTTTACACAGCGGGTCCTTGAATTGCATTTATATAGTGCCTTTTACTAACTCAGGATATCCCAAAGCGTTTTACAGCCAATTAAGGATTTCTTGACGTGTAGTTACTGTTGCAATGTAAGAAATGTGGCAGCCAATTTGCACACAGCAAGTTCCCACAAACAGCAATGTCATAATTCAGGTAATCTGTTTTAGTGATGTTGGTTGAGGGATAAATGTTGGCCAGGGCACCGGGAAGAACTCCCCAGCTCTTAGAACATAAGAACATAAGAAATAGGAGGAGTAGGCCATTTGGCCCTTCGGGCCTTCTCCGCCATTCAATAAGATCATGGCTGATCATCTACTCCGCTCCACTTTCCTGCACTATCCCCATATCCCTTGATTCCCTTAATATTAAAAAATCTATCGATCTCTGTCTTGAATATACTCAATGACTGAGCCTCCACAGCCCTCTGGGGTAGAGAATTCCAAGATTCACCACCCTCAGTGAAGACATTTCTCCTCATCTCAGTCCTAAATGGCTGACCCCTTATTCTGAGACTGTGGCCTCTGGTTCTAGACTCCCCAGCCAGGGGAAACATCTTTCCTTCATCTACCCTGTCAAGCCCTGTAAGATTTTTCTTTTTTTCCAATGAGATCACCTCTCATTCTTCTAAACTCCAGAGAATATAGGCCTAGTCTACTCAATCTCTCCTCATAGGACAATCCCCCCATCCTAGGAACCAGTCTGGTGAACCTTTGTTGCACTCCCTCTATGGCAAGTACAGGAAACTTTGTGTTATCTGGAGGCTAAATGTCCGGCAAGCTCAAGCCACCGGCAAAAATTAGGAGCCGTTTCATTAGTTTTTTTTTCTTTTCGTTGCTTTTGGCTCAACAGTCAAGCTCTGCAACATCTGTAGCTAAGCAACAGCTTCAGCTAGAGACGCTACAGAGACGCTTGCCGACTGTTTAGAAGCTGTTGCTAAGCAACAGGGTTTGTTGATTCACACGGAGCTGAAAATCTCCGTATGTTTCAACATCAGCGCTGGTGTGTCCGGCAGTTTTGAGGGAACGGCAACAGCTCGGTCCCGTCGGTGCCGGATAGCACAAAGTTTCCTGTATATCCTTCCTTAGGTAAGGAGTTTAAAACTGTACACAATACTCCAGGTGTGGTCTCACCAGGGCCCTATATAATTGCAGCAAGACGTCTTTACTCTTATACTCAAATCCTCTTGTAATAAAGGCCAACATACCATTTGCTTTCCCAATTGCTTGCTGTGCCTGCATGTTAACTTTCAGTGATTTGTGTACAAGGACACCCAGGTCCCTCTGAACACCAACATTTCCCAATCTCGCACCATCTAAAAAATAGTCTGCTTTTCTATTTTTCCTACCAAAGTGGATAACTTCACATTTCTCCACATTATATTCCATTTGCCATATTCTTGCCCACTCACTTAGCCTGTCTATATCCCCTTGAAGCCTCTTTGCATCCTGCTCACAACTTACATTCCCACCCAGCTTTGTCAGGTCATAAATCAAACTCGAGAATGTACAACTCAGTACCTCAAAAGTTGCACTTAATAACTAGGGCATCAAATGAAGCACTACACCAGGTCTGTAGCTAGCTCTTTTCAGCATCTCATCACAGCTAAACATTATCACTTAAACAACTACATTCAAGAATTCCTCAATTATTCATGTACACAAACCAGGAACTACTGAAACATAAGCAAAGTGTTTGATGGCTGTATATTCTGTACAAATGTAAGAAGTCACACAACACCAGGTTATAGTCCAACAGTTTTATTTGAAATCACAAGCTTTTGGAGTGCTGCTCCTTCACCTGACGAAGGAGCAGCGCTCCGAAAGCTTGTGATTTCAAATAAAACTGTTGGACTATAACCTGGTGTTGTGTGACTTCTTACATTTGTCCACCCCAGTCCAACACCGGCATCTCCACACCATATTCTGCACAAGATACTCTTCCCCAATATACCTCAGGTTTAATATAATTAAGAACATATACAATTTTACAGCATATTTTGACCTCATGTTGGCCAACATTCATCTTTCCTTCCTTTAAAAAAAATTCTTGGGATATGGGCAGCACTGGCAAGGCAATATTTATTGCATGTCCCTAGTTACCCAGGAGAAATTAAGAGTCAATCAAGTAATGCAGGTCTGGAGACCAGACCAGGTAAGCGTGGCAGGTTACATTTCCAGAAGAGCATTATTGAACTTTCATGGTCATTTTCTGGTACGGGCAGATTCATTGAATTCCATTTCACAACCTGTCATGGTGGTATTTGAACTCTCACCCTCTGGGTTACTACTTCAGCACCATAACCACTAGGCTGTCCTTCCGTTCCCTTGCTGTTCACGAGATGTATGTCTATATGGACAGCTCACCAGCAGTATCATGGTCTTTCATGGATGCCCATACGCCAATCCACCTTGACGATCAATCCAAAGCCACCCAGCCCCAGGAAGCTCACTATTTTATTCAGCGAATACAGGAAACTTTGGTTTATCCGGAGGTTATATGTCCGGAATACTCCATCTAACGGCAAAAATCAGGAGCCGTTTTCTGTATGTTTTTTTAGTTCTCGTTGCTTTTTTTTTTCCCCCCAGTCAAGCACTGCAAGGTCTGTAGCTATAGCAACAGCTTCAGCTACAGACGCTTGCAGCTGCAGCCGACTGTTTTGAAGCTGTTGCTAAGCAACAGGGTTTGTTGATTCACACGGAGCTTCTCAGTTCCGTATGTTTAAACATTAACTCTGGTATGTCCGGCACTTTTGATGTTACGGCACCAGCTCGGTCCCGTCAGTGCCGGATATCAGAAAGTTTCCTGTACCATTTTTATCTCCCAATAGAAAGGGATGAGAATACTTTATACAGAAAATAGCCGCCTTCAAAGAAATACATATCAGAGCATTCTGTGACTAAAGCAAATTAACAAGTTTTTTAAATAACTGTTAAACAAATGACTTAATAGATATCCTCTATGAAAAAGTATTCCACAAAATAAACTGTTACAGTCCCTACCAATCAAAAAAAATGACGTGCTTTAATTCATCTGAAGGCACTGATTCACACTGTTGTATGATTCCAAGCAACCAGCCATCCGCTGATACCTCACCCAAGTGGCCATACTTGATTGATGAACAGACAGCAGGAGCAGGAATTTCAGACGATTTTTCCACCCCACCCTGAACATAATTGTAGCATTGTGCAAGTCAGTCAGAAAATAACCTCTCTCCTAGCTGCCTCTCTGCCCTTAATTTTTTTTTGTTCTTCCCTCTGTCCTCTTCCACTTCTGTCTTTTACTTCTTTCCTTTCAGGTGGGAAATGGTGGGTGGCATGGCATGATGTGGCAAGCTAAGGAGCCATCAACAGCTGCAGGCTGTATTTGAGGTGGGCACTGAGAAATAGTGGCACTCAGCAATTCCCTTTCACTCCCATTTCCCCCACCCCTTCACCTCCAGTCATCCATTCCCCTTCCTACCATACCCTCACTCCCATCACTACATCTACCGCTTTAAATTACCCACTAAACCCCTTTACACTCCCCTCCCCCATACTAACTCATCCAAAATTCTCCATCCACTCGCTCCTCCCATACCACCTCACCTTTAACCAGTTTACCTTCTATTTCCCTCAGAGAATTTGTTTTGCTTTCAAAATTCACATTTTAAAAAATACCCCCATATATTTCTATGACCAAGTTAGGACATTCTCTCACTGGTGGGATTACAGGGTTATTACAATAGTAATGAACAACAGGCTATACACAAAACATTGCCAATAATTGTAATTTTGTTAACTATCATATTTGCATTATTATTTTAATGTGAGTGATTCAGGAGATAGAAGGGAGACAAAGCAAATTTCCCTCTTTCTGCCTTCAATCCTAGGTGAATCATGTGCGTTAATAATTTATTGATTTTTGTACTATTTTAACAAAATGCAATGAATTGGCAACATCATAGAATGCAACATTAAAAAATTTGCAGTCTTACTCTAATTATTATAAATGTATAAATGAAATATTAACCATCATACTATTAATCTACTGTAATGCAGCAGATTACCAAAATAAGTAATTAAATAAGCAACACCAAACTGGGCTGTACATACAAAATATGTAATCCAATTTAGAAATATACCCATTTAAGAGTCAACCGTTTTATTTAGAGAACAGAAGTAACAGTTTTCAACTTCCATCTAGGAACTTTCAAAATTTAATTTTTAATCTTAACAGCAGATCTCTTCCATTTTGTCACATTAAAAGTTAACCATCATTGTGCAAGCCAATGTACAGACTGCTGCACTTTGCCTAACCAGAGCAATGCAGAGCCAGCAATGTAATTCAAAAGAACACAGGAACAGGAGTAGGCCATTCAGCCCCTCGAACCTGCTCCGCCATTCAATGAGACTATGGCTGATCTGCAACCGAACGCCATATACCTGCCTTTGGCCCACAGCCTTTAATACCTTTGGTTAACAGAAAGCTATCAATCTCCGATTTAAAATTTACAATTGATCTAGCATCAATTGCTGTTTGCGGAAGAGTTCCAAACTTCTACCACCTTGTGTGTAGAAGCGTTTCCTAATTTCACTCCTGAAAAGTCAGGCTCTAACTTTTAGACTATGCCCCCTAGTCCAAGAATCCTCAACCAGTGGAAATAGGGTAGATACGAGAAACTATCTGTTCCCATTAATATCTTGAAAACTTCAATCAGATCACCCCTTAACCTTCTAAATTCTAGGGAATACAACGCTAATCTCTCCTCATAACTTAATCCTTGAAGTTTGGGTATCAATCTGGTAAACCTACGCTGCACTCCCGCCAAGGCCAATATATCCTTCCTAAGGTGTAGTGCCCAGAACTGCTCACAGTACTCCAGGAGTTGTCTAACCAGGGTTTTGTATAGCTGCAGCATAACTTCTACCCCCTTGTATTCTAGTCCTCTAGATATAAAGGCCAGCATCCCATTAAACTTTTTGATTATTTTCTGTACCTGTTCATGACATTATAATGATTTATGTATCTAGACACCACCCCCCGCAAGTCTCTTTGGACCTCCACTGTTTTTAGTCTTTCACCATTTAGAAAGCATCCTGTTCTATCTTTTTTAGGTCCAAAGTGGATGACCTCACATTTGCCTACATTGAAATCCATTTGCCACAGTTTTGCCCATTCATTTCATCTGTCGATATCCCTTTGTAATTTTATGCTTCCATCTACACTGCCTACAATGCCACCTATCTTTGTGTCATCGGCAAATTTGGATATATGACTTTCTATGCCACATCTAAGTCGTTGATAAATACTGTGAGTGGTTGAGGCCCCAACACAGATCCCTGCAGGACACCACTAGTCACCTCCTGCCAATTTGAATACCTGCCTATTATCCCTACTCTGTGTCTCCTGCCGCTCAGCCAATTTTCTAACCAGGTCAATAATTTGCCCTCAATTCTGTGGGCTTCTACCTTAGTTAATAGTCCTACCAGTCCTAATCACTCCAAGCAGCTACTGATCTCAAACTATTAGTAGCATAACATACAAATAAATAGTATTTTTTTACATTAATGTAACACAGACAGCAAGTTAAACTGGTATAACAAGTGAAATAACTTACCCTATATTTGGCAATCCAACAATGCCAACCTTCAACGAAGTTCCAAATCGTCCAATAATAGGTGGTAACTTAGGTTCACTATCTCCCTTTTTTGGAGGCATGTTCTGAAATACAAACTATCAAATTAACAGCTGTACTATAAACTTTTAAAAATCAGCAACATATACTACAATCTCTTGGTAAAGGTATCACTGATATGCCAAAACTCTAATGAAATAAGAAAGCTGTGGCTTTCTCTCTACTTGTATAAACTGAGCAGCCTCCAAAAAGGCACTTAATGCTATTTATAACCAGCTCACAACTGACAACCAGTATTGCTCCGTTACGTCCCCTTTTAGAGAGCGGCTCTGTCACCCACCCCTCACACCGCTGCTGATCTGTACCGTTAATAACATGTACTTATATCCTGATTTTATCAGAAGCTTTCCGAAGGCGCGTGGGGCGCAGGCCTCAGTCACCAACACCAGAAGGGAAGGCCTGAGCAGCACTTTTAATAAAACTAGCGCCTTCTGGGTGAGACAGCCATGTTAGTACGTGGATAAAGCATGAAAGCAGCACGGCGTGGTCGTCACCTGATAAAATCGCGATTCTTGTACGCGGGATAAGTGGAAAATTACAGCTGAAACCAGCGCGATTCCTGCTCCCACTGCACGCGCCGAGCGGCCGGAGGGGGAGGGGCACATGAGCCTGGAGCATGCGCACGGGACACCCGCTCATTGGCTGACCTCAGGCCAATTAAAGATCAGGTAAGACTAATAGCTGATGAAAGGAGAGGAAACTGGGGAGAAAGTGGAGGGATGGGAGAGAAGAGAAAAAGAGAGACTATATGGTGAGGAAGTAGGAAGAATTACTCCCATTGATGGCTCAATGGTAAATTACCAAGGACTCATCACTGCTCTTAAGTTCGATAGCAAAATACTGCAGATGTTGGAAATCCGAAATAACAACAGAAAATGCTGGAAAAACTCAGCAAGTCAGGCAACATCCGTGGAGAGAAATTTGAGTTGACGTTTCGGGTTTGACCCTTCTTCAAAACTGGAGAGAAAAGGAACTAGATCGAAGGCAGGGCTGCGATCGGACAAAAGAATAAAAGAACCAAAAGAAGTAAAAGAGATTAGAAGCTAGACGAGATGGTAATAGGCTGTGATTAGGTGTAAAGTGTACTGGCAGGGCAAAAGATAGCTGCCAGGTGTGAGAGAGAAACAAAAGGAAAGGGGGGGGGGGAAAGGAAAGGAGTGGAAAAATATAAGTGAAAATGAAAGGGGGCCGAGGTTATGATCTGAAATTGTTGAACTCGATATTGAGACCGGAAGGCTGCAGACTGCCTAATCGGAAGATGAGGTGCTGTTCCTCGAGTTTACGTTGAGCTTCCGTGGAACAGTACAAGAGGCCAAGGACGGTGAGGTCCGAGTGGGAATGGAGCGGTGAATTGAAATGACAGGCGACCGGAAGCTCGGGGTCACCCTTACGGACTGAACGGAGGTGTTCCGCAAAGCGGTCACCCAATCTGCGTTTGGTCTCCCCAATGTAGAGGAGACCGCATCGTGAGCAGCGAATACAGTATACTAGATTGCGAGAAGTACAAGTAAATCGCTGTTTCACCTGGAAGGGGTGTTTGGGTTACTGCAACTTGTATATGTCAGATAAATAAATTAAAGCCCTGCAATGTAATGCAAAAGGAATGAGCCAGATTTGTATGGGGCAAGTTGTGTCTTTATATAAGATTACAGCTAATTATATATACTTTCAAACTAATGCGTGTGGTCAGTTTATGATATCTGCTTAAGCCAATGTTTGGAATATCCCCCTTTATAAACAAAAACATATAATAAAGCACTAGGTGCCAGTTCTGACGAAAGGTCATCGACCTGAAACGTTAACTCTTTCTTTCTCCACAGATGGTGCCTGACCTGCTGAATATTCCCAGCATTTTCTGTTTTTATTTTAGGTGACAAAGTAGGTTAGGCACAGTATATTGTGACCTATCAAACCATAGCCAAAACATATCCAGAAATGGCTTATCTTCCCACCCCCATACCATTACCCCTGGAGTCCCCCCAGGATCATTCTTGGCCCCCTCTTCCTCAGTTACATGCTGCCCCAGGTGATATAATCCAAAGACATCGGACTTGATTTTTACAGGGTGGGGATGGCAAGAAAGGTGCAGGGGGGCTCGATCTCGAGCAACAAACCCGGGAAGGTTGGGGACCTTGAAACCTTGCCGATCTTAATGGCAGACCCTCATTTGAATAAATCTCTTCAGAGTCCTGCCAGACACCTGGCCAAATAGAGTACCTAGTCGGCAGGAGGGAGTGGGCATCTGGCGGCAGGAGGCTGTGGGAACGTTCCCCGAAAGTCAGTGGGGAGGGAAGGCTCTTGTCAAAGATCGGAGGGGGTGGGGGAGGCCTGGTGCAAGGGTGGCCCAAGGCTTCATTGAGAGGCCCAGAGAAGCGCTCCTGGCCCACAAGAAAACCTAAAATAAAACTTTTAAACTTACCTTCTGGGCCTCTTGCCCACGATCTGGCTCCTGACAGATTTGCCTGATGGGGAGCCGGCACTGCTCCCCTACTCAGGCCTTCAACTAAAATTGCAGAATGGGTCCTAATGACATCATCGGGCTCGATCTGCATACTTAAAGTAGGACCCCACTTCCTTCCTGTGTGTATCTTGCTCACCGGCTCAAAAGAGTATATTAAGATCATAACGGCGGGGTCAGAGGGGCAAGTGACTCACCTTATTTTAACTGCCCCCCTCCGTTTTTGCCAGGCAGGTGCAGTTAAACTCGGGGCCATGGAGTCAGCTTTCAGATGAATGCTGACAACACCCAGCTCTACCACTCCACCACCTCTTGTGACCCCTCCATTGGCTCTGTGTTGTCAGATTGCTTGTCCAACATCCACTTCTGAATGAGCCACAGTCTCCTCCAGTTAAACATTCAGAGGATTGATGCCATTGTCTTCCACCCCCGCCATGAACTCCGTACCCATGCCACTGATTCCATCTCTATCCCCGGCCACTGTCTCGGGTTGAACCTGACTGTTTGCAGCTTTGGCGTCTTAGTTGACCCAGATCTGAGCTTCTGACCCCATATCCTGTCCATCACAAAGACTACCTACATCTACCTATGTTACATCGCCCGTCTCTGCCCCTGACTCAGCCTATCTGCTGCTGAAACTCATCCATGCCTTTGTCACCTCCAGACTCAACTGCTCCAATGCACTCCTAGCTGGCCTTCCATCCTCCACTCACCGGAAACTTTAGCTCATCCAAAACTTTGCTGCCCATATCCTATCCTACACCAAGTCCCACTCACCCATCACTCCTGCACTTGTTGACCTATATTGGCTCCCGGTCCACCAACACTTCAAATGTAAAGAATCTCCTTGTCATGTTCAAATTCCTTCATATCCTTGCCCTTCCCTATCTCTGTAACATTCTCCAGCCCTACAATCTTAAGAGAACTCTGTGTTCCTCTAACTATGGCCTCGTGCAGCCTGACATCCCTGCACCCCCATCATTGGCGGCCGTGCCTTCAACCATCTAGGCCTAAGCTCTCGTATTACTCCCTAAACCTCTCTGCCTCACCATCTGCCTCTCCTTCTTTAAGACTGTCCTTAAAACCCAACTCATGACCAAGCTTTTATCACCCCTCTTAATATCTCCTTCTTTGTTTGGTGTCGGTTTTTGTCTGTATACCCTTCTGTGAAGCACCAAGAAATGTTTTTCTACATGAAAGGCACTATATAAATGCTTCTTGTCATCGTCGTCATTGTCATCGCCATCACCACTGTTACCCAGCTCTGAATCCACCTGAGAGGCTGATACAATTAAAGCCTCCTCTCTTTGCTAGCTGTAAGGATTGTGTTAATGGTGTCAGCCATGGCTTAGTGGTAGTACTCTCACCTCTGAGTCAGAAAGTTCTGGGTTCAAGTCCCACTCTTGAGACTTGAGGACAAAAATCTAGGCCTACACTCCAGTGTAGTACTGACAGAGTTCTGCACTGTCTTTCAGATGAGCCATTAAACCGAGGCCCTGTCTGCCCTCTCAGGTGAATGTGAAAGATCCCATGGCACTATTTTGAAGAAGAGCAGGGGAGTTCTCCCTGATGTCCTGGCCAATATTTATCCCTCAACCAACATCAAAAATAGATGCCCTCGGCCTCTTACACTGTTCCAATGAAGCGCAATGTAAGCTCGAGGAACAGCACCTCCTCTTTCAATTAGGCACTTTACAGCCTTCTGGACTCAACATTGAGTTCAACAATTTCAGACTATAACCACTGCCCCCATTTTTTCAGGCGGCAGCTGTTGATGATTCTGCCATCCCCATTTGCAACATTTAATCTCTCCTGCCTTTCATCCTAGCACAGACCGTCCCTTTAGTTCCTTCCTCCCCTCCCCCCTCCTTTCCCCGCCTCTGCACCTGCTTAAAACCTGTTACATCCCTAACTTTTCCAGTTCTGATGAAGGGTCACAGACCTGAAACGTTAATTCTGTTTCTCTCTCCACAGATGCTGCCTGGTCTGCTGAGTGTTTCCAGCATTTTCTGTTGTTATTTCAAAAATAGATGATCTGGTCATTATCACATTGCTGTTTGTGGGACCTTGCTGGGCTCAAATTGGCTGCCACATTTCATACATTATAACAGTGACTACACTTCAAAAGTACTTTATTGGCTGTAAAGCGCTTTAGGACATCCTAAGGTCTTGAAAGCCGTTATATAAATGCAAGTCTTTCTTTCTTCTTTTCAGGCTTCCACCAGATATCTCATGCCAAACTCCACTTCTGTAAGTGAGACTTAGTTTCCTATGAACTGGAATCCACAATAGTTGGTAATGTAACATTGCCCAAGATCAAACTCAAAATCTTTTTACTATAATTAGCTCACTAAATTGGCACAAGCCATTGTGGTAAACCACTGTTTGTATTCCTGTTTGTCCTGTTTGTATTCCACTGTGTACATGCCTGGACATGCCTCGGCTGACTCCTCCCACAGGTCCTAGTATAAAGGTGACTGCTCCCCAGCCCTTAGTATCATGGACCGGTCGACCACGCGAGGCAGACCTCCATTCTGTTGTTAATAAAAGCCTTTAGTTACTCTTCTAACTCTCAGTCTTTTATGAGTAATTGATAGCGCATCAATTTTATTAACAACATTTTTATAATGGAGAAGATCCTCACACCAGCATGCCTGGACTTAGATCATCGGGAGGCGGACTCATCCACCAAGTTTACTCACTGGCTTAAGTGTTTCGAAAAATTCCTGACCGCCTCCGAAGCAATCAAATCGGACGAGGACAAACTGGATGTCCTGACCTCCAAAGTGAACCACCGAGTGTACTCGGTCATCCAAGACGCGACCTCGTACGCGGACGCTATCAAGCTCCCCAAGGACCAGTACACGCGCCCAGTGAACGAAGTGTACGCCAGGCACCTCCTGGGGAGTCGTAAACAACAACCTGGGGAATCGACCGTGGAATACCTTCAGGCACTGTCTGTGCTTGGCCGGGCCTGTGGTTGTAAGGATGTAAAGGCCGCCGTGTACACAGAGGAACTTATCCGGGACGCTTTTGTAGCGGGCCACAGATCCAATTACACCCGACAGCGACTGTTGGAGCAGAGTAACCTCGACCTCAACAAGGCCTCTGAACTCGCACTATCGTTGGATGCAGCCTACCAGGGCATGGATGCCTACTCCTCTGCACCGTGGACGCCGCGGGGAATGACAGCCTGGGACACGGTAGGACCGCCTCATAGCGCCGTGCCACCCCAGCCACACCCCAACAACGGCCCAACTACCGCAGCAGTGTCCCAAGGCCAGACAGCAGTGCCCCAAGGCCAGAAATGCTACTTCTGTGGCCAGGCAAAACACCCCAGAGCGCGCTGCCCGGCGAAAAACGCGATCTGCTCGGGCTGCGGGAAGAAGGGACACTACGCTAGCGTCTGCAGGGCCAAAGCCACCCCGAACCCCAGCAGCGCCGCGTGTGGGCCATGCGGGCCGCCATCTTGGACCTCCCCGGCCATGTGCGAATCACCGGTACAGCAGCCATTTTGGACGCCTCCAGCCACATGGGGATCATGGACGCCGCCATCTTGGACGACAGCCGGGACGCAGCAGGCCCCCGACACCGCCTCATCTGATACCCGCAGCGACACACCGACCCCTACGCTGGCATCCGTTACACTGGACCAAGCGAGACCGCACCAACTGGCCAGTTCCACAATGGACATTAAGGTAAATGGTCACGATACAATCTGCCTTTTTGACTCTGGGAGCACGGAGAGCTTCATCCACCCCGACACGGTGCGGCGTTGCTCTCTCCCAGTCCTGCCTGCGCAACAGCGGATTTCTATGGCCTCCGAGTCCCAGTCGGCGGACATCGGCGGCTACTGCGTGGTGACACTCGTAGTAGACGGGACCGTGTACGATCATTTTAAACTTCTGGTCCTGCCTGACCTCTGCGCTGCCGTCCTGCTGGGGTTAGATTTTCAGTGCCACCTTAAAAGTGTTACGATGGCGTACGGTGGACCCCTACCCCCACTCACAGTCCGCAGCCAGCAGCTTCCAAACTGCCCGCCGCGCACCAGGTGCAACCTCTCCACACTCAGAGTCACCCCCCCCCAACTGTTTGCTAACCTCACCCCCGACTGTAAGCCCATCGCCACAAAGAGCAGGCGATACAGTGCCGGGGACAGGGTTTTCATTAAAACCGAAGTGGAGTGGCTCCTGAAAGAAGGGATTATTGAGGGCAGCACCAGCCCCTGGCGAGCCCAGGTTGTGGTCGTTAAGACCGGCGAGAAGCAGCGCCTGGTCATCGACTACAGCCAGACAATAAATCGCTACACCCTGCTGGACGCCTACCCACTCCCCCGTATAGCTGATATGGTCAACCAGATCGCGCAGTACCGCGTCTTCTCGACCATTGACCTGAAATCAGCGTACCACCAGCTCCCCATCCGCCCTGAGGACCGCCAGTACACTGCCTTTGAGGCAAACGGCCGCCTCTATCACTTCCTTAGGGTTCCCTTTGGCGTCACCAACGGGGTCTCCGTCTTCCAAAGGGAGATGGACCGGATGGTAGATCAAAATGCGTTGCAGGCCACTTTCCCATATCTGGACAATGTGACCATCTGCGGCCGTGACTTGCAGGACCATGACGCAATCCTCGAAAAATTCCTCCGCACCGCCCAACTCCTAAACCTGACATATAACAAGGAGAAGTGCATATTCCGCACAAACCGCCTCGCCATCCTTGGCTGTGTTGTGGAACACGGAGTCATCGGCCCCGACCCCGACCGGATGCGTCCCCTTATGGAACTTCCACTGCCCCACTGCCTCAAGGCCCTGAAGAGGTGCCTAGGGTTTTTCTCCTATTACGCTCAGTGGGTCCCCTACTATGCGGACAAGGCCCGTCCGCTGATCAAGTCCACCTCTTTTCCCTTGACGGCAGAGGCCCGCTTAGCCTTCCACCGTATCAAGGAGGACATTGCCAAAGCCACCATGCACGCAGTGGACGAATCCATCCCCTTCCAGGTGGAAAGCGACGCGTCTGACTTTGCCCTGGCCGCTACCCTCAATCAGGCGGGGAGACCCGTGGCCTTCTTTTCACGAACCCTCCAAGGCCCGGAGACCAGACACTCCGCTGTTGAGAAGGAGGCCCAGGCGATTGTGGAGGCTGTGCGTCATTGGAGGCACTACCTGGCCGGAAAACGATTTACCCTGCTCACTGACCAGCGTTCAGTTGCTTTTATGTTTAACAACAAGCAGAGGGGCAAAATCAAAAATGACAAGATCTTGAGGTGGAGAATCGAACTTTCCACCTACAACTACGAGATCTTGTACCGGCCCGGGAAGCTAAATGAACCCCCGGATGCGCTATCGCGTGGCACCTGCGCCAGCGCGCAGATCGATAGACTGCGGGCCCTCCACAATGACCTCTGCCACCCGGGGGTCACCAGGTTCTTCCACTTCATCAAGGCCCGCAACCTGCCTTACTCTATTGAGGAGGTCAGGACCATGACCAGGAACTGCCAAGTCTGCGCTGAGTGCAAACCGCACTTTTATAGACCAGACAGGGCCCACCTGATAAAAGCCACTCGCCCCTTCGAGCGCCTGAGCGTTGATTTTAAAGGGCCTCTCCCCTCCTCCGACCGCAATGTGTACTTCCTCAATATTATTGATGAGTACTCCCGTTTCCCGTTCGCCTTCCCCTGCCCGGACATGACCAGTGCCACGGTCATTAAATGTCTGAACAACCTCTTCACCCTGTTCGGCTTCCCCAGCTATATCCATAGCGACCGGGGCTCATCGTTTATGAGCGACGAACTCCGTCAGTACCTGCTAACTAGGGGTATTGCCACAAGCAGGACCACCAGTTACAACCCCCAGGGGAACGGACAGGTGGAAAGAGAAAATGCGACAGTTTGGAAGGCCGTCCTGCTAGCCTTAAAGTCTAGGGGCCTTCCAACCTCCCGCTGGCAGGATGTGCTCCCCGATGCGCTCCACTCTATTCGGTCACTGCTCTGCACTGCCACTAACGCCACCCCTCATGAGAAAATGTTTGTCTTCCCAAGGAAGTCCACATCGGGGACATCGCTACCCGCCATGGCTGACGTCCCCAGGGCCGGTCCTACTGAGAAGACACGTGAGGACCCATAAAACGGACCCCCTGGTCGAGAGGGTCGACCTCCTCCACGCCAACCCCCAGTATGCTTACATCGCATACCCGGACGGGCGGGAGGACACAGTCTCCATAAGAGACCTTGCACCCTCGGGGGCCGCAGTAACCCACTACCCACTACCACCCCCCCCCACGATCCGATATCCAGCCCCAGCAGACGGCAGGCCTGGGCCCCGCGACCCGCTCGACATCTACGAGGACGACACGCCTGTGCCACAGCCTACGCTGGACTCGACGCCGGAAACTTCACTACCCCTGCCGTCGCCACGCAGATCACAGCGGCAGACAAGACCTCCGGAGAGACTCCAATACACTAACTTTTAATACACTTCACCCCGCCGGACTCAATTTTAAACAAGGGGTGAATGTGGTAAACCACTGTTTGTATTCCTGTTTGTCCTGTTTGTATTCCACTGTGTACATGCCTGGACATACCTCGGCTGACTCCTCCCACAGGTCCTAGTATAAAGGTGACTGCTCCCCAGCCCTTAGTATCATGGACCGGTCGACCACGCGAGGCAGACCTCCATTCTGTTGTTAATAAAAGCCTTTAGTTACTCTTCTAACTCTCAGTCTTTTATGAGTAATTGATAGCGCATCAGCCATCTCATGTTCTTCCATTCTTCAGATTGCAGAAGAATAAACACTCTTTTAGCCTGCTGAAATGTACATGTCCAAAACTGAATACTCCATCTTTTTTCTCATTATAAATGCTGCATATTTCCAGCATTTGCAGTTTTTTCTTTTTATTTTACTATATCAGATCATGCAAATCAGATTATAAGCCACAAATTAGATTCATTAAATGTAAATAGTTAGAAAGTAACTTAAAAGAAAATAGAGAAGATTTCACTTCATTGCGGAACATTGAACTTACGACTCCCTGCATATACAGAAATAAAAAGACTCAACTCTTTGCTATCATTCTGCGTACTGTAATACGAAATCATGATTAACATTCGTAACAGTAAATTTATATGTGAAGTTTCATCTAACCACCATGGAGTCTTTAAGTATTTGTCTCCACCTCAATGTAACCCAGAAAAACTAAAAAACTGAGGAGAAGATATCCAAATAAATATCGGAGCCTGGACATACAATCAAACTCTTCCCCCAGATACGACATGCTCTCACCATGCAAATTGGGTTACTTGAGTCCAAGTTTCACAAATCTTTGTCATTCCAACAAAAAGTGCAGTGGCACCTGGCTGATTTAGCTTGAGTCTTATAACAGATGCTAGACTCAAACGTGTTCATGCTTCATTCCAAACAAAGCAAGTAGCCTGTCTCCACAAAACCTATTACAGGCTTATTTTCCTGCATCAAAGCTTATCACTTCAAAGTGTTACTGGAACTCGATTCCAAAGAAGGTTAAATATGGACTCTGTTCTCATTAAATATGCCAAAGTAGTCTAAACATAGTGTACTTCTCTAGAGCCTTATCTATTATATATTAAAAGTATTGCTTCTGCATACAATTCTTGTTGTGTAACAGTTACTTTCTGTAATGTCACACCTTTGCTGTCACACTTTGTTGTTTGCTCAAAATAAAACAGCAGCAAATTGGAACCAAGAAGGACTTATAAAAACAACCAGTCCTGAATAACAATAAGCAGAACCAACCAATCGAAAGAAATGAAAAAAGAAAGAAAGAACTAGAACTTGTATATCACCTTTCACAACCTCAGGATATACCAAAGCACTTCGCAGCCAATGAGGTACTTTTGAAGTTTTTTCGCTGTTGTAATGCAGGAAAACACAGCAGCAAATTTGCGCAGGTAAGGTCCCACAAACCGCAATGAGATAAATGACCAGATAGGTGGATGGGTTGTGGAGCATTCGCGATGCTGAGAGGGTCGCGAATTACTCGTACAGTGAGTTGGTCATGCCGCAGGGTAGGGCTGCAGAGGCAGAGGGGAAATGGGTGACCACCAGGCGGAACAATATAAGCAGGCAGGTAGTGCAGGGGACCCCTATGGCCATCTCCCTTTCAACCAGGTTTACCGCTTTGGATACTGTTGGGGGGGATGACTTATCAGGGGAAGGCGGCAGCAGCCAACTTCCTGGCACTGGGGGTGCTCCTGCTGCCCAAAAAGGGAGGAAAAAGAGTGGGAAAGCATTAGTGGTAGGGGATTCTATAGTTAGGGGAACAGATAGGCGTTTCTGTGGCCGTAGATGTGAATCCAGGATGGTTTGTTGCCTCCCTGGTGCTAGGGTCAATTATGTCACTGAGCGGCTGCAGGGCATTCTGGAGGGGGAGGGCGAACAGCCAGAGGTCGTGGTCCACATTGGTACCAACGACATAGGTAAAAAGAGGGATGAGGTCCTGCAGCAAGAATTTAGGGAGCTGGGTAGAAGATTAAAGAGCAGGACCTCAAAGGTTGTAATCTCTGGATTACTCCCGGTGCCACGTGCTCGTGAGTATAGGAATAGGAAGATAGAACAGATGAATGCGTGGCTAAAGGGATGGTGCAGGAGGGAGAGCTTTAGTTTCCTGGATCACTGGGTCTGCTTCTGGGAAAGGTGGTGTAGTGTATGTACCCATCTACCTTTAAGGAAACTATTGTATGTAACCGTTCACCTTTAAGAGAACTACTTTAGGTGTGGCACTACTTGTTTGGCTTCTGTATACTGTAATACCGACAGTGACCACACCAGTATATAAGTGTTGTGGCAGGATTGCTGGGGCAGATTCGCCCTGACCTTCGAATAGTAAAGACCTGTTTGTTTGTTACCTCTGAAGTCTGTGTATTTATTAACTGCACAAACCACAGACTTTACAGTGGCGACGAGTCCGATCGTACCCTGCGGCAAGACTGCCAAAGCAACGAAGAGCGTCGAAGAGAGGCAACCGCCCTCGTCGTGCTGCTGAAAGAAAACACGAGGCTGCAGCAGGAGGAAGGAGGAAGACTTTAGCAACAAAAGCTTCCATCAGCAACAGGCACTGACTACCCTTCTACCACGGTGCAGAGTGAGCCGATCAGCTGGAAACAAGGCGGCCGCAGAGACTGTGAGTAGGGGAAAGTGTAAGGAGTAAGGGCAGAGCACTCGACCTCGGTCGAGGGGGAGCTGAGCCGGTCAGAAGTCGGGTCCAACGGCGTCGGGTGACAGCCGGACCGCGATCAGCGGGAAAAATCCGGGCAGCGGCCGAAGCCACGAAGCGCTGAAACCGAGCGTGTGGGAGAGGCAGAGCCGAGCAAAGGAGGCTGCGCGAGAGCCAGCCCAGCGGCTGAACTGTTCTCCGCCAACGGGGTACCCAGCGCCGGTAGAGCCGAGCGTGCGGGAGAGGGAGAGAGACAGAGCCGAACAAGGGGGGAGACACTGCGCGAGAGCCAGTCCAGCGGCTGAACTGTTCTCCACCAACGGGGTACCCAGCGCCGGTAGAGCCGAACGTGCGGGAGAGAGAGAGACAGAGCCGAACAAGGGGAGAGAGACTGCGCGAGAGCCAGCCCAGCGGCTGAACTGTCTCCATCAACGGGGTGTACCCAGCGCCGGTAGAGCCGTGCGGGCGGGAGGAAAATACAGAGCCGAGTAAGGGGAGCTGTGTGAGAGCCAGCCAGCGGCTGAACCTGTCCGCTGTGGGGAAAGCGTACCCCTTCCACCAGGAAGAAACGCGGGAAGCCGCCATTAGGCGGTGAAGACGGCAGAAGCGGGAAACCGCCATTGAAGTGGGCGGAGAGAGAAGGAGAGAGCGGGAAACCGCCATTTTCGCGGGAAAAGCCGCCATCTTAGAAAAAAAAATACATAATAATTTAAAGAATTACTGGTGTTGTACCCAAAGAAAGGAAAATGCCTAAGTGTGGGGACATCAACAATTTTAATTCTGAGATAGAAGACTGGGCCACGTACGTGGAACGTATAGTGATACATTGTAAGGCGAACAAAATAGCTGAGGATGAAAAAGCTGTAACCTTACTTAACATGATGGGTGCGAAAACATTCGGGTTGTTGAAGCATCTTCTCTCACCAGCTAAACCGGCGGATCAGACTTTCGAAGAGATTGTGGCGGTGCTGAAGGACCACTTGAACCCCACACCGTTAATGCTGGCTGAACGATTCAAATTCCATACAAGAACACAGAAGAAAGACGAAAGCAACGCAGAATACTTGGTCGAACTGCGGCGGCTAGCGAAAGACTGCCAGTTCGGAGGGAACCTGACAGAGGCACTGCGGGACAAGTTCATATGCGGATTGGCCAAAGAAGGGATGCAGAAGCGACTGCTGGAAGAGAACGACCTCACACTGGACAGGGCTGTCCTTATAGCTGCATCGCACGAAGCCGCAGCGAAGGGAACGGCGGAAATGCAGCTAAAGGCGGCGGCACTTGGGGTGGACCAAATTACCTCGAGCACAACAAAATGCTATCGTTGTGGGAAGACAACACACGACCAGAATCAATGCTGGTTTAAAAACCAAAATTGCAGGAAATGTGGAAAGATCGGGCACATAGCTAAGAGATGCCGGTCAAGAACGACGTACAACAATAATGAGTCACCACAAGAATGGTACAGAAAGGTACAAGAGGTGACTAGGAAGAGTCTGAAGGAACAGAAGTCGGACTCACACTCCAACTGCAAAGGACTGGACAGTCTGAGAATTCACAGTGTGAGTAATGAAGCTGACCGACAAACTATCTGGCTAACGCTACAGATTGAAAAGGTCCGAGTAAAAATGGAAGTAGACACCGGATCGGCGTTGACGGTCATGAATAAGCATGACTATAAAAAGTTTTTCAAGCATATTCCACTACGGGATACGGAACTAGTACTGCAGACATATACGGGGCACAAAGTATTCCCCATCGGAAAGATAGAAGTCAAGGTGCGATACAAGGATAAAGATCACCACCGGTTGGATCTGTATGTGTTGCCTGAGGGAGGTCCACCACTTCTGGGACGGGAGTGGATCCGAAAAATAAAGATGGACTGGCATTCACTAAACACCATGACGGTGGATGCCGAAAAAGAGGATGTCAAACCGGAACGGTTGTCCAGAATATTGGACGAAGCTAAAGAGGTATTCCAGCCAGGACTGGGAAAGCTGCGAGGAATTAAAGCAAAGGTTAAGATTGCAGAACATGCAAGCCCAAAGTTTTTTAAGGCCAGATCGGTACCCTACGCAATACGACCAGCTGTGGAGGCAGAACTGGAAGAACTTGAACGATCAGGGGTTCTGTCAAAGGTGGACTGGAGTGAGTGGGCCACGCCCATTGTTCCCGTCATGAAGTCCTCACCAAGTAATAAGCCAGGGGGACCAGGGAAGGTCCGTATCTGCGGAGATTTCAAGATCACAGTGAATCCGGTGCTTCACACGGTTCAATACCCGCTTCCGCGGATTGAAGATATTTTTGCTTCGTTGGCTGGAGGGAAGCATTTCACGAAAATAGACCTGGCTCAGGCATATTTACAGATGGAGGTTGAGGAAGAGTCACGCCAGTACCTCACCATCAACACTCACAGAGGCTTGTACCGCTATAATAGATTGGTCTTTGGGGTAGCTTCGGCGCCAGCAATTTGGCAGAGGGCCATGGAGCAGGTGTTACAAGGAATTCCAGGCACGCAGTGCTACATAGATGATATCTTAATCACGGGAAAAGATGAGGAAGAACACCTCACGAATTTGAAACTGGTATTCACCAGGTTGAAGGAGTATGGCCTTCGAATTAATCGCAAGAAGGGTGAGTTCTTCCAAAAACGGATCTCATACTGCGGTCATGTCATTGACCGAGAAGGACTGCATAAGTCACCTGAAAAGATAGAAGCGGTCGTGAAGGCCCCCGCCCCAGGGAACGTATCACAGTTAAGATCATTCTTGGGGTTGATTAATTACTATCACAAGTTTCTGCCAAATTTATCCATGGTGCTGCATCCGCTGAATGAGCTGTTGCGGAAAGAAACACCATGGAAGTGGAGTGATGAATGCAAAAAGGCTTTTCGCAGAAGCAAGGAGTTGATTACCTCGGAAGAAGTGTTGGCCCATTTCAACCCAGCACTACCTCTTCGTCTAGCTTGTGATGCTTCCCCATACGGTATTGGGGCGGTACTTTCGCACAGGCTACCAAATGGTTCTGAAAGGCCAGTGGCATTCGCGTCCCGATCATTGACACCCGTGGAGCGAAATTATGCTCAAATAGATAGGGAGGCCCTCAGTCTTGTGTGGGGCGTGAAGAAATTCAACCACTACCTACAATGTAAAAAGTTCACATTGCTGACAGACCACCAGCCATTGGTGTCCATATTCAACCCAAACAAGGCCGTCTCCACCATGACAGCACAAAGGTTACAAAGATGGTCCGTTTTACTGGGGGCACATCAATATGACATCGAATACAAAAAGTCTAAACAACACGGAAATGCTGATGGGTTATCACGCTTGCCATTGCCGGTGGTAGAAGAAGCGAGTAAAGTGGACCCAGTAGAGTTGTTCCACTCATCCATAGTGGAGTGTCTACCGATTACAAACTCAATGATTGAGAATGAGACAAGGAATGACCCGACTCTTTCACGAGTCTATGATTTAACGGTGGAGGGATGGCCAGCACAGAGCGAACCAACACTGCAAGCATTTGCACAGAGGAAAGAACAACTGTCAGTGTGTCGAGGAACCCTGATGTGTGGGTCGAGAGTGGTGATTCCACCCAAACTCCAAAAGAAAGTGCTAAAGGAGCTGCACGAAGGACATCTGGGTGGAGTAAAGATGAAGAATCTAGCAAGGGCGTTTGTGTGGTGGCCAGGCATTGACGGAGACATAGAGGAGATCACGAAGAACTGCCTAGGATGTCAGAGGGTTCAGAACGCGCCACCACAGGCCCCTCTGCATCCATGGGAGTGGCCCTCATCTCCTTGGCAAAGAGTACACATCGACTTTGCTGGTCCATTTATGGACTCGATGTTCCTAATAGCGGTGGATGCCCACTCCAAGTGGCCGGAAGTAATTAAGATGACCACCACAACGACGGAAAAAACCATCACAGTGTTACGGACTATGTTTGCTCGGAATGGCTTGCCGGAACAGATCTGTTCTGATAATGGACCGCAATTTGTGTCCGAAGAATTCAAGAAATTCTTAAAGAGCAATGGGGTTAAGCATTACACGTCAGCCCCATACCATCCCGCCTTCAATGGATTGGCTGAGAGGTTTGTCCAGACCTTCAAGAAGGCCGTAAAGGCCATGGGTAATGAAGACATAAGTCTACAACATAAGGTGGATAGCTTTTTGTTGGCATATCGGAATGCAACACATGCGGTCACGAATCAAACTCCCGCAATGATGTTTTGTAATAGACGCCTAAGATGCCGGCTGGATTTACTCAAACCAAACGTCAGAAGGGACGTAGAGAACCGGCAATTCCAGGGCATGAATGAAAGGCCCACTAGATCTTTCCAGATCGGTCAACGAGTTTTGGCCCGGGACTACCGTACAGAGAAATGGCAGCCTGGAACTATTGGAAAAAGGCTAGGGCCGTTGATGTACACCGTGGACATTGGGGACAATATCATAAGGCGCCATGTTGACCAGATCATAGGGTCCGCCACAAATGGGCAACCGACTTCACCACCTTGCCCGGGTAATGTTGAGGCTGAGATACCCCGAACACCTACGTCCGATCTGGTAATACTGGAATCAGCTGAACCTGACACTGGCTCTCAAGCCGAATCGACTTTGCCAGAAACACCGACTAACCCGCCTGGAATGACGACACCACTGCGGCGTTATCCGGACAGAATCCGGAAACCTCCGGAAAGACTGAATCTATGAACTGTCTGACATAAAGCTGTATATATGTTATAACGTTTGTTCACGATGGACTCCGTATGTTGAAATCTAAAAAGGGAGGATTGTAGTGTATGTACCCGTCTACCTTTAAGGAAACTATTGTATGTAACCGTTCACCTTTAAGAGAACTACTTTAGGTGTGGCACTACTTGTTTGGCTTCTGTATACTGTAATACCGACAGTGACCACACCAGTATATAAGTGTTGTGGCAGGATTGCTGGGGCAGATTCGCCCTGACCTTCGAATAGTAAAGACCTGTTTGTTTGTTACTTCTGAAGTCTGTGTATTTATTAACTGCACAAACCACAGACTTTACAGGTGGGACTTGTACAAGTCGGACGGTTTACACCTGAACCAGAGGGGGACCAATATCCTTGCGGGGAGGTTTGCTAGCACTGTTGGGGGGGGTTTAAACTAACTTGGCAGGGGGATGGGATACAGAGTGGAGCTATAGTAGGGGGTGATTTACAGCCAAATACAGAGGAAAAAACAAGTCAGCTGGGAAGGCAGAGCAAATATGTGAAGGCAAAAGGCAATATGGCAAGGCTGGAAGGCATTTATTTTAATGCAAGGAGTCTTGCAAATAAGGTGGATGAACTGAAGTTGTTGTTGAACACATGGGAGTACGATATTGTTGCTATCACGGAGACATGGTTGAGGGAGGGTCAGGACTGGCAGCTCAATATTCCGGGGTATAGAATCTTCAGGCGAGAGAGAGGGGGGTGTAAAAGGGGAGGGGGTGTTGCAATATTAATTAAGGAGTCAATTACTGCTGTAAGGAGGGATGATATATTAGCGGGTTCCTCTAATGAGGCCATATGGGTAGAACTTAAAAACAAAAAGGGGGCAAGCATTTTGCTGGGAGTGTATTATAGGCCCCCGAACAGTCAGGGGGAGATAGAGGAACAGATATGTAGGCAAATCTCAGAGAAGTGTGAAAATAATAGGGTAATAATAGTGGGGGATTTCAACTTCCCCAATACTAATTGGGATAGTCAGAGTGTGAAAGGCTTAGAGGGTGCAAAATTCTTAAAGTGCATCCAGGAGAGCTTTTTGAGCCAACATGTAGAAAGTCCTACAAGAGAGGGGGGCGGTACTGGACCTAATTCTAGGGAATGTAGCCGGGCAAGTGGTGGAAGTGTCAGTAGGAGAGCATTTTGGCGACAGTGACCATAATTCGGTGAGATTTAAGGTGGTCATGGAAAAAGACAAAGACGGCCCGGAAATAAGGGTTCTAAATTGGGGGAAGTCCGATTTTAATATGATAAGGCAGGATCTGGCAAAAGTGGACTGGGAGCAGATACTTATAGGAAAATCTACATCAAAGCAGTGGGAGACTTTCAGAAGGGAAATAGAGAAAGTACAACGCCAACATGTTCCCGTAAAGGTCAAGGGTGGGACCAACAAGCAAAGGGAACCTTGGATGACAAGGGATATACAAAAATGCATTAGGAAAAAAAGGGGGGCTTTTGGCAGTTACAAAAGACTTAAGACGGAGGAAGCCCTAGAGGAGTATAAAAAGTGCAGGGGCATACTTAAAAAAGAAATTAGGAGAGCGAGGAGGGGCCATGAAATAACACTGGCGAGCAAAATAAAGGAAAATCCTAAGATGTTTTATAAGTATATTAAAGGCAAGAGGATAACCAGGGAAAGGGTAGGGCCCATTAGGGACCAAAGTGGCAATCTGTTTGTTGAGCCAGATGATGTAGGCGGGGTTTTAAATGAATTTTTTGCATCTGTGTTCACTATGGAGAAAGACGATGTAGACATAGAAATCGGGCAAGGGGACTGTGATATACTTGAACATATTAGCATCGAGAGGGAAGAGGTACTAGCGGTTTTAGCAGGCCAAAAAGTGGATAAATCCCCAGGCCCGGACGAGATGTATCCCAGGCTGCTGTGTGAGGCAAAGGAGGAGATTGCAGGGGCTCTGACACAAATTTTCAGAACCTCTCTGGCCACAGGGGATGTACCAGGGGACTGGAGAACAGCTAACGTAGTACCATTATTCAAGAAGGGTAGCAGGGGTAAACCAGGGAATTACAGGCCAGTGAGCCTAACATCTGTGGTAGGGAAATTATTGGAAAAGATTATGAGGGACAAAATTAGTCTCCACTTGGAGAGGCAAGGATTAATCGGGGATAGTCAGCATGGCTTTGTCAAGGGTAAATCATGTCTGACCAATCTGATTGAATTTTTCGAGGGGGTGACTAGGTGTGTGGATGAAGGAAATGCTGTGGATGTGGTATACATGGACTTCAGTAAGGCTTTTGACAAAGTCCCGCATAGGAGACTGGTCAAGAAGGTAAGAGCCCATGGGATCCAGGGTGCCTTGGCACGTTGGATCCTAAACTGGCTGAGTGGCAGGAGGCAGAGGGTGATGGTCGAAGGTTGCTTTTGTGACTGGAGGCCTGTGTCCAGTGGGGTACCTCAGGGATCGGTGCTGGGTCCCTTGCTGTTTGTGATCTACATAAATGATTTGGAGGAGAATGCAAAAGGTATGATCAGTAAGTTCGCAGATGACCCGAAAATTGGTGGGGTGGTAAATTGCGAGGAGGAAAGCCTCAGGCTACAGGACGATATAAACGGGTTGGTCAGATGGGCGGAAAAGTGGCAAATGGAATTTAACCCTGAAAAGTGCGAGGTGATGCATTTTGGACGGACAAATAAGGCAAGGGAATACACAATGAGTGGTAGGACCCTAGGAAGTACAGAGGGTCAGAGGGACCTTGGTGTACATGTACATAGATCCCTGAAGGCAGCGGAACAGGTAGATAAGGTGGTTAAAAAGGCATATGGGATACTTGCCTTCATTAGCCGAGACATAGAGTATAAGAGCAAGGAGGTTATGATGGAGCTGTACAAAACGCTGGTAAGGCCACAGCTGGAGTACTGTGTGCAGTTCTGGTCGCCTCACTATAGGAAGGATGTGATTGCTTTGGAGGGGGTGCAGAGGAGATTCACCAGGATGTTACCTGGGATGGAGTGCCTCAGCTATGAAGAAAGACTAAACAGGCTGGGGTTGTTTTCCTTGGAGCAAAGAAGGCTGAGGGGGGACCTGATTGAGGTGTACAAAATGATGAGGGGCATAGATAGGGTAGATAAAGAGGAACTTTTCCCCTTAGTAGGGGGTCAATAACAAGGGGGCATAGATTCAAGGTAAGGGGCAGGAGGTTTAGAGGGGATTTGAGGAGGAACTTTTTCACCCAGAGGGTGGTTGGAGTCTGGAACTCGCTGCCTGAAAGGGTGGTAGAGGAAGGAACCCTCACAACATTCAAGAAGCATTTGGATGAGCACTTGAAATGCCATTGCATACAAGGCTATGGACCAAATGCTGGAAAATGGGATTAGATTGGACAGGGCTTGATGGACGGTGCAGACATGATGGGCTGAAGGGCCTCTTTCTGTGCTGTATAACTCTATGACTCTATGACTCTATAGTCCCTTTTAGTGGTGTTGGTTGATTGATAAATGTTGGCCAGGACAGCAGGAGAACTCCATGCTCTTCAAATAGTGCCATTGGATCATTTACATCCACCTGAGAGGACAAATGGATCCTCAGTTTAACACCTCATCTAAAAGATGGCACCTCTGTTAGCGCAGTACTCCCTCAGTACTGCACTGAAGTGTCAGCCTCGATTATGTGCTCAAGTCTCTGGAGTGGGGCTTGAATGCATGACTTTCTGACTCTGAGGCAAGAGTGCTATCACTAAACTAAAGCTGACCAGAAGTGAATCAATTTAATCACTTAAGCGCTGTTTGAAAAAAAATTCATCTGACATTTTCTGACTTTTTCAGTAATTGAATTATGTGATGTCCAAAATCAGATTTTTAAATAACAACAACTTACATTTATATAGTTCCTTTAGCACAGTAAAATGCCCCAAGGTGCTTCACAGGACAGTTATCAAACAAACGTTTGACACCAAGCCACATAAAGAGTTATTAGGACAGGTGAAAGATAGGTTTTAAGGAGCATCTTAAAGGAGGAGAGAGAGATAGAGAGGTAGAAAGGTTTAGGGAGATGTAATAGAGCCACTTGGTGGACTACTGATGTATATAATAATAAAGCCATGTGCAGTACAGTTCTTACCGGAAGCCATGTTGCGCTGTTGTATATATATGCTGTGTCTCAAGATATCACAGAATTGGCGATGAGAATGTGATTGTGGAATTCCCTAGCTGAAATTTTTATTGGAGGATAATCCTGCCAACTGACGGACGGGCTGTTAGAGGTTCTTCGTTTTTCAGAAAAACTTAAAAATCCGAGGTAAATTTTGAGCACACGTGGCTGAACTGTCAATGTTGCCAGAGTCCAGATGGCCATGCCTATGGGAATAATAGGGCACTTGGGTGAGTTCCATCGCGACCGAGAGACTTTAGGAGGGTATGTGGAGCGGCTAGAAATGTTTTTCGCCGCAAATAGTATTATCGATGTCCCTGATGATGTAAACCGTAACCGGGCGGTTTTAGAAATAAAACGGGCTTTTTTTTTGACTGAAACAGGCCCGAAGGTGTATGAAACCCTGAAAAATTTGCTTGTTCCCGCCAAGCTGAAGGACATAGCACTGAAGGAGATCCTAACCAAGTTAAAACAGCACTACAGTCCTGAGCCCCTGAAAATTGCTGAAAGTTATCGTTTTGGAACACGCGATCAATTAAATGATGAGGGTATCAGTGAGTACATTTTGTAGCTTTAAAAACGCTATCCATTCACTGTCATTTTGGAAACTTTTGGGACCAAGCTTTGAGTGACCACTCTGTTTGTGGGGTGAACGTATCAGAAGTAAATTGTTGACAACCCCTAACTTGACTTTTGACTTAGCTTGTCAGACAGCTATGTTGATGGATATGGTTAACCGATACTCCCGAGAGTTCCGCGCCATTTCCAGTAGTCAGACAACCGAGGTGAATCGGCTGCAGGCTAAAAGAAAAAGGCAGTTGGGCCCCAAGGCCTCCGCAACTGGCCAAGGTAACACTGCATTCAAGCCGTGCTATCAGTTCCTCACAAGAGGTTATTAAACAAAATTAGAGCTCATGGGATTGGGGTAATATACTAGCATGGATTGAGGATTGGTTAACGGACAGAAAACAAAGAGTAGGAATAAACTGGTCATTTTCGAGCTGTAACTAGTGGGGTACTGCAAGGATCAGTGCTTGGGCCACAGCTATTCACAATCTCCATCAATGATTTGGATGAGGGGACCAAATGTAATATATCCAAATTTGCTGATGATACAAAGCTGGGTGGGAATGTAAGTTATGAGGAGGATGCAAAGAGGCGTCAAGGGGATATAGACAGGCTAAGTGAGTGGGCAAGAATATGGCAAATAAATATAATGTGGAGAAATGTGAAGTTATCTACTTTGGTCGGAAAATAGAAAAGCAGAGTATTTTTTAAATGGTGAGAGATTGGGAAATGTTGGTGTTCAGAGGGACCTGGGTGTCCTTGTACACGAATCACTGAAAGTTAACTTGCAGGTACAGCAAGCAATTAGGAAAGCAAATGGTATGTTGGCCTTTATTACAAGAGGATTTCAGTATAAGAGTAAAGATGTCTTACTGCAATTATATAGGGCCTTGGTGAGACCACACCTGGAGTATTGTGTACAGTTTTAGTCTCCTTACCTAAGGAAGGATATACTTGCCATAGAGGGAGTGCAATGAAGGTTCACCAGATTGGTTCCTGGGATGGGGTGATTGTCCTACGAGGAGAGATTGAGTAGACTAGGCCTATATTCTCTAGAGTTTAGAAAAATGAGAGGTGATCTCATTGAAACATACAAAATTCTTACAGGACTTGACAGGGTAGATGCAGGGAAGATGTTTCCCCTGGCTGGGGAGTCTAGAACCAGGGGTCACAGTCTCAGAATAAGGGGTCAGCCATTTAGGACTGAGATGAGGAGAAATTTCTTCACTCAGAGGGTGGTGAAGCTTTGGAATTCTCTACCCCAGAGGGCTGTGGAGGCTCAGTCATTGATTATATTCAAGACAGAGATCGATAGATATTTGAATATTAAGGGAATCAAGGGATATTGGGATAGTGCAGGAAAGTGGAGATGAGGTAGAAGATCAGCCATGATCTTATTGAATGGTGGAGCAGGCTCAAAGGGCCAAATGGCCTACTCCCGCTCCTATTTCTTATGTTCTTATGTTTATGTAACACATCGCTCAAAGCTGTCCATATGTGAAGGCCGAGTGTTTCTACTGTAAGAAAACTGGGCATCTTGCAAAGGCATGCCGACAGAAGAGTAAACTGACTGGCAATGCTAGAAGTAGAAATTGCCAGACATTACATACCATTGAAGAGAAGCAGCAGGACGAGGAGTTTCTGGAGATTCACGTCATCAGGAGCACGAAGGTATCTAACAGCGATTCGCGAGGTATCATCATCCAAGTAGGTGTCGCAGGAACTAGGAAACCCATGGAAATCGACACTGGTGCATCTGTGAGCATAGTACCAAAATCACTATATCGCGACAAGTTGCGTGATTATCGGCGAGAGAAATCAAAGTTAGAGTTGCGAGGCTACTCGGGAGAAAATCCCTGTAGTAGGAAGTGTCGCCATACCAGTGAAATACACGGATCAGTGTCAGAGCTTGCCTCTCATAATAGTGGCAGGAGACAAGCCTGCCTTGATAGGTAGAAATTGGTTGGTATCACTGAAGCTGGATTGGAAGTAGATTTTTCGTGTGGAAGCGAAATTTGCATCAAAAGATGATGTCATCAAGCAGTATCTGAAGGTGTTCAGCGAACCAGGCAGTCCAATCCAAGACTTCAAGGCGAGTGTCAGAGTGCAGAAGGACGCAAAACCAGTTTACTGCAAGGCACGTCCCGTACCATATGCACTCAAGGAAAAAGCTGAGCAACAACTCAAAAGACTAGAAACTGAGAATATTATTTCTAAGGTAGATCTGAGTAATTGGGCTACACCCATTGTTGTTGTACCTAAGTCAGATAGTAAGGTAAGGTTGTGTGGTGATAATAAGGTAACCGTAAATCAGGTTCTAGAGTGTAATCTACCCAATACATTGCCATATGTGGAAGATTTGTTCACAACGCTGACAGGTGGCCAGATCTTTTCGAAGTTAGATCGAACAAATGCCAACCTACAACTTGAGTTAGATGAAGAGTCCAAGTCAGGCTTGACTATAAATACTCACCGAGGCCTATATCAGTTCAATAGGCTACAATTTGGACTGTCTTCTGCCCCCGATATATTCCAGGGGGTGATGAACCAAATTTTGCAAGAGATTGAAGGAGTAGTGTGTTATTTGGATGACATTTCAGCACCAAACAGGCAAATCAATGATGAGGTGTTGAATGAAGTGCTCAAATGGCTAGAGAAGCATGGTGTACGAGTGACAGCTCACAACTGTGAGTTGTTTCAAAACTCAGTGGAGTACTTAGGGCACAGAGTAGACAAAGGTGGTTTGCATCCAACCAAGGGAAAGTTGGATGCAATCAGAAATGCACTCACTCCCAAGAATGTCTCTGAACGTCAATCATTTTTGGGTCGTTTGAATTATTACGGAAAGTTCCTCCCAAATTTGGCTACATTGTTACATCCACTGAATGAGCTGTTGAGAAAACAGGTCCCTTGGAAGTGGCCAAAAGAATGTGACATGGCATTCAAAGAGTGTAAAAGCCAGTTAGTAGAGAGTACCATATTAGTTCACTATGATGTATCTAAGGAGATCAAGCTAGCGTGTGACACCTCTCCGTACGGAGTTGGGGCAGTGATCTCTCATGTACTAGTGGGGAGGAGAGACCAATTGCTTTTGCTTCATGCACTCTCAGTGCCAGTGAGTGGAATTATGCCCAGATCGAAAGGGAAGCATTGTCATTGATTTTTCGGGTCAAGAAATTTCACAAATACTTGTTTGGTCATAAGTTTACCATAGTTACTGACCATAAGCCCCCGACAGAATTCCTCCATTCAAAGTCCCCAGTTCCAACCTTAGCTACAGCCCGAATGCAGAGATGAGCTTTGATTTTGTCAGCGTATACGTATGACATTGAGTACAGATGATCAGCAGATCACAGAACTGCTGATGCTATGTCCAGTTTGCCATCCCCATCATAAGTTACACCCAAAAAGGAAGAAGTGTTCTATTTCTCATACATTGATGAGCTGCCAGTCACAGCTGAAGAGATTGGTAGGGCAACCAAACGTGACCCAATTATGTCAAAGGTGTATGATTCCATAGCAAATGGATGGCCAAACCAGGTATCAGAGGAAGATATCCATTCATACTTCGTTCGTAGGAATGAATTGTCAGTGGATAAAGATTGTATCATGTGGGGAGCAAGAGTGGTTATTCCAAATAGGTTCAGGTCTAAATTGTTAGGAGATCTTCATGACCAGCACCTGGGAATCTGCTTGACCAAGAACTTTGCACACAGTTACTTATGGTGGCCAGGTTTAGATAAATAAGAGATAGGGGGGAAAATTCAGTTGGTTAGCGCCTCCCGTTAGTGCTTCTGGGGGGAAGCTAACGGGGTGCTAGCAACTTAGCGCCCGAGCGCAGTGATTTTAGTGTCGCTTGCGAAATTGACCTGTCGTTTTTCAGTGGCGCTAAACACTACCATCACAATCTCCTGTGCCCACAGATTGTGACGTCATGCAAGCGTGCTGGGGGAGCACTATTTAAAGGCGTGCGCTTCCTGCTTTTTCTTGTCGACAAAATTTTTGGCATACGAGGTTGAGAGGGAGAGAGACGTCTGGAGAGATTTAATGCTGTCCTAAGGAGTTTTGGTCCTGAGCAACACTTTTCAGGTTCCTATTTCTCTGAGCTTCATATTTAGACCACATTTAGAAGATTTTAAATGGGGGCTGACGTAATAAAACTCACTACGCACTTGGTTTGAGTATAAAGCAAAGCTTTAATCAACTTGTTTCAGAATATGGAGGTCTAGTTGTACTTCACTAGTTCCTGTCTTACAAAATGTCCCTGGGCAAGATGGGCAAACGCCTGAGTATTTATAGCGCCACCAGCTGGCCGTCCAGTGTTATTTCATGAGTAGTTTCTTTATGATGATGAGATTTATAACATTCTTCCTGCCTAAAAGATTTGGAAGTCCGACGACTTCCTCTTAACGGATTAGGCGGACCACGAATAGCTGCAGTCTTTTAGATCTTTGTTTATGGCTAGAAGGCACGTCTCCCCGGACCATGTCTTGGTCCCTGGGCCACTTGATCCATACCGGTGGATCGACAGGGCCCGTGTTGCCCTGATCGACCCAAGGGAGGCTGGGGAGATCGTGACTCCGGGTGCAGGTCCCCACACAGGCGCAGAGCTGGCTTCATCCTGTTTGATAGCCGGGGATTGACCGGCGTCCTGGCCTCGGGTGGCCATCCCATGGGGAGTGCTCGGCTCCCCTAGTGGATCCGGTGGGGCAGCCGGCAGATCTCTCACTGTCCCAGGTAGGGCGTCATCTTCGAGGGAGTGCAGAGTGTCTGCATCATCACCGTGGGTCCCTCTATCAGTTGGGTCCGTGGAACCGGCTGGACAGGGAGCCAGGTCCCGGAGCGAAACGGTGGACTCCCGGCCATCAGGGTACCGCACGTGCGCGTACGTGGGATTGACGTCCGTGAGTTCTACCTTGTCGACGAGGGGATTGTTTTTAGATCGGACGAATCTTCGGAGCAGCACGGAGCTGGGAGATGCCAACCATGACGGTAGGGACGTCCCATGAATGGAGCGACGCTGGAAGCTGAAGAATCGCTCATGAGGTGTGACATTGGTGGACGTAGAAAGAAGAGACCTGATGGAATGCAACATGTCAGGGAGCATAGTTTCCCACTGCTGGTCTGGTAGGTTGCGTGACCTCAGTGCAAGACGAACAGCGTTCCAAATGATAGCGTTGTATCTCTCAACCTGTCCGTTACCGATGGGATGGTAATGGTGTCGTTTTACTTGAGGCGATTCCCCATTGGGAAAGATAACTTTTGAGTTCGCTTGACATGAAGGAGGGACCCTGATCAGAGTGGATGAAATTGGCCATTCCGCAAAGGGAAAAGACTTGATCAAGGCATTTGGTCACTGTGGAAGTAAGTATATTGGGACAGGGGAAAGCATGAATATTCGTCGACCATAGTCAGTAAGTAGGTGTTTCGTGTTGAGGAAGGCAATGGCCCTTTAAAGTCAATGCTGAGTCGCTGCATAGGTTGCATAACGTGTATGAGCGAGCCATCCGATGGACGGAAGAATTGCGGTTTTAATTCCGCACAAATTCTACAGGAGGAGCATGTTCTTTTCACACCTTCCGTAGAAAATGGGAGATTTTTAGATCGCACAAAGTGCAACATACGGGTAACGCCAGGATGGCATAAGTCAGTATGAAGATCCACAAGAGTCGAAGTTGACATAGAAGAGCAGAATGCCCGCGTGAGGGTATCCGGGGCCACATTCTCTTTGCCAGGTCGATAATGTATGGTGTATCCAAAGGCGGCCAATTCCATCCTCCAGAGTTGTATTTTGTTATTCTTGATCTTAGTGCGTTTCCGGTTATCCAGCATAAAGGCCACGGAGCGTGAAATGGCGACGAGCGAGAAAATGACTCCATTTACGTACAGCTTCGATGATGGCCGTAGCCTCCTTCTCGACAGGAGGATAATGGAGCTTGCTACCCTGCAAAGTTCTGGACAGAAATGCAACGGGTTGACCACCTTGATTCAAGGTAGCAGAGATCGCCACATCCGATGCATCGCACTCAACCACGAAAGGAAGATTTTCATCAATGGAACGAAGCGTGGCTTTTTCCAGTTGTCACTTGAGGAGGTTGAAAGCTGAAATAGCCGTTGCTTCCAACGGAAATGACTTTGCGTGAAGCAGGGGCTGGATCTTGTCGGAGAAGTGGGGTATCCATTTCGCATAATAGGCGAACATGCCGAATGCCCGATGAAGAGAGCCGAGATTCGTAGGGGGAGGGAGCTCCTGAAGCGGACGAAGTCGCTCCGGATCCAGTTTGATGACACCGTTGCCCACCCAGTAGCCAAGGATGTTGACTGATGGTACTGATTTCACAGATTTGGACTCATTTAAGGTTAAGTTGCGATGACGGAGAATGTCAAAAAGTTTCTGGAGATTGGCATCATGCTCCTTCTGGTCATGACCAGCAATGGTGATATTATCCAGATATGGAAAAGTGTCCGTTAAGTTCTCCTGTTTGACTAGGCTATCCATTGCCCATTGAAAGATGGCCACCCCATTGGTGACCCCAAATGGAAGGCGACAAAACTGGTAAAGCCGACCATTGGCCTCAAAGGCCGTATACTTTTTGTCAGAGTCCTTTAACAGTACTTGATGATATGCGCTCTTTAAATCAAAAGTTGAAAATACCTTGTAGTTGGCAAGGTTATTGACCATGTCATCGATGCGTGGTAGTGGGTAGGCATCCAGGTTGGTATACTGGTTAATAGTTTGCGAGTAATCGATGCAAAGACGTTTCTTGTGTTGCTTCAGAGGATTTTTAACAACGACGACTTGAGCCCGCCAGGAAGATGAACATGGCTCAATGATACTGTCAGCTAGAAGGCGAGAGATTTCTGCCTCGATAAAGGATCGATCATCTTGGCTGAAACATCATGATTTAGTGACTATGGGCTTACATCGGGGGGAAAGATTGGCAAACAAGGAGAGCTCGTCGAGCGAAGCCGCTGAAAACGCACAAAACGGTACTTTGGAAATAGTAAGCTCTGGCTTTGACCCTCCAAACTCGAAAGTGAGTCTTTTGTGTTGTTTCTGGAAATCCTGTCCCAGGAGCACATCACTGTATAGGTTCTTGAGCACCCCGAGCCAGGTGGAGAAATAAGTGCGGCCATTGAGAATAAGGACGATGCTCCGAGTTAGTACAGCCCCTGTTATAAATCTCATCATCATAAAGAAACTACTCATGAAATAACACTGGACGGCCAGCTGGTGGCGCCATCCAAGGAGTATAAATACTCGGGCGTGGGCCCAGCTTGCCCAGGGACATTTTGTAAGACAGGAACTAGTGAAGTACAACTAGACAGAATGAAGTTGAGATGGTGGGATGTAGAGGTATTGAAATGCAGGGACTCACCCTGACCACCTGAGTGAGGTCGTTGAACTTTTTAACGACACTGTGTATATGTCCTCGGCACCAGGCTCCGCAATGACACATGCTGGGCCACCTCCCTCCAGACTTGTCTAACACACGGAGCAATGGCCTCCTGCCACTCTCTGGAAAGAGCACTGCCCATCGCCGTTCAACTGCGCCAACCAGAGCCACTAATGCCTGGTCGCTAAAGCGCCAAGCTCTCTCCCTGGGCCTCTGAGTATCCATCACAATTGTTTCAACAATCTCAATGAGTAGGTGTTTGCAGGCCGAGGTTCAATGCTGCAATGAGCAGGGCGTGGCTGTGCAGCAAGATGGACCCTCCCCTTTAAGAACTGGGCGGCGCCAGTCTGTCTGAGTTCCAGGGTAATTGTCATCACCTGAGCTTCAGTAGCGTTCTGAGGTAGCACCTGGTTCCCTGATGTTAGCGCCCTAAGAGAGGTGTGTAGCGCTTGATTTAGCACTGAAATCACCTCCAGGAGCGATGGAGACAAATTTCTTGGTCGGTGGCAATAATTAGTGCCGGGCGCTAAACATTGCACCCGGCCAATATTAGCACCCCAAAATGGGCAATACCCAATTTTTCCCCCATAGAGTACATAGTCAGTCAATGCATAACATGTCAATCAGTGAGCAAGAAACCACCATCAGTACCATTGCAGCCATGAAAATGGCCTCCCAGAGTGTGGCAAAGGTTACATGTAGATTTTGCTGAGCTAGAAGGACAGCAATTGTTCATAGTGATAGATAGTCACTCGAAGTGGGTAGAGGTGTTTCCGATGCAGATAATAACAACAAGCAAAACACTAGACAATTTGCGAAGATTGTTTTCTTCATACGGCCTCCCAGAAGAAATTGTGTCTGATAATGGGCTGCAATTTTGTTCAGAAGAGTTCACACAGTTCATGAGCAGAAACGGTGTGAAACATACCAAAGTTCCACCGTACCACCCTACTTCAAATGGTGCAGCAGAGTACAAATTGTCAAACATGCCCTCATCAAGCAAACATTGGATCCAAATCCAAAGAAATGTCAGTTGTCGTTGGACCACAAACTGGCAAATTTTCTGATTATCTATCAGAATACTCCTCATACCACTACTGGTAGAAAACCAGCAGAGTTGTTTCTCAAGTGACAGCCATGAACCAGGTTCTCATTGTTAAAGCCAAACTTGGCACAGTCCATAGAAGAGAAACAATCAAGGCAGAAAGAGAGTAATGATAAAGGTAGAGTTAGAGAGAGAAGTGTGAAATTGAACCAGAAAGTTGGAGTGAAGAACCATCATCATAAATGGTTAAAGTGGTTACCAGGAAGAGTAGTGAAGATATGTGGCCCTCACACATATTTGGTCAAGATGTTTGATCATGGAAAGGTGAGGTTTGTTCACGTTAATCATATCTTACCTACAGATGTGGAAAGAGTTGAAAGCTGGGATGATTCAATATATTCTGATGTGTCAGATAGTCCTGTTACAAGTAGAGTACCAGTAGCAAATCCTACATCCGACTTACCAGAAACAAGTCCAAGAGAAAGTCAGAATTTAAGTCTGAGCCTGAGTCAGGCAGACAAACAGCCTGAAAGTGTAGAGTCCAAATATAGATCAAGGTCAACCCTTGGAGAAAAATTCTCCACAGGCTCAGCCTAGAATGAGTCAAAGTCCTACAACAAGATATGAAAGTTCTGTTCAAGAAAGAAGGTATCCTCTTTGAAACAGAAAACCAGTGGTTAAGTTTAATCTGTAAATATGGAAAATAAGTTCATATCTTTTGTTTGTGTTACAGAATTCTATAGTAGAATTTGTAAACATAAAATGGGTTCCATTTGAGAAATGTATACCAAGAGTTGTGTATACTATGCAAGTCATGTACAATGATTATTTGCTATGATTAACTTCTTCAATAAGGAGGGAGAAGTGTAATAGAGCTACCTAGTGGACTACTGATGTATATAATAATAAAGTCATATGCAGTACAGTTCTTACCAGAAGCCATGTTGTGCTGTTGTATATATATGCTGTGTCTCAAGATATCACAGGAGGGAATTCCAGAACTTAAGGCCCAGGCAGCTGAAGGCACCGTCGCCAATGGTGGAGCGATTAAAATCGGGGATGTGCAAGAGGCCAGAATTGGAGGAGGTATTGCTGGACCGGAAGGTAATGTAGGTCTGCGAGCATAGGGGTGATGGGTAAACGAGACTTGGTGCGAGTTAGGATATAGGCAGCAGAGTTTTGGATGAGCTCAAGTTTATGGAGGGTGGAAGATGGGGGACCACCCAGGAGAGCATTGGAATAGTCAAGTCTCGAGGTAACAAATGCATGGATGAGGGTTTCAGCTGCAGATCAGCTGAGTCAAGGGCGGAGACGGGCGATGTTACAGAGGTGGAAGTAGGCGGTCTTGGTGATGGAGCAGATATGTGGTCAGAAGCTCATCTTAGGGTCAAATACGACACAAAGGTTGCGAACGGTCTTGTTCAGCCTCAGAGTTGCCAGGAAAAGGGATTGAATAGGTGGCTAGGGAACAGAGTTTGTGGCGGGGACATAAAAAGACAATTGCAAATTTGGGGCAACCTGGATACAGTGGCTTCAGTCATTCCTGTAAGCAGTCTGACTATCTTACTGCTGTGGGAGTTGCCTCACACTGCCCTATTTCAACTGGTATTGAAGAGTAACCCAGACACAAAATCTGGTCTTTCACACATGTGTTTCTTCAATATCTCCGAAGCAGACCGAATGAATATTTGGTGAGATAAAACTTGACATGAATTGTTAATCTGCTTTATTTTACAGCCTGTAAACATACATAGAGCAATAGTTGTGATCGGATTTACTTATTTCAATCAAAACAGCTTGCCTTTGCATAATAATGCAAAATAATAAACATGCTGTGCTTTCCCATATCAGGGAACATATTAATTGATTTAAATGCTGCCAAAAGGAGTAGTAAGCCTGAGGAGTGGGAGGATTTTAGAATTCAGCACTGCCTCTCACTCTGATGTTTGGAACACAACTGACAACACACAGGGAGGGCCCTTGGTCTTGCAGCCTCACAACATCTTTGTCTCCTTCTAAGTATCTATGCTATGCAATCTCTACACTCACTCCTGCACTCTCACTCAAACTCCACTTGTCTCCCTCATTGCAGGAAAAGAGAGCTCACAATAGACGAGTGCGTGCGAGGACTGGAGGAGGACCACCCTCAATCGCCCACCTGAGCCCCTGGGAGGAAGCTGCGATCGAGATTGCTGGGGCTGACGTGCCTGTGGATGCTGGGGCAGGAGAGACAGGAGCAAGCCCGCAAGCTGGTGACAGAATAGTTCCCCATCTCTCTCATTGACATAGCATGAGTTGCTGATATGATTCTGAAGCCACATCATTTGGACTTATGAGCATCTGCCAAATGCAATGTGCAAGTAGCCTTGGCATCACATCTCTAACTCTTTCCTTTACTCCCCCACAGGACCATCCGGAGCCCCCATCGCCACTGCCGAGGAGGAAGAGGCTTTGCAGCCAGACTCCTCAGAGGAAGCTCCAGCCTCTGAGGGCGCAGCGTCAGCAGAAGTAAGCGCACCTGGCACCAGCGCATCCTCATCCGAGGCGGCTCTGTGAGGAGCCTCTTGGTCCTGCGGAATCGGCAAGCCACGACGCTGTGCCATGTTGTGAAGCACACAGCATACCACGACAATTTTGGAGACCCTGGCTGATGAGTACTGTAGGGCTCCACCTGATCTATCGAGGCATCTGAAGCGCATCTTCAGCAATCCGATGTTTTGCTCGATAATGCATCTGGTGGTAATGTGGCTGGAGTTGTAGCGCGCCTCAGCTTCGTTGGCTGGTCTCCTCAATGGCGTCATTAGTCAAGAGCGCAGGGGATATCCCTTGTCTCCAAGTAGCCATCCTTGAAGTTCATTTGGCGGAATGAATAGCGGAGGCACAGTAGACTGGCGCAGTATGAAGGAGTCATGGCAGCTGCCAGGGTACTTGGCACAAACATGCAAAATCACCTTCTTGTGGTCACACACCAGCTGAACGTTAAGGGAGTGGAAGCCCTTGCGGTTGACAAAAACTCCTGGATTGTGGTGGGGTGCCCTAAGGGCCACATGTGTGCAGTCAATGATGCCCTGCACCCTTGGAAAGTCTGCCAGCTGAGCTAATCCAAGCGCTTGCGCCCTCACACTTGCGTGATCCCTGGTGAAATGGATGTGATTGTGCGCGAGAGCAAAGAGGGCATCAGTTACCTGTTTGATGCAAGTGTGTGCGGCCGCCTGGGAGATGCCGCTGATGTCTGCTGCTGATCCCTGGAAGGAGCCTGAGGCATAAAAGTTGAGTGCGGTGGTGACTTTGATGGCCACTGGTAAGGAGTGTGGACCTGGTGCTCTGGGCTCCAGGTCTTGCTGCAGCATTGCACAGATGTCAGTCACAACCTCTCGCGAAAGTCGGAGCCGCCTCTGGCACTGCTGCTCAGTCATGTTGAGGTAGCTGACCCTGTGTCTGTAGACCCTGTTTGGGGGGTATCTCCTGCGCCGACGGTCTTCCATGCGCTGGCCCCTTCTGGCCTGTGCTGCCTCAGGTGGCTGAGCCGCAGCCTGCCGCTCCTGCTGGTGCTGCTGTTGTTGCTGGCGCTGCTGTTGCTGGAGTTGCTCCAGCCTCCTCTGCTGTTGGAGATCCTCTAATGCCAGGAAGGGAAGGAACAAAAGGCCTCCCATGCTTCTGGCAGATGCCTCCGTTGAGGAGGCGCTGAGTTAGGGTGGTGAGAGGGGCTTCCCAGGAGCTCACACTGGAGAAGTGTGTGAGGTACCAACCTTCCACAGCTGTGCCTAAGCCTTCAACAAGTTGCCCCAAGCCTTCAGCAACAAGGTCCTGCAGCCTGCAAATGCTGTCTGATTAAATCTCTTCAGTCCTGATTGACCTGCAGCTGAAAGCAAGCAAGCCAACTTTGTTCACGCCAGGTTTCATCAGCGGTGTTCCCACCAGGCGTGTTTTACGTGGCGAAAGGCTGAAAATTGCAAGGGACCCTGAAAATAGGATTAAACATGCCAATAATTGATCATTAGGCTCCCGTCGACCATTCCCGCCTGCTGCGGGCGGGACTGATTTGGGTCGCGCTGAAACACGGGGGCGAAAGTTGGGCGGGGAATCGGGTGGGGGGAGTCGCGACACCCTATTTCTGCGATTTTCAGACCCCGCCCGCCTGAAAACCCGCCCGACGGCTGGGGGAAAATCGGGGCCTTTGTGTCTGTCTTCATGGAAGAAGCCGCAAAAAACTTCCTGGAAATAGTGGACAACCAAGGGTCTAGTGAGAATGAGGAACTGAAAGATATTAGTGTGATAATAATAATAACTTCCGGGAAGTTGTGTCATCACTTCCTGTGAACTGTGAACTATGAACTATGAACTGTGTACATTCCTCACTTCCTGTCATATGTCACTTCCTGTTGGACTGGTATAAATACTGGACTGTTCAGTATTGTAAGAGGCTTCTACCAGAGGCATGGTAAAGACCTCTCTTGTATATAGTGTGTTTATAAGTTACTTAAAGCTTACTTTAAAGTTACTTGATGGTAAGACTCCTTTTTCTTACATCAATTTAAGTAACTTAGTATTTACAGTTACAAATACTAGACCTTCGGACAAACTCGGAGTTAAGGATCCAGGGAACCACCCATCATGGAGAGAATCCTTAGACCTATTCGTCTGGACTTGGACCCGAATACACCAGCAGCTGGCAGGGTATGGAAGCATTGGTACCGTACTTTTGAGAATTTTCTGGATGAATGTAAAGCGGATGCTCCTACTAGATTGAGGATACTTATCAACTATGTGACCCCAAAAGTGTTCGAATATGTTGATGAATGGGATAATTACGATGAGGTGATCCAGGCACTTAAGAAACTGTATGCCAAGACCCCAAATGAGGTCTATGCTAGACATCTACTGGCCACAGCCCAACAAGGGCCAGGGGAATCAATTAACGAATTCCTGCAAGAACTTCGCAGGCTCAGCATAGATTGTAATTTTCAGGCAGCCTCAGCTGAGCTGTACCGCGAAGAAATGATTCGTGATGCTTTCATCTGCGGGATTGCCTCTCCATTTATACGCCAGCGTCTACTAGAAAGTAAAACACTTGAGCTACAAAAAGCTTTTGACCTGGCTTGTTCTCTGGATTTGGCAAAGAGAAATGCAGACCTCTATCAGCTGCCCAGATCTCGATCTGCTGCTGTAACTGCAACCAGACAATTCAAGCGGTCTCAGGTGAACCCTATCATGGGGGAATCTAATTCTGATAATTCTGATGAAGAAGAGGAGGATGACCCCACTTTAGCAGCCTCTTGGCAATCTAGGAAGGAATGCTTCTTTTGTGGAGATGCTTTTCACCCTAGGAAAACCTGCCCTGCTCGCAATGCAATCTGCAGTTATTGCAAAAAAAAGGACACTTTGCTAAAGTTTGCCTATCAAGGGCCTCTACGAGGGCCAATCCAGCTAGGGCCTACCGAACTGCTCCAATTAGGGCCTATCAAGATGCTCCAGCTAGGACCTATCAAGCTTCCTCTCGAGCTCTCTCCCGAAGAAGCACACCGAGAGTTTTAGCCACTCTCTGTGCAACGACACCAATTACAGCTGCTTGCCCACAGAACCTGTCTCATGCAGCCACAAAAGTTTCAATTAAAGGGCATACCTTAGATGCCTTAATTGACTCAGGAAGTACTGATAGTTTCGTTAAGGAACAGATTGTTGCGAAATTGAAACTACATGTCTTCCCATCGGACCAGGCAATTGCGATGGCTCAGTCATCACTTAATACCAGAATCTCCGGCTTTTGTGTTGTTGATATGACACTTCATGGTCGTATGTATCCCTCCACCCGACTTTCGGTGCTCAAGGACTTATGTAGTGATCTCCTCTTAGGGCTGGACTTCCAAAACAGCATAAGAAACTCACCATTGAGTTCGGTGGATCCAAACCCGGACTTACTATTTCTAATATACCGTCTAAATTACCGTTTTGTGCATTGTCAGCAGCTTCACTTGATGAACCCTCATTATTTGCCAGTATTCCGCCTCGATGCAAACCAATAATAACGAAATCGCGGCGCTTTAATCAGGAAGACCAATCTTTTATTGCGGCTGAAATCTCTCGACTTCTAGCAGAGGATATCATCGAACCATGTTCGTCGCCCTGGCGGGCTCAAGTCGTCATTGTCAAGAACCCTCTAAAACCTCACAAACAGCGACTATGCATCGATTATTCGCAAACCATCAATCAATATACCGACTTGGACGCCTACCCATTGCCATGCATTGATGATATGGTTAATAAACTGGCCGAATACAAAGTGTTCTCAACTTACGATTTAAAAAGTGCCTATCATCAGGTACCCTTGAAGGTCTCAGATAAGCAGTACACGGCCTTTGAGGCTAATGGACGGCTGTACCAATTTCGTCGCCTCCCATTCGGGGTTACTAATGGAGTGGCTGTCTTCCAACGGGCAATGGATGGCCTGGTTAAGCAGGAAAACCTAAGGGACACTTTTCCCTATCTTGATAACATTACCATTGCAGGTCACGATCAACAGGAACACGACGCCAACCTCCAAAAATTTCGGGATGCCCTCCATCGCCGTAATTTGACCCTGAATGAATCCAAATCTGTTGAGTCGCAACCGACCATCAACATCCTTGGCTACTGCGTAGGCAATGGTATCATTAAGCCAGACCCAGAAAGACTTCGCCCGCTCCAAGAGCTCCCGTCACCTAAGAATCCGGCTTCTTTACGTCGGGCTCTCGGTCTGTTTGCATACTACGCTAAATGGATTCCTCATTTTTCGGACAAAATCCAACCCTTGCTGCATGCTAGATCATTTCCACTGGGAACAGCGGCTGTTGCAGCCTTTAACCTTCTCAAAAATCAGTTGGAGAAAGCGGCTCTTCACTCCATCGATGAGAATCTCCCTTTCGTGGTTGAATGTGATGCCTCGGAGGTGGCGATCTCGGCTACTCTGAATCAGGAAGGTCGTCCCGTAGCATTTATGTCCAGGACCTTACAAGGTGCCGAGCTACATTATCCTCCGGTTGAGAAAGAAGCCACAGCCATCATAGAGGCAGTACGGAAGTGGAACCATTTTCTAGCTCGCCAGCACTTTACATTGATCACGGACCAACGATCAGTCGCCTTCATGCTCGATAATCGAAAACGAACCAAAATTAAGAATAATAAAATACAACTTTGGAGGATGGAACTGGCCTCTTTTGGTTATACCATTCTCTATCGGCCTGGCAAGGAGAATGTGGCCCCGGACACCCTCACATGGGCATTCTGCTCCACTATGTCATCCTCTACTCTCATGGATGTCCACAATGGATTGTGTCATCCTGGCGTTACGCGCATGCTACATTTCGTACGATCACGGAATCTCCCTTTTTCCACTGGAGATGTAAAGAAAATATGCTCAGAATGCCGGCTTTGTGCGGAATTAAAACCTCAGTTCTTCCGCCCCTCAGATGGTATACTCATACATGCAACCCAACCGATGCAACGACTTAGCATCGATTTTAAGGGCCCAGTGCCCTCTTCAACTCGGAACACATATTTGCTCACCATGATCGACGAATATTCACGTTTTCCGTTTGCCTTCCCCTGCTCCAATATGCTGGCGTCCACAGTAATCTGCTGCCTTGAGCAGGTATTTTCTCTCTGTGGCATGCCGGCTTATATTCACTCAGATCGGGGTCCATCCTTTATGTCAAGGGAACTCAAGGACTACCTCTCAGAACGGGGAATTGCTACAAGCAAAACAACACCATACCATCCCATCGGAAATGGGCAGGTAGAGAGGTATAACGGTATCATCTGGAATTCCGTACGTCTCGCTTTAAGATCTCGGGGCCTACCAGACCAGCAATGGGAAACAGTGCTTCCGGATGCATTGTACTCTATACGGTCCCTGCTTTCTACAGCCACAAATACTACCTCATGAGCGGTTCTTTGGATTCCAGCGTCACTCATCTCATGGGACATCACTCCCGTCATGGCTAACTACTCCTGGACCTGTATTACTCCGAAGATACGTTCGGACGTCTAAAAATGACCCTCTCATAGACGAGGTTGAACTAACTGATGCCAACCCCACCTATGCAAACATACGATATTCCGACGGCCGAGAATCTACCGTATCATTATGGGATCTGGCTCCCTGCCCACCAGGACCTAGTGGGACATCGGGTGATGGCATTTCACCAGGAAACTCTTGGGACCTATCGGGTACCCCTCTCCAGGATCCTGATTGGACACCAACTAGCTTGGTGCCGGTAGAACCCCATACTCAAAGTTGCGACCCTCCCAGTACCGCGCATGAAAGTACTGATCCGCCACAGACCAGCTCTGCACCTCCCTCTGAACAGAGGCAGTCCGACTTTGAACCTATTGGGGCTCGTACACGAAGCCATGATCTCCCCGACCCTTCACAGGGCAATCCAGGCCACACAGACTCTGACCAATGGCCAACCGCATGTAAGCGGACCAGCGACCCTCTACGACGGGAATCCAAACGGGTGCGACTCTTCCTCGTTCGGCGGCTGTGGAACAAAAGGTAGACCACAGCCTCCTAATCCTGCAGGAGGGAAGAATGTGATAATAATAATAACTTCCGGGAAGTTATGTCATCACTTCCTGTGAACTGTGAACTATGAACTATGACCTGTGTACATACCTCACTTCCTGTCATATGTCACTTCCTGTTGGACTGGTATAAATACTGGACTGTTCAGTATTGTAAGAGGCTTCTACCAGAGGCATGGTAAAGACCTCTCTTGTGTATATAGTGTGTTTATAAGTTACTTAAAGCTTACTTTAAAGTTACTTGATGGTAAGACTCCTTTTTCTTACATCAATTAGTATTAGTAAAAAAGTAGTACTGGAGAAATTAAAGAGACTGAAAGCCGATAAATCCCCTGGACCTGATGGCCTACGTCCTGGGGTTTTGAAAGAGTTGGCTATCGGATTTGTGGATGCATTGGTTGTCATTTTCCAAAATTCCATAGATTCTACAACGATGCCCGCGGATTGGAAGGTAGCAAATGTAACCCCACTATTTAAGAAAGGAGGGAGAAAGAAAACTGAGAACTACAGACCAGTTAGCCTGACATCAGTAGTAGGGAAAATGCTAGAATCTATTATTAAGGTCGTGGTAACAAGGCACTTAGAAAATAATAATAGAATTGGGCAGAGTCAACACGGATTTATGAAAGGGAAATCATGTTTGACAAACCTGTTAGGGTTTTTTGAGGTTGTAACTAGCAGAATAAATAAGGGGGAACCAGTGGATTTGGTATATTTGGATTTTCAGAAGGCATTCGATAAGGTGCCACACAAGAGGTTATTAAACAAAATTAGAGGATGTTTCCCCTGGCTGGGGAGTCTAGAACCAGGGGTCACAGTCTCAGAATAAGGGGTCAGCCATTTAGGACTGAGATGAGGAGAAATTTCTTCACCCAGAGAGTGGTGAACCTGTGGAATTCTCTACCCCAGAGGGCTGTGGAGGCTCAGTCGTTGAGTATATTCAAGACAGAGATCGATAGATTTTTTAATATTAAGGGAATCGAGGGATATGGGGATAGTTCAGGAAAGTGGAGATGAAGTAGAAGGTCAGCCGTGATCTTATTGAATGGCGGAGCAAGCTCCAAGGGCCAAATGGCCTACTCCTGCTCCTATTTCTTATGTTCTTATATAAACAGAGTTGGGGCTAAATTGGATAGCCCTTGAAAAAGGGCACAGGGATCGAGATTAAACCACGCCCGTTGATTGAAATGCAGGCAGTATGCCAACTTCGTGCTGCCTGCTCATTAGAATGATTTCTGCGTGCAGCCACGCTTCCGAGCACAACTTAAAGCTAGCCTGCACCTCTTAAAGGGGAGGTGCATTGTGGCTGGAGCAGGTGCTGGGAGTCGTGCAGGAAGTGAATAAGACCTGGAAACAGTGAGGAATGGCACAACATGGGAGAGAGTGGCCTCCAAGGTTTTCGGACGCTGCACTGGAGGTCTTGGTGGAGGAGGTGGAGAGGGTTAGTGATGTCCTGTATCCGCAGGGGGTAGGAGGCCCTCAAGACGGTCAAAAGGCAGTGGGGGCAAATAGCCATGGAGGTCAATGCCATGAGTCAAGCCCCGAGGGCCTGGATGCAGTGCCGTAAAAAGTTCAATGACCTTACACGAGTGGTCAAGGTCAGTGAATGCATCTTCAAATGCCATATCCTACCAACTGCACCACTAGCCTCAGCCACTGCTCAATTCACCACAATCCCATCAACCCCCAGGACTCATACCGAACATTCATAGCTTCACCTCACCCTCACACACTTAACACTGCTGCAAGCCTCAGACCAACATCTCACAGCTTGCACACACTGCCAGCTATTCAACCATGACAGCCAAACAGATTGCACGACACCCACTGACACACTTCCCTCTGTAGGGTTCTCAAAATTCCCGCATTCCCCAAAGTTATGGATAAAGGGACCCTGTATGGACAAGTTATTAAAAACAGGGTATCCAAAATGGCTTCTGTAACCTCGTGACCAAAACCGACAGGTTTTTAAAAGCAAGGCCCTGCAAACAGGCAGGCCCTGAAACGAAACTTAAAATGCAGGAATCTGTGAAGAGACTTTGTGGAGCCAGACAGCTAAAGCAAACACAGAATATGCATTCGTTCGCCTTGAAACAGATCAAGTTAGAATGGGCCTAAATCGAGGCCATTAGGTTTCTGCATATTTAATCGGTAACAGCTCACAGTAGCCATCAAGTCAGGATGGGGACAATTAAGTTTTATAAATGACAAACAACCAGGACATCGAGGCCATTAAACATGGAGACAACCACTCCAGAAGTCGTTAAAGTAAATGGCTGTAATCATTTTAAACGAGCCCGCCAAAAGTTAGACAAAGGACTGACCTGATTTGGCGCGCAGATAAGGAATGAAGAACAGGTATAATTGTAGGCCCATCAGTGGCAATCGCTCTCTTATCTCTTGGCTCTGGCTCTTAGCTCTTGCTCCTGCCTCTCGTTCTCATGCCCTGGCCTCGTGGCGGGCCCTCTTCTCGCTCCCCGCGCCGCTCAACACCAAGGACGCCCATTACACCGGGGCCAAACGCGGGAGGAGAATGGACCTGATTCAAAAGCACACAGGACACACAGGCCACAAACGGGCAGATGAGACGAGACGAGATGAAGAATACGGTAAACCGATAAGAGCAGAGAAGGGCAGCGGAAAGACGCGTTGGGGGACAAACGCCTAGTTATAAGCTGGCGTTTGAAGAATAAGTTGACGTTACATGTATGGACAGTAAAACCCCAGAATCATAGCCCAGTCTGAGAATAAACTGGCGTTCGAAGAATGGGTAGCAAAATCAATGGACAATAATAGCCCAGTTTAAGAATAAAGTGGTGTTCGAAGCTTGGGTAGCAAAATCATTAGACGGTAAAGACCGACAACCAACCCTCAACCGCAGCAATACCGTCGACGACCACCCGAGGAAGAAGAAGACCCATCACAACTCGACGACGATGTTAGCTGAGGAAAAGGAGGGTGCTTCGCACAAACAACTTCAGCGCTGCGCCCTGAGACCACATGGCGACGGGATACCCCAAAGGACAGCAAGAGCGGACCTCAAAAACCCCAACCCAGTTAAAGCAACAAGTTTCGGATTGGTGAGCATGAATTCCTGGCCCCTCATAGCTTAATCTAGTTAGGTATAGGGGGTGGGATAAGGATAAGGGGATTTTTAATGTATTTGTTTCCCTCGATGTGCCATGTGTTCCCCATTCCCATATAAGTGTAATTGTTTATGCCTGTATTCATATCAGTAATTCTCATAAGATTGTGTTTTATTCTGTTTTTAATAAAATTTTGGTTTTCTTGCACCAAACCACCAAACTACTCGATTTTCTGTATCGCCGCCTGTACCTAAGTCCAGTGTCTAGAACCCAGGGGTGTGGGAGCGATTTGAACCGCTCAAAGACAGTCAGAGGTGAAGCTGACTGGGCACACGCCACCCCCTACACTCTCTCTTGCAGGACAAGGTGTCGCACAACCGTAGGCAGCAGGAGCTAACAGGCGGGGGACAGCTGCGCCTACATGTCCTAACCCCTATGGAGGAGATGGTGCTGGCCATTATTGGAACAGCCATTGCTGAGGCCGTGGCCAGCGGCAGGCCTGAAACCATTGAAGATGACGGTATCCTCCTTCTCACATCCCACTTCCCCCTCATCCCACAATCTCTTCTGATTTACATGCTGCCAATGATGTAATCATGCACCTCTTACTTTCCCCGCTCCTCTCACCACAACCTTACCCGCGTGTCTTTTTACTTTCAGAGGCGCACGGAAGAGAGGCACTAAGGGAATGCACATGGGTGATTAGTTTAAGTTTGTATGCAATATGCATGATTTCCTTTATAAATTTGGTTTGGCCTGTTTATTTTGTGTTGGATTTTATTTTTGCATTGTGGCCAAGCGGATGCTGTGATGGTCAGTGACAGAGGGAAGGTAAGGCATAGGACGGTTGGTGAATGGGGAACTGGGGTTGCGGTAACGCACTCAAATTATCTCTTCACGGACAGCCCGGGCAGAAAGGAGCTGTCTAGGTTGCCTCCTCCCTTCCTCTTCCTCTTCTTCCTTCTCCTCCTCATGCTCCTGCTCCTCAGCTGATCACCGTATAGCTGGTGGCAAGGGCTGTGCCCTCGTGATGGCGAGGTTGTGCAGCATGCAGCAGACCACCACAAATCATGACGCCCGCTCTGTTGAGTACTGCAGGGCTCCTCCAGAGAGGTCCAGGCAGCGGAAGCATTGTTTCAGCACACCAATGGTCTGCTCTATCACATTTCGTGTGGCAGCATGGCTTTCATTTTATGAATGCTATTCACGAGTGTGTGGGTTGCCCATCAGAGTCATGAGCCATGATGTCAGCAGATTGCACTTGTCGGCCAGTAGCCACCCTTTGGTTTGTCGTAGTGGCTCAAATGCAGATGGCACAGCAGACTGCCACAGAATGAAGGCATCATGAATGCTGCCAGGATACCGGGCATTGACCTGCATGATTCGCTGCCTATAGTTGCACACCAGCAGGACGTTGAGGGAGTAGAATCCCTTTCTGTTCTGGTATATAGCAAAGTTGACATGTGGCACCCGCAAAGCGATGTGCGCGCAGTCAATGGCAGTCAATGACTCCAGTGTCAGCGTTTAGTCAAACTGCCTAATTCCCCGCCCGCCACCCCCCCTCCCCCCCCACCTCCAAGCCCCACCACCCATAAGCAGAATCCACCATACCTAATTTGACAATGATCCCTGCTGTGTTCAAATAAATAGAGTTGTCACAGCAGCAATGAGTGTGAACAATTGATAAAACGTTAAACTATCTTTCATTGTCTGCAGCACGCTGGTTCAGATGCACTGTCTGAAGCTAAGCTAATCTAATATAATCTCCCAGCCCTGCTATCCTGTGAATTTAACCCCTTGAGAGCTAGGTTTAGCTCATTCGTAGCATTTTTAACATACTAGTATATCTCCTGTGGCACTGCACATAGGAAGTCAAGACCAAGGTCACTTTTCATGTCAAGCTGGGTTAGAGGGTAGGCAAATCGGAGGGAGGGAGAGGGAGAGAGGGATGGAGAAGGGCACAAAGTGAGAGAAGTGGAAAGGGATTGGAGAGGAGAGAGGTGGAGGGGTAAATGAGAAGAGGGGAAAGAAAAGGACAAGTGAGGAGGGAATAGAGAGAGGAGAGGAGGGAGTGAGGATGATCCCTGTAGTGTATGTGCTTTAAGTCAGAACTACTTTTTACAGCTCCTGTATACTGTAGTACCGGCAGTGACCACACCGGTATATAAGCAGTGCGCATGCCTCTGTACCCCAGTCTAGAGATTACCCTCCTCCAGTAAAGACCTGTTATTTGTTTATGTACAGCATCCGTGTAATTATTTATCCACTGAACCACGGATCTAACAGTGGCGACGAGTGTTGATGCGAATCTACCTGCAACATAAAAAAAAAGAAAATAGTCGAGTCCAGGAACACGGGCGTCGACCGCGAGCAACCGCCCAGCAGTCAGGCAGAGATCCAACTTCGCTGGGGAGGCTGTGGAGAGCCGGGCTTGGTTCCCCAGCCACAATGAGCAGTAAGAGACCGACGACAGCTCCAGAGCAGACCATACCCGAGCAGCGGCGGCTGGAGCCAACCGACGGCAGAGAGAGAGAGCCGGGCAGTGTCGACGGGGTAAGAAAGAGGGTGAAGAGAGCAGGGCGCAGCCGGGGGTTGATCACCGAGCGGCGTCGAGGAAAAATACTGCAAACCAGAGAGAGAGAGGGTAAGAAACAGCCGGGTTCTAGACTGAGCGGCGTCGACAAATATCAAGAGAAGAACGCGCAGAGCACAGCCAGGGATCACGGGCTGATCAGGGTCCGCAGGGCGAAGCAAGGGGAGACACCATTGAGCCGCGGAGAAGCAGGGAGAGCGCGGGAGGCGCCATTGAGCCGCGCAGAAGAAGGAAGAGCGCGGGAGACGCCATTTTGCGAAGCCGCAGCGGAGAAGACGGGCGAGCGCGGGAAGGAAGGAAAGCACGGGAGACACCATTTTGTGCCAGCGGAGAAGAAGGGGAAGCGTGGGAGGCGCCATTGGTGATAGTTAACGCACAACCAAGGATGCCGAAGAGTGGCAGTATCTCTACGTTCGACAATGAAGTCAAAGATTGGGTGACATATGTGGAACGTATTGAGGTGTACTGCAGGGCGAATGAAGTGCCAGATGCTACTAAAGCACTGGTTCTGTTAAATTCCATGGGTGCAAAAACTTATGGGTTACTGCAAAATCTAATAACCCCAGAGAAGCCGGTAAACAAGAATTTTGAAAGCATAGTAGAAATCCTACAGGACCACTTAAACCCCACACCGCTGCTGATAGCAGAACGATTTAAGTTCCATAAAAGGAACCAACACAAAGACGAAAGCAATGCTGAGTACCTAACGGAACTGCGCAAGCTATCGAAATACTGCCAGTTTGGAGCGGGACTAGCAGACACGTTAAGGGACAAGTTTATGTGTGGGCTACAAAGTGAAGGAACCCAGAAACGGCTTCTATCAGAAAAGGACCTTACGCTGGACAAAGCTTTCAATATGGCAGTATCACACGAAGCAGCCGCAAGGGGCGCTGCAGAGATACAACGGAGACCGCAAGAATATGGCACCAACGAAATGACCTATGGAACAGGGAAGTGCTATCGCTGCGGCAGAACAACACATGACCAGAAAGATTGTTGGTTCAAGGACCAAGTGTGCAGACAGTGTGGGAAAGCAGGACACATAGCAAGAGTCTGCAGGTCTGGGAAGAAAACCAACAGTAAGAAATCTCCACAGGAGAAGTACAAAAAGGTACACCAGGTGATGGACAGTGGTTCAGACAAACAGAAAAGTGACACAGACTCCGGAAGCAAGGAGCTGGGTTGTCTGAAACTACATAATGTAATCGAAATGGAGGATCACCAGACTATCTGGGTTACACTCAAGATAGACGGAGTCCAAGTGGAAATGGAATTGGACACAGGGTCAGCTCTAACAGTCATAAATCAAAGAGACTACAAGCGGCTATTTTCACACATACCCTTGAAAGCTACAGAGATTGTCTTGAAGACGTATACGGGGCAAAAAGTCTACCCCAAAGGAAAAATAAGGGTGAAAGTGACATATAAAGGTCAGGAAATACCTAAAATGGATATATATGTATTGCCAAATGGAGGACCACCACTGCTAGGACGTGAGTAGATCCGGAAGATACATTTAGATTGGCATTCCATACAGGCACTGAAGGTGGAGGCCAAAATGGATGACGACGTCACACCTGGACGACTGTCAACAATGCTAACTGATGCAAAAGAAGTGTTCCAGGAGGGACTAGGAACACTAAAAGGAATAACAGCAATAATTGAAATAGAGGATAATGCAAGCCCAAAGTTTCTGAAGGCCAGACCAGTGCCTTATGCGATCAGACCAGCGGTTGAAGCAGAGCTGGAAGGGTTGGAACGTTCAGGAGTACTGTCCAAAGTGGACTGGAGCGAGTGGGCTACACCCATCGTTCCTGTAATGAAGAGGTCGTTGAGTAATACGCCTGGGGAACCAAAGAAGGTCCGCATCTGTGGGGATTTTAAGGTGACAGTGAACGCAGTCCTTCACACGGTGCAATATCCGCTTCCATGAATTGAGGATATTTTCGCCTCGCTATCTGGTGGTAAACGCTTCACCAAAATTGATCTAGCCCAGGCGTACTTGCAAATGGAGGTAGAAGAAGCTTCGAAACATTACCTTATGATCAACACCCATAAAGGTCTCTATCAATACAACCGGCTGGTGTTTGGAGTAGCCTCGGCTCCGGCTATCTGGCAAAGGGCGATGGATCAGGTCCTGCAAGGGATTCCAGGGACCCAGTGTTGTTTGGACGACATCTTGGTCACGGGCGAAAATGACGGTGATCACCTCGCTAACTTGGAGAAGGTGCTCGCCAGATTAAAGGAATATGGGCTACGAGCTAATCGCCACAAGTGCGAGTTTTTCCAGAAACAGATCTCGTATTGCGGCCATGTCATCGATGAAGAGGGGTTACATAAGTCCCCTGACAAGATAGAGGCAGTAGTCAAGGCTCCAGCACCGGAAAATGTGTCACAACTGAGGTCGTTCCTCGGGCTGGTAAACTATTACCACAAGTTCTTACCAAATTTGTCTATGGTATTACACCCGCTGAACACCCTACTGCAAACAGGGGTACCATGGAAGTGGGATGACGAACGTAGACGAGCTTTCCAGAAGTGTAAAGAATTGATCACATCAAAAGAGGTGTTGGCCCATTTCAACCCAGCACTACCAATTCGTTTGGCATGTGATGCATCACCCTACGGCATTGGAGCGGTGCTGTCGCACAAATTCCCAGACGGGTTGGAGAGGCCAGTGGCCTTTGCGTCTCGGTCACTAACCTCAGCCGAACGCAACTATGCCCAGATTGACAGGGAGGCCCTCAGCCTAGTATGGGGAGTAAAAAAATCCAACCATTATCTGCATGGGCAGAAGTTCACCTTGCTGACTGACCACCAACCACTTGTCTCCATCTTTAATCCTAAGAAGGGCATGCCAGTAATGACTGCACGGCGGTTACAAAGATGGTCCCTGTTTCTAGGGGTGAATCAATATGAAATAGAATATAAAGGCACGAAACAGCATGGGAACGCTGATGGGCTATCGCGCCTGCCACTGCCTACGGTGGAGGAAGCACCAGCAGTGGACCCTATCGAGATATTTTATTCGTCGATAATTGAACGATTGCCAGTAACAAACGCGGATATAGAGAAGGAGACCCGCAATGATCCGACGCTGTCACGGGTATATGAATTGACGGTGAGGGGATGGCCAACACATGGCGACTCACTGTTGCCAGCATTCTCATCCAGAAGAGAACAGCTGTCAGTATGCCAGGGAACAGTGATGTGTGGATCCAGAGTGGTGATTCCACCCAAGTTAAGGGAGAGAGTGCTAAATGAGCTACATGAAGGTCATCTGGGGGGAGTGAAAATGAAAAGCCTTGCTAGGGCTTATGTGTGGTGGCCGGAAATCGATCAGCAAATCGAAGACCTAACTAAGAGCTGCTTAGGATGCCAGAAGGTCCAAAATGCACCACCACATGCCCTCTACACCCATGGGAGTGGCCCTCCTCTCCATGGCAACAGGTGCACATTGATTTCGCTGGTCCATTCATGGACTCAATGTTCTTAATAGCAGTGGATGCTCATTCAAAGTGGCCTGAGGTGATAAAGATGTCTTCAACCACTACAGAGAAAACGATTGCAGTCCTACGGACCATATTTGCCAGAAACGGTTTGCCAGAGCAGATCTGCTCTGATAATGGACCACAGTTTGTGTCCAACGAGTTCCAAAAATTCATGAAAAGGAATGGGGTAAGGCATTACACATCCACCCCGTATCATCCAGCCACCAATGGATTGGCTGAGAGGTTCGTACAAACCTTTAAGAAGGCGATAAAGGCCATGTGCGATGAGGAAATTCCACTACAGCATAAGATGGACAATTTCTTATTAGCCTACCGAAACGCGACACATGCAGTTACCAACCAGACCCCGGCCATGATGTTCTTTAACCGAAGGTTGAGATCTCGTCTGGACTTGCTCAGACCAAATGTGCGAAGAAATGTTGAGGACAAACAATTCCAGCACATCAATGAGAAGCCGACAAGGAGCTTCAATGTAGGGCAACCAGTCTTGGCCCGTGACTATCGAACAGAGAAGTGGCAACCCGGAACGATATGTACAAGGCAGGGGCCATTAATGTACACAGTGGATGTCGGGGAGAACATTGTGAGACGCCACGTCGATCAGATCTTAGCGTCACAGGAACGCGTCAACCCCATGTCTCGAGTACCTGGGGATGAACCCGACATACCGGTAGCATCTACTTCAGACCCAGTAGCAGTGGAACCCGATGAACTACCTGATGAAAAGGGGTCAGAATCGCCTCTGCACCAAGAACAAGAACCTCCGGAAAGGCGCTATCCCGAAAGGGTCAGGAAGCCGCCCCAAAGACTGAATCTATAAATGGACTTTTGTTATTAAACGTACATGTAAAAATGTAATTGTTTTTGAATATTAAGGGGGTATTATTAATCTAAAAAGGGAGGAATTGTAGTGTATGTGCTTTAAGTCAGAACTACTTTTTACAGCTCCTGTATACTGTAGTACCGGCAGTAACCACACCGGTATATAAGCTGTGTGCATGCCTCTGTACCCCAGTCTAGAGATGACCCTCCTCCAGTAAAGACCTGTTGTTTGTTTATGTACAGCATCCGTGTAATTATTTATCCACTGAACCACGGATCTAACAATAACAAAAACAGATTATCTGGTCATTATCACATTGCTGTTTTTGGGACCTTGCTGTGCGCAAATTGGCTGCCGTGTTTCCCACATTACAACAGTAACTACACTTCAAAAGTACTTCATTGGCTGTAAAGTGCTTTGAGATGTCCAGTGGTCGTGCAAAGCACTATATAAATGCAAGTCTTTCTTTCTTTCAGGAACCTCAACAAGTCTAGGGATTCCCTACAGAGAGTCTCTTGCATCATAATGGTGTGCTACAGCCTTGCCATCCAGAGAGGCCTGCATTTGGACGAGACATAGCAACAGCAGCAGTCCTCATCGGACAAGGAGGACCAGAGTGAAGGCAAGGAAGGAGCAGAAGAAAGTGGGCCACCTCATGGCTTTGCAGACGGAGATGCCAGGGATGAGTTAATATCACTGCAATTCCAGTGACATGCTCATTCCACTGCCCTGAAAACTTACACAAAACTCCCCTGCATTAACAGTCCTTGTTACTCCCTTCACCATGCCCTTAATCCTGTAGTAAAGAACAATGAAACCATTCAGCCCACTTCTTTATCAATGACATACTGACAATACAGACTCAGAAGCTGCTATAAGACCAAAATGCCAAATATGATAAAGGTGATGAATTTAATAACAAACACAATAATTGCCTTGAATTCCTTTGTCATCCAAGTATCAACCAATGGTGCCATTCTTAAAAGAAGGTTTATAACTCTATTAATCCTATGAGGTATTACCCTAGTGGCCTCAAAAAAGCTGGTGGAAGGCTGCCATTGCTCATATTGGGGCACTTGAGATGTTCGTGGCCAGTGACTTCTGGGCGCTTGAGCCTATGAGGCCCCTGCTGCAGACTGCTATACCTTGGCTGCCAAGGCAGTCTGTGATGTGCCTCAATAATTCCGAGACTCGAAGTTAGCAGAACAAAAACAAGGCTTTTATTAACTTAGAAAGTAACACGTAAGAGAGAGAGATGTCTTCCTTCTGGAGACTGAGGCCAGACTGAAGCTAGCTTACAAACGGGGCCAGGTATGGGCGGAGCCCTACACACAGCACATTCCAGCACATTCCAGTATACAATACAGCACATTCCAGTACACGATACAATGAGGTCTGGGGGAAGGGAAATGACACTGAAACCGATCTGTCACAGGCAGTGGTGAATGGAATATTTCATCACAGTCTGGTCCAGATGACTTTCTGGCATCATGGTGGGTATTTTTTGAGGCAGTGCAAAGGAGCAGATGTGCTAACATCCTGAGAAAGGACAACACATATCGTTCCGACAGTGCCACTGCCACTCCAATGGGGCTGTGGCTCATAAAAAAATAAGAACATAAGAATTAGGAGCAGGAGTAGGCCATACGGCCCCTCGAGCCTGCTCCGCCATTCAATAAGATCATGGCTAATCTTCGACCTCAACTCCACTTTCATGCCCGATCCCCATATCCCTTGATTTCCCTAGAGTCCAAAAATCTATCTATCTCAGCCTTGAATATACTCAATGGCTCAGCATCACAGCCCTCTGGGGTAGAGAATTTGAAAGATTCACAACCCTCTGAGTGAAGAAATTCCTCCACATCTCAGTCTTAAATGGCCAACCCCTTATCCTGAGACCATGAACCCCTAGTTCTAGACTCTCAGGGGAAACAACCTCACAGCATCTACCCTGTCAATCTCACTCAATATCATATATTTCAATGAGATCACCTCTCATTCTTCTAAACTCCAGAGAGTGTAGGCCCAATCTGTTCAATCTCTCCTCCTAGGACAACCCTTTCATCCCAGGAATCAATCTAGTGAACCCTTGTTTCACCGCCTCTAAGGCATGTATGTCCATCCTCAGATAAGGAGACCAAAACTGTGCACAGTACTCCAGGTTTGGTCTCACCAAAGCCCTGTACAATTGTAGTAAGACTTCCTTACTCTTGCATTCTAACCTCCTTGCAATAAAGCCAACATGTCATTTGTCTTCCTAATTGCTTGCTGTACCCAAATGCTAACTTTGTGTTTCCTGTACGAGGACACCTAAATCTCTCTAAAAACATTTAATAGTTTCTCACCATTTAAAAAATATTCTGTTTTTCTATTCTTCCTACCAAATTGAATAACCTCACATTTCCCCACATTATACTCCATCTGCCACCTTATTGCCCACTCACTTAGCCTGTCTATATCCCTTTGCAGGCTCTTTGTCCCCTCCTCACAGCTCACTGCCCCACCTAGCTTTGTATCATCAGCAAACTTGGATACATTACACTCAGTCCCTTCATCTAAGTCATTAATATAGATTGTAAATATCACTTCCATTGATCTGTGGCGAGCAAACTGCAGAAGTTGAGTGACTCCTTGAAAGCCCTTATCATGTGGTCTACCAATCTCTCCAAGGTGGACGGACATATGTCTTTCCAATTTGGAGCCCACAGCCTGCAAGGCAGCTGTTTGAGATTCCACCAAAGCTGCAAAGGCCGTGAACATTGACTCCTGTTGTAAGGGCCCGGCTGCGGCATACCTGGAGGAGGCCATGCTCTCCAAAATAGATTGCAGAGAAGATGCCATGTGAGATCACAGCACACAAGCTGGAAGCTGACGTCTCCATACTTTCAGCCATGGTGCTGAAACTCCTTAGCAGTCTTTCCAATACCTGGTATAATTTCTTGTGTGAGGCAAGTAGCTTTCTATTCATTGTTGGGCCCCTGAAATCCTCATTTCTGCCTCGCTCAGCAGAGCTAGGGCAAGATCTCACCCTCTAGCGAGCTGTCTCCTGGGCTGTCCCTGCCACCAGTACCTACTGCTGCTGACTTGTGCCGGGTGCTTCAGTAACTCACTGTCTAACCCAGGTGGAGTGCCAGTACCTGTGCTGGTGTTTTGGAGGGATGGAGCATGTGATAAAGCATCCTCAGGAGGATTGTCCTCTTTCGCCATGTCTTTTGCAGGCTCCAGGTGCTGACAAGGTGGTTAAATGTGCAATTTGCTGAGGTAAATGATGGGTTACAAGTAATAGTCAGACACCTGCTCAGCTAAGCTACAGCCTCACCTTCCCTGATTCTCATGGTTCTTGGGCTTCCTGCTCCATTTGGGTGAGAGCTATGATGTCAGGTGTTCTTCTTTCACTCTTGAGCCTCTCCCTTGCAATACGTACTGATTTGTCCTGCAGAAAGAGAGGGCGAGTTCGTGAATGGCTATTAAAAAAGAAAGTGGACATATATGAGGCTTCTCCATTTAGTGCACCTGCTGAGAGCTGGAGAAGAAACAAAATGGAATCAGGATGGGGAGGTGATGAATCAAAAACCAAGGCCAGAATTTTCCCAGTCTCGAGCATGCGGGTTTAGAGGCGCATCAGGAGTAAAAATCGCCGAAATTGCCAGCGCATCAGGAACCCGCCGTCATTCCGTTGACTTGCGCATTTAACTCGAGTGCGTTTCCCAGCGCGCCACGGACCCAATCAGCAGAGGCGGATGACCTCATTGAAGTACTTAAATGCTTGTTGAGAGACCCTTAAGAGGCCTTTTAACAGTAGCTTTTGGCTTTAACCTGGAGCACGGGATTCACGCACCTCAGGAACCTCGCCTGTGAAGGGGAGGCAGAAGCTCAGTGGCCATTGTGCGAGTCCATTAATTGAGAGCTGGGAAAAAAACATAAATGCTCCCACATTACACCTGCATACTTGGCTAATGGAAAGGCTCTTGCTGGCTCCATTTTGTGCAGAGATTTCGCTGTTGGCAGTTTGCAGGTCATTTCTGCAACCTCAGAAGCTACTCTCACCACATTGCTAGTCACTATCAGAACACTGAGGGATTGGGCATCTGATCTCCACTTTACCTGCCATCTATTACATCAGCATGGGTGCCGCTTATGCTGTCTCACCTTGGACCTCTGAATCGGACTAGGATGAGCCCCAGCACCAACAACACCAGCCACACTAACAGCAGCAGCCACAACATCAGTAGCAGCAGCAACCACAACAGAAGCCTTCTCCTCAATGATCTGATGCTCCACAGGAGAGTGGGGGTCAGCACAGGGCAGCACCGCGTCGGAGGCGATACCCCCAACACAGGGTATACAGACAGAGGGTGAGCTTCCTGGACATGACTGATTAGCAGTGCTTTAGGAGGCTCAGGCTATTGTGCCAGGTCGTCGCAGACATTTGTAGCTTGCTGGAACAAGACCTGCTGCCCAGAGAACCTGGTGGACACGCCTTACCAGTGGCTGTCAAAGTCCTCAACTTCTTCACCTCAGGTTCTTTCTAGGGATCTGCATCAGACATTTGCAGGATCTCGCAGTCGACTGCCCACAGACGCATCACCCAGGTGACCGATGCCATGTTTTACAAGTCAGCCAATTATGTCAACTTTGTCACTGATGAAACCAGTGTTACTGAGCGGGCGTCGGCTTTGCGGCTCTGGCTGGCTTCCCACAGGTGCAGGGCATCATAGACTGCACACATGTGGCCATCAGGGCACCCTCTCATCATCCGGGAGTGCTTGTGAACCGCAAGGGCTTCAACTCCCTCAATGTGCAGCTCGTCTGCTACCATAAAAAGATCATCATGCATGTGTGCACCAGTTTCCCTGACTCTTTCGTGCTGCGCCAGCCCACCCTCCTTCAGCTCTTTGCACTCCAAACAGACTTACCAGCTGGCTGCTTGAAGACAAGAGTTATCCACTGAAGATGTGACTCATGTCACCCTTGAGGAGACCAAGTACTGAGGCCCAGGAGCGTTATAATGAGAGCCACATGTCCACCAGATGTGTCATAGAGCAAGCAATAGGTATGCTGAAGATGTGCTTCAGATGCCTTGGCAGATCTGGAGAAGCCCTTTAGTATGCATCAGCCAGGGTCTCCAGCATTATTGTTGTTTGCTGCGCAATGCACAACTTAGCGCAGCAGCGAGGATTGGAGCTGCAGGAGGAGCAAGGGCAGAGCGCACAGCCTCTTCAGAGGAGATGGAGGAGGAACAGGTGGAAGATGAAGAGGAGGATCCTGAGTTAGAGATGGCACCAGTAGCGGTGCATATTACTGCCCGGGAGGCCCAGGATGGCTTCATCATGGCCAGATTTATATAACTTGCTCCAATGCACCCATATGGCTGCCACATGCTGTACAACGTTCCCTCCCCCCCTCCACCCCCAACAACACCATAAAGCAGGCCTACAATGACCAAGCCATTCCTCTCACACCCTTTGCTCGAGGTTAAGTAATGTCTCACTATTCACTTCCCAGGTGGCAGGCAAAATTGGACAAGTCCTGAAAGTGGTGCAAAGAAATAAATTTATCTGTGTCATAAATATAACTGAAAGTTATCACTAACATTTGTTCATACACCCATGTGCGTACCCTTGTGCACCTAGGATTGTGTCTTTTTTCTTTTCCGAGTGCTTCTACGAGGTGCAACCCCTGAGGCTTCAGCAGAGGCAAAGGCAGCCTGCTCATTTCCCTGCTGTTACTTTTGGCAGACGTCCTCTGGGTTTTGGAGCCTGTGAGGGCCCCGCCAAAGACAGCTCCTCCTGCAACTGTGCAGGGGCAGACCCGGCCATCAGGACTCGAGAAGCATGTGGGGCTCTGACTGAGGGGGAGGCAATGGAGGAGAAGTGGGAGCGCTTTAAGAAGAGCCCCCACTTCCATGCCCCCTCTCACCATCATCCCTTTCATGGGCCACCGGCACTTCCCTGCTAGCAAGGAGCTGGCGAGCACCTTGCTGCACATCAGTGGGGTGATGAACATCCAAGTCTATGTTTATATCCCTCCTCCAGATGAGGTCTATGAGCGTCTGCCATCTATTCTCCGTAGCTAGCAAGTGCTCATGTGAGTGGCGCATTTGCTGCTCCGTGCAGGTGGCCATCCTCTCCATGGAACAGCACATCATCGCCATCACCTGTGACATGGTGGTGCTCATGTTGGAGATGGACTCCTCCATTCTCTGAACATTTGCAGACATCACGGCTGCAAAAGCTGCCAGAGCCTCATGCAATTGTTGCTGCCCCATCAAAATCACCCTCTTTCTCGATGGCCCCCCAGGGCTCAGCATCTGCATGCAGCTCAGCAGAGCTTGGAGCATCTTGCGCCCTCCGGCAAGGAGTCTCCACTGCTGTACCTATCAACACCATCTTCTCTTGCTCACTTGTGATGTGAGAGACACCAGGTGACAACACTACTCTATTGCGCACAGGACCCACTGAGGTGTGCGTATCTGCGCTGGTGCTGGCTGCGCTTGGGTCACCCTCAGATGCTGGAGCTTCCTCTGAGGAGTCGTCTTGCTCCTCTGGCTGGACAGTGCAGGGTGGGGGGGGGGCACTTGATGGGCCTGTGGGAGAGTAAAGAGATGAACTAGAATTGTTATAATAAGAATGGGTAATGTTACCATTATGCATATTATGACGTTTCATTGGCTGCTGACATCAGTCACCATATGAGTGACTGCTGTATGAGATGTAATTCTGTCACCAGGTTGCTGGGATGTCCCCCCTCTCTCCGTCTCCCACCGCCAGCAGCTCTGCAACTCCAGAGATCTCCAAGGCCTCCTTCTCTGCTGGAGTCAATTGAGTGAAGACTGGAGGGCCACCTTTGGTTCCCTGCCTCTCCCTATTGTTGTGGGCTCTCTTCTCCTGCAAGGAGGGAAAGAAGAGAATGTTGAGCGAGAGTGATGGAATGAGTGTAAGGAATGGATGGGCTACATCTGTAAAGGGTGACTGTGAGGGAGTGGCGTGACACTGCCAAATGACCTCCTTCTGTGATGGTACTTGCTATGACTGCATTAAGATGAGGGTGCGTGTCAGTGGTGGTTAGTCAGATGTGGATGTGAGTATGTACATAGAGAGAGGGATGGGTGGATGTGCAAGGTGGTTTGGTGTGAGGAATAATGTGCTGGAGTAGGCTTGGGAAGGCAGAGTGATGGGGCTGGGGTGACAGGCACATCAGGATGTAGGTGAGTGTGGCATTGCACTCACCTTTCCTGACCTCATTAGATCATTGAATCTTTTGCAGCACTGGATCCACGTCCTCCTGACCAGATCCCTGCCGCTGACCTCCTCTGCAATCTTCGACCACGCTCTTTTTGTGTCTTTGGGTGGTCTTTTGCGTCTATTGCCAAAGAAGAGGACCTCCCTGCATGCTCTTACTGCCTGCACCAGAACACCGAGGGAGGCTCATTGAATCTTGGTGCAGCCCTCTGCCTTGTCTCCATGACCCACACTTTTATCAGTTTTATGACGCTACTCAGACCTCTGGATACCAACTTATTAACCGACATCAATCTTCAAATGGGCTGCTTTAAATATCCGCACTGGAAACAAGTCATTGATGACATCATCAGACCCGCTCCATTTAATTAGGCCGGGAAACGCATATAACTGGTTTAATTGGGGCCATTAAGTAAAAGTCACACTGTCCTCTGTCCAGGCCTGCTGCATATTAGTTCTGGGATCTTTCTGTGAGTGCTTGGGAACACTATTTCCCTCCTTGCTCAGACCTTCACCACTTGGACCTCCAGGAAGGCATCAAAATACCTGGGAGCAACCTTCCCACTTATTTCTGAGATTCCCCTCCTAGTAGCAGTATAACAGCAAAATGTGAAAGCAGGAAATACAACCTTGCATTAAGAGGTACATCCCTGCTTTAAATAGGCCTCAGGCTGCCCATTTCCTGATGCTATCGGGTGGGCAGCTCATCAATCATATTCAAATGGAGCCCGGGATTTTTAATTGTCCAGTGAATTACATAGAATTATATAGAATGTACAGCACAGAAACAGGCCATTCGGCTCCACTAGTCTGTGCTTGTGTTTATACTCCACACAGTCTCCTCCCATTCCATCTACTTCAGCATATCTTTCTATTCCCTTTTCTCTCATGTACTCGTCTAGTTTCCTTTTGGAAGTGTCTGAGGTATTTGCCTCAAACACTTCCTGTGGTAGTGAGTTCCACATTCTAACCACTCACTGAGTAAAAAAAAATCTCCTTATTTCCCTATTGGATTTATTAGTAACTACCTTGTATTTATGGCCCCTAGTTTTGGATTATCCCACAAGTGCAAACATTGGCCCCGATCGTGACTGGGGTGGGTTTTGTGAGCAGGGGGAGGAGTTTTGGTCGAGAAACCCGGCAGTTCGGGTTTCCCCGCAAGCTGTGCAGTTTTAACATCACAGCGTCTGTCTTTTTTTCCAGCAGGTTCCACACCCGGAAGCCAGCCTGATTGACAGGCTTGGCTCCCTCTCGGGTGGGGAATGCTCCGGAGGAAGCTGCAGCCCAGGAGCAGGTAGGGATCCTACAACTGTGTTACTGGTAGCGTGGGCAGGGGGGAGTGGGCGATCGCTGGTGTGGGGGGGGGGGGGTGTTCTGATCACACGATCCCAAAGTGGGTGGCCGATCTCGGGGGGGGGGGGGTCCGATCCGGGGAGGATCTGATCGCGGGGGAGGGTGGGGGCAGTGGCTGATCACTGTGGTGGCGGGGATCTGATTGCAGGGTCGGGGGGGGGGTGCGGTGGCCGATCACTGTGGTGACGGGGATCTGATCGCAGGGTGGGGGGGGGGCGGTGGTCGATCACTGTGGTGGCAGGGATCTGATCGCGGGGGAGGGTGGGGGCGGTAGTCGATCACTGTGGTGGCGGGGACCTGATCGCGGGGGGGCGGTGGTCGATCACTGTGGTGGCAGGGACCTTATCACGGGGGGGGGCGGTGGTCGACCACTGTGGTGGTGGGGATCTGATCGTGGGGTGGGGGGGGGCGGTGGTCGATCATTGTGGTGGTGGGGATCTGATCGCGGGGAGGGTGGGGGGCGGTAGTCGATCACTGTGGTGGCGGGGATCTGATCGCGGGGTGGGGGGGCGGTGGTCAATCACTGTGGTGGCGGGGATCTGATCGCGGGGTGGGGGGGCGGTGGTCGATCACTGTGGTGGTGGGGATCTGATCGCAGGGTGGGGGGTGCGGTGGTCGATCACTGTGGTGGCGGGGATCTGATCGCAGGGTGGAGGGTGGGGGCGGTAGTCGATCACTGTGGTGGCGGGGATCTGATTGCGGGGGAGGGTGGGGGCAGTAGTTGATCACTGTGGTGGCGGGGATCTGATCGCGGGGGAGGGTGGGGGCGGTAGTTGATCACTGTGGTGGCGGGGATCTGATCGCGGGGGAGGGTGGGGGCGGTAGTCGATCACTGTGGTGGCAGGGATCTGATTGCGGGGGAGGGTGGGGGCGGTAGTTGATCACTGTGGTGGCGGGGATCTGATCGCAATGTGGGGGGCGGTGGCCGATCACTGTGGTGGCGGGGATCTGATCGCGGGGGAGGGTGGGGGCGGTGGTCAATCACTGTGGTGGCAGGGATCTGATCGCGGGGGAGGGTGGGGGGCGGTAGTCGATCACTGTGGTGGCAGGGATCTGATCGCGGGGGAGGGTGGGGTCGGTAGTCGATCACTGTGGTGGCGGGGATCTGATCGCGGGGGGGTGGGGGGCGGTAGTCGATCACTGTGGTGGCGGGGATCTGATCGCGGGGGGGGTGGGGGGCGGTGGTCAATCACTGTGGTGGCGGGGATCTGATCGCGGGGGGGTGGGGCGGTAGTCGATCACTGTGGTGGCGGGGATCTGATCGCGGGGGGGGTGGGGGGCGGTAGTCGATCACTGTGGTGGCGGGGATCTGATCGCAGGGGAGGGTGGGGGCGGTAGTTGATCACTGTGGTGGCGGGGATCTGATCGCGGGGGAGGGTGGGGTCAGTGGTCGATCACTGTGATGGCGGGGATCTGATCGCGGGGGAGGGTGGGGGCGGTGGTCGACCACTGTGGTGGCGGGGATCTGATCGCGGGGGAGGGTGGGGGGCGGTAGTCGATCACTGTGGTGGCGGGGATCTGATCGCAGGGGGGTGGGGGGCGGTAGTCGATCACTGTGGTGGCGGGGATCTGATCGCAGGGTGGGGGGTGCGGTGGTCGATCACTGTGGTGGCGGGGATCTGATCGCAGGGTGGGGGGTGCGGTGGTCGATCACTGTGGTGGCGGGGATCTGATCGCAGGGTGGAGGGTGGGGGCGGTAGTCGATCACTGTGGTGGCGGGGATCTGATCGCAGGGTGGGGGGGGCGGTGGTCGATCACTGTGGTGGCGGGGATTTGATCGCGGGTGGGGGCGCTGGCTGATCACTGTGGTGGCGGGGATCTGATCGCAGGGTGGGGGGGGTGGTGGCCGTTCACTGTGGTGGCAGGGACCTGATCGCGGGGGGGTGTGTGGGGGCGGTGGTCGATCACTGTGGTGGCGGGGATCTGATCGCGGGAGAGGGTGGGGGCAGTGGCCGATCACTGTGGTGGCGGGGATCTGATCGCAGGGTGGGGGGGGTGGTGGCCGTTCACTGTGGTGGCGGGGACCTGATCGCGGGGGGGGTGTGGGGGCGGTGGTCGATCACTGTGGTGGCGGGGATCTGATCGCGGGAGAGGGTGGGGGCGGTGGCCGATCACTGTGGTGGCGGAGATCTGATCGTGGGGGAGGGTGGGGGCGAGGCGGCGGTCCTGGGGGCGATCCAATGCCGGACAAGGAAGCAGGTAAGCTTGGTGGACTGGGAGGAAGCACTTGCTCCTCCTGGCCCACAAGCTGTGCTTGAAAGGCACTTACCTCTTCCACGAAACAGTCTTCGCCTGCCTTTAGCAGCCGGATTTCAGAAAATCCGGCAGTCCAGGGTTAAACCTGGAAGATAGGTAAAATCTGAGGCAGACAGCCTCATTATAATATTTAAATGACAATCCACCTCCTGAGAATTGCTACCCCCCGTCCCGACTCCGTTAAAACCGTGTACTCTAAGTGCGGCCTGACCAGGGTCCTATACAAGTTCAACATAGCTTCACTACTTTTGAATTCTATACCCCTAGAAATAAATCCCAGTGATTTGTTAGCATTTTGAATTGCTTTGCTGGCCTGCAATGCTGCTTTTAATGATTGTTCCCTAGATCCCTTTGTTCTTCTACCCCATTCAGTTCCTTATTTTCTAAGGTGTAGGTGATGTTTCTGCTTTTCCTACCAAAAAGTGCATCACCTCACATTTATCTATGTTAAAGTTAATTAGCCACTTAATTGCCCAGTCTGCAAGTTTTCTAATGTCTTCTTATATTATGTTGCATTCTTCCTCAGTGTTAGCTATAACCTGCAGTTTGGTAACATCTGCAAATTTTGATATCGAGTTATTTATTCCTAAGTCCAAATCATTAATGTAAATTATGAATAACAGTGGTCCCAGCACTGATCCTCATGGAACACCGCTTTCTACCTTCCTTCAATCTGAATGACATAGAAACATAGAAACATAGAAGATAGGAACAGGAGTAGGCCATTCGGCCCCTCGAGCGTGCTCCACCATTCAATGAGATCATGGCTGATCATCCAAATTCAGTACCCTGTCCCTGCCTTCTCCCCATATCCCTTGATCCCTTTAGCCTTAAGAAATATATCTAACTCCTTCTTGAATATATTTAATGAATTGGTCTCAACTGCCTTCTGTGGTAGCGAATTCCACAGGTTCACCACTCTTTGGGTGAAGAAATTCCTCCTCATCTCTGTCCTAAATGGCTTACCCCTTATCCTTAGACTGTGACCCCTGGTTCTGGACTCCCCGGCCATCGGGAACATCCTTCCTGCATCAAGTCTGTCTAGTCCTGTTAGAATTTTATAAGTTTCAATGAGATCCCCTCTCATTCTTCTAAACTCCAGCGAGTAGAAGCCCAATCGACCCAATCTCTCCTCATACGTCAATCCTGCCATCCCAGGTATCAGTCTGGTGAATCTTCGCTGCACTCCCTCCATGGCAAGAACATCCTTCCTCAGATAAGGCGACCAAAACTGTACACAATACTCAAGATGTGGTCTCACCAAGGCCCTGTACAACTGCAGCAAGACATCCTTGTTCCTGTACTCGAACCCTCGCGCTACAAAGGCCAACATACCATTTGCCTTCTTAACCACCTGCTGCACCTGCATGCTTACCTTCAGTGACTGGTGCACAAGGACACCCAGGTCTCGTTGCACTTCCCCTTCTCTCAATCTATTGCCGTTCAGATAATAATCTGCCTTCCTGTTTTTGCCACCAAAGTAGATAACCTTGCATTTATCCACATTATACTGCATCTGCCATGCATCTGCCCAATCACCCAACCTGTCCAAATCATACTGGAGTTTCTTGGCATCCTCCTCACAGCACACACGCCCACCCAGCTTTGTGTCGTTTGCAAACTTGGAGATATTACATCTAGTTCCCTCGTCTAGATCATTCATATATATTGTGAATAGGTGGGGTCCTAGGACCGATCCCTGCGGTACCCCACTAGTCACTGCCTGCCACTCGGAAAAAGACCCGTTTATTCCAACTTTTTGCTTCCTGTCTGCCAACCAGTTCTCTATCCAAGTCAGTACCTTGCCCCCAATCCCATGTGCCTTAACTTTACATGCTAATCTCTGATGCGGGACCTTATTGAAAGCCTTCTGAAAGTCCCAATACACCACATCCACTGGTTCTCCCTTATCTATTTTACCAGTTACATCCTCAAAAAATTCCAGTAGATTAGTCCAGCACGATTTACCTTTTGTAAATCCATGTTGACTTTGTCCGATCCTGTCACTGTTTTCCAAGTGCTCTGCTATTACATCTTTTATAATGGACTCTAGCATTTTCCCCACTACCGATGTCAGGCTTACCGGTCTATAATTCCCTGTTTTCTCTCTACCACCTTTTTTGAATAGTGGGGTAACATTAGCTACCCTCCAATGACTACCCATTACCCCTACTCTCTGCTTCTATTATTTAGCCAATTTGCTATCCATTCAGCTATTTGTCCCCTAACTCCACATGCCTTTGTCATGATGTCAATTACGTTTGGCACTCACCTTACTCCTACCCACCCGATTTCCACTCGAGGTTAACATCAGAGCTCTGAATCACAGAATCACAGAATCACAGAATCCCCACAGTTCAGATAGAGGCCATTTCAGCCCATCGAGCCTGCACCGACACATATCCCACCCGATCACCGTAACCCCTACACCAACACATATCCCACCCTATCCCTGTAACCCCCCTAACACTAAGGGTCAATTTATCATAGCCAATCAACCTAACCCGCACATCTTTGGACTGTGGGAGGAAACCGGAGCACCCGGAGAAAACCCACGCAAACACGGGGAGAATGTGCAAACTCCACACAGACAGTCGCCCGAGGCCGGATTCGAACCCGGGTCCCTGGCGCTGTGAGGCAACAGTGCTAACCACTATGCCACCGTGCCGCCTTGTTCTGCTTTGCTACAGATGAAAAGTAATTTTTAGAAAAAGAGAAAGAAAATCAGACATTTTATCCTCGGCTCTTCTGACTTGGAGTCTGAAATTTACAAGCAATTTACTGAGCTCAAATAGACCTCACAATTTTTTACAAGCAGCTACGATTATCTGGATTCTCACAGAATACTTCAACAGTGGTTTTAAAGAGATAGGCTAGGCCAGTAGCTGAACATCACAACCACACTCCACAGCCAAGACTAGCTAGAAGCAATGCCACAGGAGCTCTGCTAATAAATACAGTATATGTGTCTCAACACAGTTCTAGTCACTCTGAGCTCACCCACACCAAAAAAGTGCCCACAAGTTATTAACCCTGCTGCTGCTCTGGAAATGGAAAAATTCACACAGGTACAATAGGGGTGCACTACTGAGGTTGGGATTAACACACATTGTAAAAAGTAATGAGGGATTCCTTCATGGTGGCAATGGATGCTCAAAATTCAAGAGTTCCATTTCCCAGTACTAACATTCTGCACCTTGATCACAAAAATTCACAAAATAAATTAAGGGATAGATGGCTAATAAATTTAATTTGATGAAATAGTCATATATTTCAACTTCCATGCATTTCACAGTGCTCACTGCATAGGATTCATTTTTATCATAGATCAATTTCTGTAAAATCAAAGGTCTCTTGGTTAGTTGAGGCCACATCAGGTCATATTCAGGCAATGTTATATTAGCCATCTGAATCATATCATTAGAAAAAAATATGCTTATATAAGTAAGAGCATTTAAATTGATTACAGGGTTTGCAAATAATGTTGTAATGAAGGGACCAGCCATTAGTGTTAAGAAAGAAATAATGCATAGCTTTTAACAAATTTGATAATAACAACTTGCATTTTATAATGTCTTTAATGTAAGGAAATGTCCTAAGGCGCTTTGCTTAAAAGAGCTCACACTCTGAACAGTAATAGAAAAGTTAAAAAAGATGACTGAAGGCACAGTCAAAAAGATAGGTTTTTCAGAGACTTTTAAAGGAGTAGAGGGTAGTAGCAAAGTTGGATGGGAGTTTCAGAGAGTAAGCCCAAGATGGCTGATGTTTCTGCCACAGCTGGAGGAGTGGTGGTAGGTGGAGGTGGATCAATTTTCCAATAATATTCAAAAATGCCTGTGCACATTTTCCAGGGTTTGGAGAAAGTAACCATAAATCTGTTACTTTTGAAGCTTATACAAATTCCCCAAAAAATTATGAATCTACCACTTGTACAAATTTCCTGTCACACCAATAGCTCTTTGTATCTTGTTCAAGTGACTGTTCTTTATGTATAAGCATTGACAGTGATTGAGAATAGGCTATTTAATCATGGAGGGTATCACAGCCAAGCTCTTTCCTGTTCTCAACCATTGTCCACACAAGTAAACCTTCTCGCAGAGGTCATTGGATGAAGATTGGAGTGGAAGCCTTAACCCAGGGGTACTGACCAATTATACCACCCCAGTTACTGCCCAAGCTGGCATCAACTAACTCAGCACAGAACATGAATCAAACAAGTGACCTTTGATCTAAATAGCCTAGTATTATATTGGGCAATGATTTTACCAGTGAGTCACTGTGAGCTTTAGATCAGTGGACCTGATTAGAATTGCCTACTCCATACCCGAGACCATCCTCTATGTCAGAAGATTTGGCCAAGTTATCAGTTCTGCACAGGATTATGACCCGAATAGAAAACCAGACTTCCCTATTTAGATTAGGAACACAACAGGTGCTGCAGCTGCAGTGCAACATTTTGTACCAATCAAAATAAAAGTGATAAAGTTTCAAATAACCAATCTCCTGGCTATGGAATTCTTTCCCAGACAAGTTCATACCCTGAAATTCTGACTCTTTTATGTAAAAATATATAATCAGAATTACTCAAGAGTCACTTTCACAACAAAGGTTGCTGGAAGCGCCTATAAGAATTCTGTTGCCCGGAATTTCTGAGGTGCCAGCAACCAGTAAAGTTAATCTTGTGGGGTATTTGCCAATGTTAAAGTTGTCTCCATCTGCTGTAAGATAATACAATGTCATCTGAAAAAAGTCCTATTTTTTTTCTTCTGTTACAGCGACTTTCTAAAGCAATGTAGTGCATGTGTAACGGGTGCGTCTGCATATTTTAATTCTAAAAGTTGAGTGTGAATCATAAAAAAATTGAAGGGGGAGGAGGCTTGGAGAGGAAAGTGCCCCAGGTTTTATCACCGGCCTCTGTCTGAAAGCTTGTATTTGTGTAATAGATGGTTTTGGAATTGCAGCAAAAAAGAGTATATATGGACACTAGGATTACTTCCCAACATTAATCTATTATTTAATGTTTCTGTTAGTTATACAAATAAAAATAAAATGTATAGGAGCAAAGCAGTAACAGTTGTGTTATCATTTTATCCTGAACACATTGCAATCCTCTACTGAAATGTACAACAAAATATATTACGTCACCGTACCTGACTAGCCGGTTTGGAAGCTATTCTAAAAGTACAGAATTTACTGATTACTTATTAGGAATTTTGACACTGAATTGAAAATGATGAGGCGAAACTAGCTAAGTAAATACATCTAAAATTGTCTTCTTAATTAAATGTGGCAGTCTCAACTCGAAAGAGAATCAAGTCCTATGAAGTTGCTTCCTCAATACTTCATGAATATTTATTCACATACTGAATTGATTCCATAAAATGTTGTGTTTAAGTGATTCTTATTTTTAGCTAGTCCAACACAATTAATGTTGAGAAAGTAGAAGCATAATACGTATATTCGTGCATTAGAGAAGGTCAACTTGGACTAAAGTAAATTCTTCATTTCGGGAACCGAGATAAAGTCCCGTTTCTTTGAAGCCAATTGTTTCAAAATGTTTCAAACACCTATTATTGGAAATGCACAAAAAACATTTTGAGAACCACACAAAGGAATTATAATAGCATCTGACAAACAATTGAGCTCCGGAAACCGTTCTACCAAGAATTGGCTCACTTTAGCTAACAACCTCTTCTGATGCGCCCCCTTCCTAAAAAAAATGAACACGACCATGACAGATGATCGTTAACCCTTGTAGTAACTCACCCAGATACCGTTTGGGTAAATTCAGCAGGAAAGCTGCGGCAGAAAATTAAGGAAATCTTAATGGAAACTGAATTTGTGATAAACAGTGAAACAGGATAGAGCATCTCCTCGGTGTGTGGAAGCCAGACTAGGAAGGCAGGACTGCCCGTATATCTGTGATCGGTTTCAATCTAAATATATATTCTATATTCTAAATGGCAACTATTCTGATTGGATTTGAGTTTCTTTCATTGTGGAGGGGATCCCTGATACCTGTGGCTGTTTCAATTTACCGCATAACCTCTCGACTCCCGCCAATAATGAAGACAAGTCCCAAATGTGCGGCATAACGATTCAGTTTATTTAAGAATTTCCGTATGTTTGTGCACAAGATAGATCACAGTTTAAACAATATTATAAGAGGCAAGCCTCACAGCGAACGTTCAGGTAGCATTGTTAGTTACCGAATTAAAATCAAAAGAACAATATCGGTTATACTGTTCAATTCGTTAAATATGTCAATTGGCGGGTTCTGGTTTTTCGCTGTGGTTGTAAATTATTTTATTAAAAATGCAAAACGAGGAACGAGGGAAAACGGAAATGACTCCTCCTGTTGCTGAGAATGATTGTCATTTCTAGAACTGGCATTACACGTGCAGATTGTGCCTGGATTCTGAAATCGTCCCATTCAACCTTTCGAGGTCAATATTCCGAGATAATTTAGAAGATGTAAGCATTAGTTGTAAAATGTGAATGCATGTTTGGTCACGCACAACCACTATAGTGGTTCTGTAAATCATCGGACAAAATAAACCTCACGCCTTTATCCTTGGTTTACACTGAAGTAAGAAAGGACTTCTGTTTATGAACTGTTCAGATCTTGGCAAGAAGCTGAGTTAATCCATCTGGCCAGAAACCGGGATTTTCACTCACTTTCCCTTTAATTTCCACATGCTGCGCTAGATCGCAACTACAAGGTGAAACCTACCGAAAGAACAAAAATTAAAGCTGTCGAGTCGCCAAATACAGGTTTTAAAACAAATACAGGCGACGCGTGTCTCGTGCAAGGTTTTTTTTACCTCAGTATACAGTAGGTGATTAATGCACTTACCGATGCGGGTAACAAAAGGAAAAATGTTCTCAATAAAAGATATTGTACACTCATTAGTGTAATGAGTTGTCTAGTTTCGAGAAATTACTTACAGTCTTACGTTTAGAGGTCGAGCTCTTCATTATCTTAAAACTTCTAATAAAAGCTCATTTCACATTAACCTCTAAGGGATGCATAGACTTGTATTTAAAAGCTGAAAATGTTTTGTGCACGTCTCCAATAAAAACAGTTTTGCTATTTAGTGAACATGTTGTGAAATCCCGAAAGATAGATGTAGTACACAGTACATGCATGACCGCAACCTAAATAATATGCTTCTGAAAAATGTAAACATACCGTGTGCATCTGTTCTATCTGGTTCAATGCCAATTAGCCCTTGGATTTCTCATAGTTCATACCTTCCTAAAGGTGAGACACTGATTTATAGGATACCTGGGTGGCAATGGTACATTGTGTATATGTAGCGACAAAACGAAACTGCTCGAGACAATATTTACACGTATTCTAAGGTTTCTACGTGCAGAATAATTAGTTGGGAGATGTGCACAATAATTTATAATGCGAATAAATATTTATAAATGTTGTTTGTTTACATTTTCAATAACACGTGATTGTTGAAGACTTTATCGACCCCAGCGAGTGGTTTGGTCGTTACTATGGGACCACTTCATATAAGAATATTGCGTCTCATTTAAAATAATTTGCCTGATCACGACCGCATTTTCCAAAGCGTTGGCAGCGCCACTTACTGATCAGCTGATGAATGAATGAGGGCGATCTGAGCATAATCACTCTAATTAAAATCCTGCATCCCAGATGGAGCATTCATCTTCTTCAGCCTGCCACTCTCGCAAACATTGCCGCTGCCGGTGCTGTTGTTGCTTTCCCCCTTCTGAATCTTTGCGAGAGGCCCGGCCGTTCTCCAAACGCTTTCGAATCAAACTTTATTCAAATGGACAAGATAACAAAGCAGGCTAAATAAAATTTATCTGTTCTTTGTCCACATTACACTTGAAGGGTATTTTCTCATTGATCTTTTTAATGACTACATGGTCTTTTAAGCCGGTAATTAAAATCTAAGATTTCCCTTGATGTAATCCAATTTTAATTTTACTTGAAGAAGAATGAAGGAAGTATTGTCTGAGACAAAAGATTCCTTATATAGTGTTGAGCTCCATATGTAACGATTTCAGTTTTAACAGCGGTTGACCCGAAATGATATTCTACAGTGCTAATTTTGAAAACTAACATTTTAATGCTCGTCTACCGCTGTTACACAGAAAAATAAAAAAAATCAGCGCATTTGGGCATATGATTCTATATTCCTTTGAAAAACAATATGTATATCCTAAATTATGTTCTCGGCTAACATACGTTCTGTACTGTGCAAATAGGATTGCGTAGTTCTGCCTTAATTTCTATCCCAGCCGCTGTGTGAGGTCTATTGATATTAAAGTATGACTAGTGAAAAACACCTGAAGGTCACAGGACTACAAAAATAGAAAGAAAGATTTTAACCTATGTGAGGCAAACAAGATATCGGGAATTGGCTTACAATAACAACGTGTTATGACGGCAGGTTATATCAGCATAGAGATACAATTTCAACAGACGCCTGTAAATGCTTGTGATTTAAAACCTAAATGCATGAAATGCACGTTTGCCTTTTGTAGGTTATCCTTTAGAGTTTAGATGATTAGGAAAGTTATATTAAAACAAAAGTGTGATAAACAATTTCTGTATAGTTGTAATTTTTATTTGAATTAACTGGCTGCGTTTGTTTTCCTCTCAACGATGATATATTCTTAAAGTTAGAAATCACTAGGTTTTTTTGTAACCAGTAGTAAACAAGCACTAAAAGGACCATTATAAGTATAGGCAAAATTCAAACATAGAGAGGTTCCATTTTTAACTAGCTTTGTTAATCAGGCCCTTCAAACATATAGTGCCCAATTAATTTAAAATGGAAATCATTTTCTCTTTGCCAGACTACTTGAAACGTTCAACTTAGACGTGAATCAAAACGTAAAAATTCAACGTCAAATCATGATTTTACGTTGGCAAGATGAGAAACTTCATATATTCCAACACTGGAAAGCATTTCTGGAACTGAATTTCCTTTGTGACCAAGTAACTGGTTGCATTTCCATTGAATTTGTTTATGCAGAATCCACGTTTAATAGTGCTAATTGCCGTCTCGTCAAATTGGTATGATTGTAATGGGAAGCAATTTTCGAAATCTGTGCAGAGGTTCGAAGAAATTGTTTTAGATTCACTACCCCATAAAGACTTCGATATTTGGCACACTGAGCTTTTCGATAAATTGCACTTCTGATGACTGGCAGCATTCAAGCGCTATAATAGAGTATTATTTGTCCGTTTTGAATAATGTAAAGCGGTTACTGAAAGCGTCTCTCCTGAAATTGCTTTAACTTTTAAAAAGGATGATGAGTCACAAGCGATTACACTCGAAACTAGGGCTTTGTTAGATTGTCATTACCTCTAAATGTTTTAACCGCTAGCACAACTCATTCGCATAATGCCCTGATCTATGTTTAAAAACTGAGTTTTAAGTAAAACACAGCTCCGATTGTTGAAAGTTCTAAATTCGGCATTTGAAAGGATCTGGTTGATTAATGTTGTTTTAAAATGCATGCAGGTTTGAAGCTTTCTATAATTCTATTTTCACATCTGGATTATTAGTAATCTTTATTATCTCATTCCCTAATGATTGGTACTGCCTGTGAATATTAGTATAGATGTATGAATGCGTCTTAATCAATCTATGGGTTATTTATACTATGAACTACAGTTCATTTTTAGCACTTTGACTGTATTTCTTACTGATCATTATTATCCACTTTTGACTGACTATGTTTGTAAAGATGTCAGAAGCTAGTCTCATAAACCCTTTGACCACGATTTGTTCAATCAAAATGAATAAGAACAAAATGGAACTTCACAAATTCACTTGTTACACCGTCAATCAGTCTTCTTCGACACAAAAATGCATTTATCCCTCCCCTCCCTCTCCTGCCCCTGGGCCGGTCGGAAACGCCTCACTGACATCTTATAATCACAGCTATTGGTAAAATCCAGTAAACATGGCAGAAATAAACAGAGTTAGCATCCTATATCACAGTAAAGAGCAATATTCACCTGCTCTCAAACAGACTCTCAATAATTGCGAGTAACTCTCCCAGGCAGCTTCGTTATTTCTCACAGCAGATCAAACAAGAACCATAACAGCGGCGTCATTTTGATCAAGATCACAGTCCCCATGGGTAAGCTTTAGCTCGTTTCATGCTTGAGATAGACGTCTGCTTAGTAATTCAGATTTGCGATTCACAGTCTGGACCCTGACGTGTATAATTCTACATACTACTCAACTGCGCTTCTGCTTCCAATTTTTGTACCACAAATGCAACTTACGCAAATAATTTAGTTGAGACTCCAAACAAAAAGGATGTATTTGACAGGCGTTATTTTTCTTTATCATAATCTAAATGCTAAAAGCTTGAATATGTGCGGCGTAAAACACTCTGAAAAACGAAGCCAACTATATAGTTCGGTAATTTATGTAAACGTTACGTTAGCTTTTCAATAAAGTTTGATAGGAGTTGAGGGCGTTCGTTTTTTCCCAAGAAATAGCTGTGCGCGGTCAAAGCAGACTCAACAGTAACAAAATAACATTGCAGACACAGTAAATACAGTAAGCTACTCGCTAACGTTAATATTTCATGGAATTGTAGTCAAATCTGACGCACAAAAACAGTACCGATGTTATAAGTAACATGGATTTTCCAGTACATGCTCCAGAATGTGATCCAGAAATTATTGGATAAATTGTCGCACAAACTCTTATATAACACGTCCACAAGAGTGCAGAGAATGCCTTAGTCTTTAATCTAATCCGAACTCCCACCCACCCCCCACCTCAAAAAATAATATTGCCGCAAAGTAAAATGTCCCTTTAGGACAAGATCCTATTTTAATTGTAAAGCATTCAAGTTTGGGTGACCCCTCCCCCAACCCACGCTGTCTATTCTCTCTCTACTCTTTGAAAATGTTCAGCACATTAAAATACTTGGTGGTAAACGAGCCTCTTTTAATATTTGGCTATGGATCAGACTGACCGCCGAAATGCCGTGTACAGTATAAGCGAATCTGAATGTATTAACAATAACATCAATGTGCAGAGCAGTGAGATGCTGCAATGGGTGATTGACGCGTGCTGCCCAGTTTCAGTGGTGTTCCAGATGCTGTGATTGGCTGTGACCTATCCATCGTGGCGTGCTGGGCACTCTGAATGGCTGACTGCTCACCCTGGCCGTGTAATAAAAGGTTTGATTGGCTAAGAGCTCAGCACAGCGGCACTTCAAAGCGTGCGCTCACTACAATTAGGTCGAGTAGTCCGGAGAACAAGGCAGTGAGTGAGTAGTCATCATCCTCAACTGTGACAGCCTAGTTCCGTTTAAATTAAGAACACCGCATCAGCGAGAAGAAGAAAGAACCCGTCATGGCAACTTCAATACTTGGGGTAAGTTGCGCAAACTTAATTTTGAACAGTTGCATAAACTTCACCTTCAAATGCATTGTAATAATGTGTGGCAAGTAGTTAACGTCTCGGTGAATTATTGTACAGAAACAGAAAACAAATCGACTGCCTTTATATTAAATCTGATACTTAATTCTTGGAAACTTTTTAGATGTTGGCTTAAGACGGTTGAAATTGTTGTTGTTTACTATCATTATTTTTCATCTTCCACCATATGTTACTTACATAATGTTTTCCACCCCCAGGAAGAACCCAGATTTGGAACCACTCCGTTGGCAATGCTGGCCGCAACTTGTAACAAGATTGGCAACACAAGCCCATTAACAACTTTGCCAGAATCCAGTGCATTTGGGAAGGGCGGATTTCATCCATGGAAACGTTCTGTCTCCAATTGTAACCTGGGGTCTGGCCTGTCAGGATTCAGCGTGGCTAACAGTCGAGCTTCGGGCGGAATCAGCAACGGTTTCTCCGTGAGCAACGGTTCCGGGAACAGCGCCTTCTGTTTGGCCTCCACCTCTCCAACATCTTCTGCTTTTGGCACCGAATACAGCCTCTTCTCGAACTCCGTCTCAGCTAGTGTCAACTCTCAGGACACGGGACAATCGGCTTTCATATCCAAAGTCCACTCTTCCGCTGACACTCTCCAAGGGATGTACCCGAGGGTAGGAATGGCTCATCCGTATGAATCCTGGTACAAATCCGGTTTCCACACAAGCATTTCCGGCGAAGTTGGTAACGGGGCTTCTTCCTGGTGGGATGTGCACACTAACCCCAGCTGGCTGGAAGTCCAGAATCCTAATGGGGGCCTTCAGCCCACCCTTCATTCTGGGACTCCACAGGCTTCGCTGCACTCCCAACTAAGCACTTACAACGCAGACTTCTCAACTCTGAGCCATTCCGCCTTCAGTTCCACCGCAATCGGTTCTACCGCTTCTCACCTGTTGTCCACTGGGCAACATCTCCTCGCCCAAGATGGCTTCAAGCCTATGATCCCATCCTACACAGATTCCACCTCGGCTGCAATCACTGCGAACTCGATGATTTCGGGTCCTTCAGGACTAGGAAGTTCGGCCAGGTCCTCTCGACGTTATTCTGGCAGAGCAACCTGCGATTGCCCCAACTGCCAGGAGGCCGAGCGCCTTGGACCTGCCGGGGCCAGCCTTCGGAGGAAGGGCCTCCATAGCTGTCACATTCCGGGATGCGGTAAGGTCTACGGCAAGACTTCTCACCTCAAGGCACACTTAAGGTGGCATACTGGTGAGAGGCCCTTCGTCTGTAACTGGTTGTTCTGCGGAAAGCGCTTCACCCGATCGGACGAGCTGCAGAGACATTTGAGAACCCACACGGGAGAGAAGCGCTTCGCCTGTCCCGTCTGCAACAAACGCTTTATGAGGAGCGATCACCTAAGTAAACACATCAAAACACACAGCGGCGGCGGGGGCAAAAAGGGCAGCGACAGTGACACCGACACCAGCAACTTGGAGACCCCCAGATCAGAATCACCAGATATCCTAATGGAAGCTGTACACTCCAATAGAGCAATCAAGGCAGCTACTCCGGTACAAAATGATTCCTAAATCTAACCCCCTAAAAGGGGGAAATCATTAAAACTTTGTGTCCAAAATAACTATTATGTACTTGGAGTTCCAAGCCCTGTACTGTCACGGGAGCTGCATCTTAAAAGGAGGTGAGCAAATGTGTATCAAACACTTGGACTTGTTTCTCCATGTATAAGATTGTTTAAAATTCTGTGTACACAAGAAGTTCAAAATGTCCCGTGTTTTCTCTTTTTTTTCTTGTAATTGTTTGATAAAACTATTTTGTGACCGGGTCGCATTTGATTCGGGGAGATTTTTGATTTCAATGCACTTTGTGAAAGTCGATATGTAATAGATTATTGAATATTAATCTGCTCATCCACATACTATATGAACAGCAAATCTGCGCCGCATATTTTAAAGGAAGTATTATATGCATTTATCTGTATAAATAAATTGTGCAAGTGCAAACTTGGAACATTTCTTTATTAAATTACTCTGCTCTACATAAATCAAAAACGTATTTTAAAATATAAGGATATCTTCTGAAATAAATCGCGCACAATTTTACAACCTCAAATGATGAGGCAAAATATCGACAACACTACCGAAGACAGTTCGTCAGATTTCTGATTATTTCAAAACATAAAATAATTTAAACAGCTTATTCGGTTGTATTATAGATTTAAAGAAAATATGTCGGCATATCGAAATACCAAGTTATTGTATACTATATAAATGCAAGTCTTTCTTCTTTCTTTATATATGCTATTAACTGTTTCTACGAGAAGCCTGAATATACATGTCTATCATACAATGCGGTCACAATGCTGTGAAGACTGAGGCATAGCTGAGTTCTCTGTGGAATAGGTGAGCAGTTAATACCCCGTAGCAGACATTTCATGCCTTAATGAAAAGCTTGTTAAATGTTAGTAATTTTGACTTGGAACACACAGCAGCCCCCTGTGCCTTGTATTCCCGATTAGAGATTCATGTCTTATCAAATATCCAATTAATCTCTCAGACATCAATTGTTCCCGTGAACTTTATCCGAGCTTGTCCAAGTAAAACTCTTGAGATTTCTAGTGACAAAGCTCCCTTGAAGATCCATTTTAATTGTTCAAATTAACTGGATATATTTGCATGTCAAACGCGTAAAAGACGGATTCATGATAAAATGTGAGCGTTTGAAAAAAAACTGGGGCACTCGATTTGATAACCGCGCTTTTTATGTTATGAAGGCAACTGTTTCATTGCTTTTCAAACGCAGCAAATGTATGCTAATGCTGAATTTGAAATGCTTATGTTCCCAGTCAAATGGCCCTTAAACGTTATTTGAATATCACTGGCTTGGGTATTGAAAAGGTTCAAGGATGCTCTCTGACTTCTTTGTGATTACTCACTGCAGCGTCTGAAGCAAATGAAACCAAACGAATAATTATAGGCTGGGCTCAGGCATGGGAACACGTTTGGGACCGGGATCTCATTTACCCAGGTTCTTTCAAACTCTATACAGTTAAATTGACCAGAAGGTAATTATTGGAAAGAAAATAGTTTTAATTATCTTTTGTTCTCAGCTCGCACGCGTTACAACAGCAAATCTGCTGAGAATTCCCCAAATGTTTTAAAGCATCTGTCCCATGATTTCCCCCAAACACTCTGAAACATTGACTCAGTGAGGTTTGCGTAATATTCATTCTAACAGCGGACATACTTCATAAACATAAATGGTTAAAAAGCAAATATTCTCTTAAAGATAAAAGTCAAGACATTTTTCTAAGCAAAGAATTTTACAAATAGATTTGGCTGTTAAAAAAAATCGAGATTTTAAAGGAAGTGACATGTCTAATCTGGATAATTGTGCGTGCGGTGGTTTGGAGAAAAAGGTGGGCTGGTGTCTGGGGAATTGTACAAAAGTCATTGCCGGTGACTCTGGTTGCTGGTTGTTTTTCTGGTATGCACTCTCGGTGGGTGTTGGGCAGAAGTCAGTATTGTTTTCTCTACAGAACCAATGGAGATCAAAGCAAATCATACTGGTCCGTTTCACGACAGGCCACGGGGTTACAATTCCCAGCTGAATGATCAAGGCTCAGTTTGGATTGCTTTTGGCCCTCGCAGGTCAAACAGTTGTCCATCATTTGAGACTCCCCGAGAGAGAAACAGAGAGATATGCAAACAGAAGAAACTCACGGTGTTAGAAATACTGTAAAATATTGCATACCGAAAGATATACATGCAAGTCTTTAGTGTGGCTAATTTAAGTTTCAGATGCGTATTCTTCATGATTACTATAACTACCTTATTGATTTAGTTATCTTCAGTGCTAGAACGCACAGTAAAATATTGTATGTTAATCACGAAAGTTAAACGCAAGGAGCAAAATATGTTAAGCAAGCAATGCGGATCGGTAAGTAAAATAAAATGCGATATTATTTTAAAATACATACAGTTTTCACAACTTAAAATAAGCCGAATCGTTGTCATAATACAGCAACAGTAATTGATAATTTAATTCTGTGTGTAACAGAACTTGAATGAAACAAAAACGATGTCCCTGGTTGTACAGAAAAGTGCGAGTACACTTTATTTTTTAAACGTGCATTCTAAAATAGGTTGTAATTTGAAAAAACGATAAAGCTGCAAAACTCGGTGGTATCACTGCTAACATACTTAAAGCATTCTCTGTTTTCTAAAGAGCTTTAGAGATAAATATTCATATGGTATTTAGTACCTTGAATTCATTTTTGTGAACGGAATTAGTACATTTACGGCGTCACTCTACTCGGCGTTAAAATCGTTTTAGTAGCAGGTGATGATATGAAATCATAATTTTAATAATGCATTCGCTTTAAATGAGAAGAAAATATACTGTGAACTTTTCCCTTTATTTTTCCCAATAATAAAAGCAAATATTTGTACATATGCCGCCATTTAAAAGTACAAAGACAACTACTGGGTGTCAAAGGTACGTTTGCCTTGACCTGCATGTAAGTATCAACAAAATGCAGGAACTTACAGTTTATTATTCATCAAAGTTGCAAGTCAACTAAACATTTTAAATTAGATTTTTTGGAAGCTCTTTAAAGTGCAATAATCTTGAATTATTTGGAAAAAAGCAACAGAACGCAGCATTTTATGGTAACATAAACATTTGTAGCTTTAAACCGAGCACTGCAGAACACTAAATAATAATAGCTGGGCAGACTACATGACGCCAGCTTGGGTAGGGATACAATTATTATAAACTGTCTATAAACGTAATTGGAATCTCTAGTGAGAGTCGGCTCAATCGTTTGCGTGGAGAAACTTTTGTTAAACAATCTCTTTTTACAGCGACCACTTGACGTCAGAAACAAAAGTTTACAGCATGTTTTGGACGACAAGAAGTTCCTCCAGGTGAAGTAATTTCTGTAGATTTGCCACACAGATACAGTAGCCGCAGAGCTATTGACGTGTACACGCAGTCGGGTTCCTATTGTAATACAAAAGGGAAAAGGCTGAAACCATCAAATCCGTTTTGCCGTCGTTATTTTCAGCCACACCAAAGGGCAGCGATTGCTGCAAATCATTGTGCACTAATTATTCTGACGAACCAAGTCCAGTGCCGTTAAATCCAGTGAAGATCCCTGCCTTTAGCTTATTTAAAATTCATTGGCGAGCTACGGCCCCCTTTTCTCTAAGTCATGACCATAGAGCGACATCTACCGATTCGACTTTCAGTGTCCCTTTCCTCGAGAGTATTTGGATTGATATCTCAGTATTAACTTGTAATAATCGTATTTGGCCGATTTCGTGTAGTAGTTAATCAAAGCATCTAACTGATGACAGTTCCGATATGTATAATTTCTAAATATACCTATATATATATCTCATATATATGTTCATCGCCCAATGATCCACAAAAACTGCAAGAAAGCAGTCACAAAATAGTATTATGATTATATAAATGTCCGTTGTTATGAATAGTTACAAGTTTTTAAAGATGATCTTAGAAAATAAGATGATATATAATATATATATGCATAAATATATATTTCAATCAATATTTGCATATACCTACGCAATGTAAATGTATTTTACGATAATAATGTTACGAATTGGAATTAATCGTGACACTACTCCTGTTTTGATTTTTTCCCCCCGGAAAATTGGAATATTGAATGTGAAGCTGATAAACAATGTGCCGATTAAGCAGCCCGTGAGTCGCAGGATAATGTATGGCAGTGAAAGAAATAATTGGAGTCAAGATGTAATATAACTGTAATGATTGAAATGCTAAAAATGTTAACCTGTTCGTGAAACAATAAAACAATAAAAAGTGGCAATAACAAATCAAACCTTGGATGCCAGGTAAAAGATTCAGAGAAAAAGTGTTTGGCAGTCACTTGGCTACAAATCAGAAATTCATTGAAATGATATATGTTCCAAGCAGGTGTTTGCCTCGAACCTATGTCTGTTTACGAAGTGTCACGTTCAACAATAGAACCAGCTGTTTGTAATGAGCGATGGATTAATTAAGTGACACCTTTCACTTTGATTGATGACTTTCTTGCTCCATCAAAAGATTGCTGCAACATTCCACTGCACACAGCAGTACCTTGCCGGCTTTATAGCGTTTCCGTATTTCTAACAAGCAAGACCTGTAAGAAGTACAGATATCTATAAAGCGGTCCACGCCCTGTGAGAATTTAAAACAAATCTAGCTACTTTGACTTTTTTTGGCAACAACACGTGGTTGCACCGAGCCACTTTCCCACCACATTAACTTTCTACTAATACCTGTTTAATTAGATGACGTTACTGTTACGTACAACAGACGCTGTAAACTTGATAGCAGTCGATGGAAAAAAGACTTAATAGGCAGTTAGATCGAGAGAAAAACGCGGTTGAACCGTAATGCACTTTGTCACGTTGTCACTACATGACTCCAGTCAATACGAAAACACAATCTTAAAATGTGAAAGAAATTCAAAGCTTCCTTTTAAAATTCATATTTTACGTGGTCACGCCGCTGTGCTAATCTTTGAAAAATTACGCAAAGAAATACTGTAACATGCAAATACATCCATTTTTTGATACAAAAAGCCGGTTTCAGTTAAACACGTTTACAAAAACACATGACCAGTTCATGACAACACTTTCATTCAATATATATCCATAACGTGTCAGCCACCACCGCAATTTGCATTTGACGTAACAATATCTAATCTTTCCAGGATGACTATGTGACAATACAGATTTAAAGGAAGAACTATAACAGAAAATTGGCCATTTAAAATATATTTTCTTATATGGATCGTGCCATGTTTAGATTGAAGGGGGTTTGCGTTTCACGGCGGTATTCCACTCAGAACAATATGCTTGTCAATTCCACAACAGTTTGGAAACACCCAGCGAGCTCTTTATATTGTCAGATTTAGCCAAGATTCAATAAAACGTCAATACATTTTTAAAGAAAAACTATTACGATGAATCGATGAAGAACGTTATTTGGAACAGCTTTTTATAGATGTGTAGGTTTTTTTTTTATAGAGGCTGGCCAGTCAAAGGACGTTAATTTGGAAACATCCTTACACTGGCAGTATGTTAACATTGCCAGCTTGCTCAGGCCAGACGTTCAATTACAGCTCTGAAAACATATGCAGAAGACGTTAAACAGTATGATCTTTCTACTTCACAATATACTCAGTATGTACAAAAAATGCATTTTACAAGGCGCCACAGTGATACAATACACCGGGCGAAGAGGTAACCTTTAAAACAAAATTCGTTACCTGAGTTTTTAATTACAGTAATTTTGCCCATTCAAATTATAAGTTGATACGTCTAACAAATGATATACAACTACCTCAATTAGCATCAAATCGTTCATAATCGAAATCTAATGAGCTATACAGTGCGTATTAATCAATGACAACATAAGTATACGCTTACATAAATAATAATTTGCAATTATTTATGGAATATCATTGGGGGTTTATTACAGAAACAGCTGAACTCATGTATAACAAATATTCCCCTCCATATATGTCTGCTAGCGTGAAGAGAGAAATTAGATGAAACATGACAAACACATCGTTTAAATTGTTGATTTATCTGATTTTACACTCTAGTCATACAGCCCGTTTTTCATTGCAAAAGTTCACTTTTCTAATGGCATTTATAGCTGTTGGGTCTCAACAGAGCAAAAAAGTACTATGTCTACTAAAGAATGTAGGTAGTAATTGCAAAACGAATGCACTCTCGTCATTCTGTAAACCTACTATTTATACCATTAGATCGATGAAAGCAACAATAATGTACCCTCTCCAACGTTGTCCTATGGCGGGGAATATGATAAAGCACTGTATGTGACACAGCGACAAGTCTTTTCTTTATTCTTCTTCGCTGCGGGAAGCATAAACACTTACTTTAACTGAATGGTTACAATCTGTAACATTTTGGATGAGCCGGTCTCCCTATTTACGACGAATGCCATCTCCGATTACTCTGCTAATCACGTTTCAGGAAAAATAACCTAGATATATTTAAACTATTAAAATGCAAGAGGAAGACACCTAGATAAAAGTACATTGCGAGATTTTAACATGGTTTTTACTTCATATTCAAACATGGAAACAAAAATGAAAATATAAAATAAACGGCGCTACAAATATTCTAATATATTCAATGTAGACGGATGGAAAATAAAAAGTTCCCTTTGTCATTATTGGGGCCAATTTATTTATGTTACGATTAAAGAAAAGTTGATTAAAAACAGAAATACATGCGCATTAGTCACAATGTTTCAAGCGCAGGAAGACTTAAAGTGAGTAGGATGTTTCTTAAAACCGTCCTTTTATTTGAAACTTCATTCCGTGGATTTTTTTGTAGCGACAATGGGGAAAATAACTAATCATGTGTACAATAAACGTGAATAACGCCGGCTACAGCAGTGGTTTAAAATTGGGATTCGAATGTGCAACGCCCTCAAAAATCACACAATACGTTCAATTGTGAAGATCATTCGGATTTTGCAAATACAATTTTAAGTGATGTATTTTAAACACACAAGCAAAATATGTTTTACATCGGCGATTAATTTCGCAACAAATAGATAAGGCTGCCCTCTACTGGATAATCATTAATGAAATACATTTCCTTTGAAATAGAGCTCATGCAGATTTAAAGCACACACATATAATTAACATATGGTAACTGCTGCAATAAAAACAATTCTGCAGATATTTTACAGTGCAATGGATGATGAAAGAATGGATACATGGTGGAGAGATAAATAGATAATGGGACATAGGAGTTATTTCTGTTCAAGGTCATGTGATAGACCTCTCCATTTAAGATGGTTCAGCTGGTTAAGCCAGTGGGTGAATGAACATGCAGACTCGGCAGGTTCCAGGTTGGATCCCTGGTCTGTGCTAGGGTGGCAGTTGGGACACTACAGCCTTATCAATGCTGGGCGAGGGAGGGAAAGTTCGTCTGTGATGTCTATTCCTCATCAGCAGCTTCTGCTGGAATTGGGACAGTAGTGTAATAATTATAGTACTGACTTAGCAACCGAAAGGTTGTGAGTTCAAAACCTCGTATCAATAAATATGGCGATTTATGGGATAGTACCTTTCTGTCTTTAAAATCCCAACTGGTTCACTAACTCCGTTCAACGATGGGAACCTGTTGTACATATGACTCCAGTCCCATACTATGGGGTTGACTCTTAATGTAAGTTGTAAATACAATCACTAAAGTTTGAAGGCACACTTAGCATTTTCTCATGGAAACTAGGGATGGGCAATTACTAGTGTATCCACATCCCAAGAACAATTTTTTTTTAATCAAGTGAATACAGAATCAGGCTGTAATGCCTTATGGCCAAATAGCCCACCAACACTGAACTGTCTAGGCTCACATATAAAGAATGGGCAACTGGGTGAGATCGGAAGGGTAACCTGCACCTGTAGAGCTGTACCCCAGTAAGATTCAATGCCTTCAGGAAAGTAGGAAGAGAAGAGGGGAATTGGTTTCAAAAAGGATGGGGCAAAAAATCATTTGTTTTTCCTGGAATTGTGACAAGTAAATAATTGAATTTCAGGCTGTGATATTGTTGGAGGTACATCTGTTATCAGGCATTATTTTAAATTATGCCTCAGGTCCAAAACAACACTTTAAGGACAGTTCCTCAACTGCCCATTAGTTTTGACTCTAGTTCAACTTGAATTGGAGTTATAAAAGGTTTTGCTGAAATAGCACGCTTAGATTACAATTTATGCATAATTGTAGAAATAAGAATCATACAATGAAAATCTACTTGTGGGTCAGATGTTAGGCGATTTAGATTCCATTGTATTGTATTTGAAATTCAACAACTAGCCAACAACAACATAATCCCATTGTATTTCCTTATTGTAAACTCTGAAATTGGAAAGGTTAGGTGCTTTCAGTTGTCTAAAAAGTATACATTAAGAAATTCAAAAATGATCCACATCATTAATTGCCATTTTGACACATCAACATTTTACAATTTCATATTTTCTAGTTTACAAAAGGTAGTGATAAATTATGTAGTGTCAACAAATTTTGTGATAAATGAATATCTGGAGTTTTAATGAAACACACAGAAGCATACTACATAGCAAAAAAAAGCAACTAGAGTGGTGTATTTCTATACAAACTATTTGAAAGACAATATAGCACTGATCCTATTTTAACTATTGCAGTACATCTTCCCACCCTTTCTCCTTCCCTGAATGCCCCCATTGACCACTGGCTTTTCACTCGGCTTTCTACATCCTTCTAATCTCAAAATTACTGGTGCAGACATGTCTGTCATTGATGGTCAGGGTCACAGAAGTCAACAGGTCATGCTGTCTTGTGTGATCATTTCACTTAAGTAAAATATACCTTACTTATTCCTTTCCTGTATCCCTTTCATCTTTCTTTGATCCCTTTATTCTTTCTAGATATCTTCAATCCTTTCAGTTTTTCTTTATTTTTGCAACCATTCCTGAAGATAATGATACTGGGGTATAGTTCCATAGGCACCAGCAACTTTCTGGTACCCTGCCCTTCATGAGTGCGTGAAACTATGGCATGCATGTCAGTTGGCAAATCAGTCATTTTGGCCAACATGGTTGAGCTCAATACTGTCCTCAATTAGCAGCCACACAGAAGTCACTGGGTAGTGAACAGGAGCAGGAACATTTGTTGATATTTGCCCTCAAGGATACAGAGGCCAATTATAATGTCCTCACTGCAATGTCAGTTGAGATCAGCTGACTCAGCAGAGATCATCTGACTGAATCTGAGGCCTTCCTGATCTATATTGGTCAGTACCACACCATTTACTCACTAAGACATCAGGGGAAACTAGTGTCCTGGGAAATCGAATAACTAGGGCAGTAGATAGGGCTGTAAACTAATAAAGGGGAGGGTGGATTCAGATAAGGGTACATTTATCTTAAGAGAAAAGTCAAGGCTATAGAGCAATGTAGTGATTTGGGTAAAATCAAGCAGATTTTGACAGGAAGGGACAGAGAGTTTAATAACAGTATTAAAGACTAAGGCCACATCAGGGAAAATTAGTAAAAAGTTAAAATTAAAGGCACTATATCTGAATGCATGAAGTATACGTAACAAGATAGATTAATTAATGGCACAAGTAGAGATAAATGACTTTGATCTAGTAGCCATTATTGAGACGTGGTTGCAGGGTGACCAAGGTTTGGAACTAAATATTCCAGGGTACTTGACTTTTAGAAAAGATAGGCAAAATGGAAAAGGAGGTGGGGTAGCCCTGATAATATAGGATGAGATAAAGGCAGTGGGGAGGAAGGAACTTAGCCTAGAAGATCAGGCTGTAGAATCAGTATGGGTGGAGCTAAAAAATAACAAAGGGCAGAAAACACTGGTGGGAGTAGTTGATAGGCCCCCTAACAGTAATCATAGTGTTGGACAGAGTATAAATCAGCAAATTAGAGGAGCATGTAACAAGGATAATGCAGTAATCCTGGGGACATTAATCTTCAAATAGACTGGGCAAACCAAATTGGCAAAAGTAGCTGCTTGGAGGACGAGTTCATGGAATGCATTTGAGACAGTTTTCTAGAACAATATGTCGAGGACCCAACTATGGAACAGGCTATTTTAGATCTAGTATTGTGCAATGAGACAGGGTTAATTAATAATCTTACAATGAAAGATCCTCTGGGGAAGAGCGATCATAATATGATAGAATTTTATATTAAATTTGAGAGTGATGTGGTTAAGTCCGAAACTAGGGTCTTAAATTTAAACAAAGCCAAGTACGGAGGTATGGGGGGGGGGTGAGGTGGCTGAGGTAGATTTGGAAATTAGATTAAAAGATATGACTGTAAGTAAGCATGGTTAACATTTAAAGAAATTATTCATAATTCTCAACAAATATAAATTCCCTCGAGGAATAAAAACTCCACTGGAAAAGTGATACAGCCATGGCTAACTAGAGAAGTTACGGATAGTATTAGATTAAAAGAAGAAGCTTGCAATGTTGCTAAAAAGAGTAGTAAGCCTGAAGGTTGGGAGGGTTTTAAAAATCAGGGAAGGATGACCAAGAAATTGACAAAGAGGCAGAAAATAGAATATGAGAGTAAACTAGCAAGAAATATAAAAACAGATTGTAAGTGCTTTTACAAGTATGTAAAAAGGAAGAGATTAGCTAAAGTAAATGTGGGTCCCTTAGAGGCAGAGATAGGAGAAAATATAATGGGGAATAAGGAAATGCCAGAGATGTTAAACAAATGTTTTGTGTCTGTCTTCACAGTAGAAGACACAAAGAACATACCGGAAATTGTAGGGAACCAAGGGTCTAATGAGAATGAGGAACTTAAAGTAATTAATATTAATAAAGCAAAAGTACTGGAAAATGTAATGGGACTAAAAGCCCATGAATCCTCTGGACCTGATGGCCTACACGATAGGGTTTTAAAAGAGGTGGCTGCAGAGATAGTGGATGAATTGATTTTGATCTTACAGAATTACCTAGATTATAGAATAGTCCCTGTGGATTGGAAGGCAGCAAATGTAACCCCACCATTAAAGAAAGGAGGGAGAGAGAAAATGGAATTATAGGCCAGTTAGCCTGACATCAGTAGTAGGGGAAATGCTAGAATCTATTATTAAGGATGCAGTAACAGGGCACTTAGAAAATCACAATATGATTAGGTAGAGTCAACATGGCTTTATGAAAGGGAAATTGTGTTTGACAAATCTATTAGCGGGTGTAACTAGCAGGGTAGATAAAGGGGAAGCAGTGGATGTAGTATATTTGGATTTTCAGAAGGCATTTGATAAGGCGACACACAAGAGGTTGTTACACAAGATCAGGGCTCATGAGATTGGGGGTAATATATTAGCATGGATTGAGGATTGGTTAATGGACAGAAAACAGAGAGTAGGAATAAACGGGTCATTTTTGGGATGGCAGTGTGTAACGTGTCGTAAGGATCCATGCTTGTGTCTCAGCTATTTACAATCTATATCAATGACTTAGATGAAGGGACTGAGTGTAATATATCCAAGTTTGCTGATGATACAAAGCTAGGTGGGAAAATAAGCTGTGAGGAGGGCACTAAGAGGCTGCAAAGGGATATAGACTGATTAAGTATTTAGGCAAGAAGGTGGAAGATGGAGTATAATATGGGGAAGAGTGAAATTATCCACTTTGGAAGGAAGAATGGAAAAGCAGAATATGTTTTATAAGGTGAGAGGCGAGTAAAAGTTGGTATTCAGAGGGATTTGGGGGTCCTTGTACACGAATCACAAAAAGTCAACATGCAGGTACAGCAATTAGGAAGGCAAATGGTATGTAGAAAAAACCTGCTTGACCTGGTCCTCACCAATCTACCTGTCGCAGATGCATCTGTCCATGACAGCATTGGTAGCAGTGACCACCGCACAGACCTTGTGGAGATGAAATCTTGTCTTCACACTGAGGACACCCTCTATCGTGTTGTGTGGCACTACCACTGTGCTAAATGGGATAGATTCAGAACAGATCTAGCAGCTCTAAACTGAGCATCCATGAGGCGCTGTGGGCCATCAGCAGCAGCAGAACTGTATCCCACCACAATCTGTAAACTCATGGTCTGGCATATCCCTCACTCTACCATTACCATCAAGCCAGGTGACCAAACCTGGTTCAATGAGGAGTGCAGAAGAGCATGCCAGGAGCAGCACCAGGCTAAAAATGAGGTGCCAATCTGGGGAAGCTGCAACACAGGACTACATGCATGCTAAAAAGCAGAAGCAGCATGCTATAGACAGAGCTAAGCGATCCCACAATCAACGGATCAGATCAAAGCTCTGCAGTCCTGCCACATCCAGTCGTGAATGGTGGTGGACAATTAAACAACTAACGGGAGGAGGAGGTTCCAGGAATATCCCCATCCTCAATGATGATGGCGCCCACATTGCGAATGCAAAAGACAAGGCTGAAGCGTTTGCAACCATCTTCAGCCAGAAGTGCCGAGTGGATGATCCATATCAGCCCCCTCCTGAGGTCCCCCACCATCACAGAAGCCAGTCTTCAGCCAATTCGGTTCACTCCACGTGATATCAAGAAATGGCTGAGCGTACTGGATACAGCAAAGGCTATGGGCCCTGACAACATCCTGGCTGTCATGCTGAAGACTTGTGCTCCGGAACTAGCAGCAGCTCTAGCTAAGCTGTTCCAGTACAGCTACAACACTGGCATTTACCCGACAATGTGGAAAATTGCCCAAGTATGTCATGTCCACGAAAAACTGGACAAATCCAATCCAATCAATTACCGTCCCATCAGTCTACTTTCAATCTTCAGCAAAGTGATGGAAGGTGTCGTTGACAGTGCTATCAAGCAGCATTTTACTCACTAATAACCTGCTCACCGATGCTCAGTTTCAGTTCCGCCAGGACCACTCGGCTCCAGACCTGATTACAGCCTTGGCCCAAACATGGACAAAAGAGCTGAATTCTAGAGGTGAGATGAGAGTGACTGCCCTTGACATCAAGGCAGCATTTGGCCAGGTGTGGCATCAAGGAGCTCTAGTAAAATTGAAGTCAATGGGAATCGGGGGGGGAAAACTCTCCACTGGCTAGTCATACCTAGCACAAAGGAAGATGGTTGTGGTTGTTGGAGGTCAATCATCTCCGCCCCAGGACATCGCTGCAGGAGTTCCTCTGGGTAGTGTCCTAGGCCCAACCATCTTCAGCTGCTTCATCAATGACCTTCCTGCCATCATAAGGTCAGAAATGGGGATGTTCGCTGATGACTGCAGAGTGTTCAGTTCCATTCGCAACTTTTGAGATAATGAAGCAGTCTATACCTGAATGCAGCAAGACCTGGATGACATTCAGGTTTGGACTGATAAGTGGCAAGTAACATTTGCGCCACATAAGTGCAAGGCAATGACTATCACCAACAAGCGAGAGTCTAATCACTGCCCCTTGACATTCAATGGCATTACCATCGCCAAATCCCCCACCATCAACATCCTGGGGGTCACCATTAACCAGAATCTTAACTGACCAGCCACATAAATACTGTGGCTACAACAGCGGGTCAGAGGCTGGGTATTCTGTGGCGAGTGTCTCGGAATACTCTCCACTTGCCTGGATGAGTGCAGCTCCAACAACACTCAAGAAGCTTGACACCCTCCAGGACAAAGCAGCCTGCTTGATTGGCACCCCATCCACCACCTTAAACATTCATTCCCTGCACCACCGGCGCACCGTGGCTGCAGTGTGTATCATCTACAAGGCTTCTTAGGCAGCACCTCCCATACCCGTAACCTCTACCACCTAGAAGGACAAGGGCAGCAGGTGCATGGGAACACCATCACCTGCAAGTTCCCCTCCAAATTACACACCATCCAGTCTTGGAAGTATATCGTCGTTCCTTCATTGTCGCTGGGTCAAAATCCTGGAACTCCCTCCCTAACAGCACTGTGGGAGTACCTTCACCACAAGGACTGCAGCGGTTCAAGAAGGTAGCTCACCACCACATTCTCGAGGACAATTAGGGATGGGCAATAAATGCTGGCCTTGACAGCGACGTCCACATCCCAGGAACGAATATAAAGCCTTTATTGCAAGGGGGTTGCAGTATAAGAGTAAGGAAGTCTTGCTGCAATTATATAGGGTTTTGGTGAGACCACACCTGGAGCATTGTGTACAGTTTTGGCCTCCTTACCCAATGAAGGACATAATTGCCTTAGAGGGGGTGCAATGAAAGGTTCACTAGATTAATTCCAGGGATGAAAGGGTTCTTCTATGAGGAGAGATTGAGTAGAATGGGCCTATATTTTCTGGTGTTTAGAAGAATGAGAGGTGATCTAATTGAAACGTATAAAATTCTTAGATGGCTTGGCAGGGTAGATGCTGAGAGGCTGTCCCTGGCTGGAGAGTCTAGGACTAGTGGGGTCATAGTCTCAGGATTAGAGATCGGCCAGTTAGGACTGAGATGAGGACAAATTTCTTCACTCAGAGAGCTGTGAATATTTGGAATGCTCTACCCCAGATGGCTGTGGATGCTCAGTCGATGAGTATATTCAATACTGAGATCGATAGATTTTTGGGCACTAAGGGAATCAAGGGATATGGGGATAGGGCAGGAAAATGGAGTTGAGGTGGAAGATCAATCATGATCTTATTGAATGGCGGAGCAGGCTTGATGGGCCGTATGGCTACTACTGATCCTATTTCTTATGCTCTTATGTTCAAGGTTTTTCCATCATCTGTAATACTGGTGGTTCTTACCCATACTGCTCAGCATGTGGAACTGTTCAACAAATCATATAAGGGGTCATTTTCCAACTCCACGCTTCTGACAGGAAGCCTCGACTACTGGGAGCGCATATTGGAAATTTGGCCGCCTGCTGTACATGAATTTCTGACCATTTAAATGAATGGTTAGAAAATTGTATTCAGTATGCACTAGCTGGCAAGAATCACCAAAGGCAGAAAATTACCAGTCCAGGTTGTTTTAACTTACATTCAAGAGCATGGGTGGGCTACTGTCATTTTAACTTGTGCACTGAGAGTTCCTCTACACAAGCGAAAATGCTATAATGACAACTACAACAACAACCACTTGCATTTATATAGTGTGTTTAACATAGAAAGATATCCCAAGGTGCTCGACAGAAAAATGAGAAAAAGGAATAAGTACTGAGATATGGTGAAAGAGTTAGGAGAAGAGTGAAAGATTGGTCAAAAAGATGGGATTTAAGTTGGCTTTTAAAGGCAAGAGAGAAGTAGAGCGGGAGAAAGTAAACAAAAACTACTAACCTTTTGACATATACAGCTTTATCCCTACTGTAATACTGTTAGAAATCAGGGGTGTCCAAAATGTATATGGTTTTGCGGATAAAATTGTGACGCGAATAATGCTGTGTTTACATGATTGTATTAGAACTGGAGACAAAAAGTCTCTTCAGACTAGTATTAGAATAACTAGATAGATGCTTAGAATCTGCTTGTGTTTTGGTTCCCTGCGGATGTTATAGCATTCTGCAGTGTGATGGTCATATATAATCTTGTTTCCAAGCTAACTATCTGCTGTTTTCAAGTTAGGATTTCAACTTTGTTTATGTATCTCTAATTGGACCAACTAAGGCTCAATGCCCACGTTTTTTCTATTATTACTAATAACCATGATATAATACTAAGGTAGGAATTGGAGTTAGCTTAACAAAACTGTTTGTGAAGATAATTAAAAGTTAATTAGTATAGAAAGAGTTAGAATGGAAGAAATTTGGGGAGGTTAAGGTATCCATCTCAGGATGGAGCAGTTTGCTAGACGAAAGTGAGATAACGACCAGCTGAAGTGGGCCAGCTCTGGCTTGGGCCTCATGATTGAAAGGGTAAAAGGCCAGGCCTAGTACAGGTGCACGATCCCTTATCCGAAACCCTTGGGGCCAGATGTGTTTCGGAATTTGGAATTTTTCGGATTTCAGAACGGATATAATAATGCTTATAAATGGACAAGAGGCAGCCGTAGGGTTTATCCTACAACTACACCACCAGTGATGGATGCAAACCTGGCTAGGTAACCAGATTACTATAAAGGAATAGTTAACAGCAATGTTTCCTCAAAGTTGCACACGGCCACGCAGTAATCTGCAAACTCCCGTGCAAGCTGCTCAAGCTTTTACACTGGAAATACCGAGAGACGCTCCACGAAAAAACTTTCGGTTTTCAGAGCTTTTCGAATTTCGGAATTGCGGATAAGGGATAGTTGACCTGTACCAATTGTACCAGGGAGGATAGGGACTAGGGAGATAAGACACAAATTCTAAAGGAAGAACCTTCAGAAAGATTAAACAATAAGACAAATTGGCTGAGATCATGAGACCCCTTTAGGGGAGGGCTTTCATCCAAGAATTGAGACAAAGAACTTGATGCCCCATTGGGTGATGAGTTTTTAGGGGAACCTCTATAGCTTAAATGGTCTTGTCAATAATTTGGCCTCATGCCCACCCCTAAAAAGAGAATAAAAGTAACTCCCTGAGGGTTTGCCCACACAGACGGTGGAGGGAAGAGCCAAGCAGAAATTGGGCTGGTCGAACGCTCTTTCGAGAGTGATCCCATGCTTACTAACTCAGAGGTTCTAAACAAGAGGAAGAGAGGCCGCAAGCCAGAGAACGGTTCACGCACACCAGCCGTCTGTCCGATTGGGACCGGTACCAGCTGCTTGTCACTGTCAAATGTTTTTGCTGTATAACTAGCATGTTATATTCCGTCTTAAAACTCTGATTAAACATAATATACCCACCATATTGGTTTGCAGTCGATATCTTGATAATTTGAAAGAGATTGATAATCTCTAATCTCTACAAATTGGTGACTGTGGCAGGACTATAAAAGGGTTGTTGTGGAGAAACGACTTAAGAGTCGGATTCGGTCTATAACGTCATTAAACGGTACCAGGCGGGGCTCTGGGTAGGAAAACCTCGTAAGAGAGGGCGTTTCGTCACTGAAACCTAAAACAGAATGGTGGGTGCTCATTGTAGAGATAAAGTTGTGAACAGTCTCTCAGAGAAATTAGGGGTCCAGAGGTCCAGACAGGTTATCGGAGTCGTCCAAGAGGACGGATGTAGTTACACTTGTGAATGAGAAGAAGCTTTGATAATTTGAAAGAGATTGGTAATCTCTAATCTCTACAATACTCACCAGCAGAGGCAGAATAAGATTGATGAGAACTATATAACTAATAACAATAAGAGTAGCTGATTATTAGTACAGATATACATATATGTTCTAGTGACCTAGATAACGATGAATTTCAATCAATATTTTAATTCTAGATATTTGTCACAGGTATTTCAATTCTGCTTCTTCTGATCTTTTATTTCCTGTTCTACATGTGCTATGTACATGAAAGTGTTGGAAGATAATGAATTCAAACATCTGTAAGTAAATAAAAAATGAGATGGTTTGTTATGATGTGCTCTTTTGTTATTCAAAATGTAAAGAAAAGAAAGGACAATTATATTGCAGGAGATATTCAGATTGATGTGATTGATGTAGGTATTTTTCTATGCATAGTGTTAAAAAAATGCCACAAACATTTGTGAAAAATGATCATGTAGTGCGAAGCCAGTAAACTAGGTGTTGTCGTGTCAGATGGTTAATTGTTATCTTTCCATTATTCATTGAATAGCTTAATTATTTCTCAATTTTCTCCCCATCACTCCTGAAGCTGCTTAGTCCCTGCTGGAATATGGTCCGACAGGGACCAGTCATTTTCTCGTACCTTATCCAAGTGGCAAATTATTCATGAGTTTTGAAGACGAGTGTCAGCAGGCTATTCCATCATGGGGACATAATAGCTGAGCCCAATCCTGTCCTCAACTGTTCACACATCACCTCTTCCAACAAAGTTACTGTAAAGCAGTCAGGAGTGGGAACCCAAGCCCAGAGAGCTGAGGCCAATTGGAGGATGCTTACTATTGTCACAAGCTGAGATCAACTAACTCAATGCAGAAAAGGGAATTGAACCTGGGGCCTTCCTCAAATATTCAGCTCAGCTATTCACTATTTTAAACTCACTGAACCACTAGAGAAGCCTAATACCTTATTTATACTTTATTCAGCAACATATTCATGGCATGTAGAATTGAGACACAGACATCAGGAGACATTGTCATTACTGTGCTGTTCTTTTCAATTCTGAAAATGTGGTTGCTTGGCAATAACCTCAGATTGTATTCTTGCCAGGTGCATCACTAACGTGGAATCAACTCCTGAAGGGATGGCTTGGAGTTGCAATTTGTTAATTTTTCACCAGATGACTGTAAATGGTGGAATAATTTTGGCACTAACTTTACAGTGTAAAAAGGTGCATAAGAGACAGAGAGTGCCTAATTTTATTTTCTAGGTTTGTAAAACAATGGCCCTGAATTTGCAGTCCAACCAGAAGAATATGACTCCAAACCGAAAAAAAGTCCAAACGTATATGTAATCATAATAATTAGCTCACAAAGCAAAGTAACCAATCATAACCAGCTTAGCAAAAAGACTGATGGGAAAACACTGATCAGCTTGACATTTTATCACAGTAGACTATAGCTGAACAAAACACAGGGAAAAGGCATGAAGTCACAGACCTTGAAAAGACAGGGGGGGGGGGTGCGCGAGGAGGAACATAGAAATTTAATTGAAATTTATTGGGGACAATCCAACATCTCAGGGAGGGAGAGCACTTTTTGGAGCAAGAGTAGTCACCCTACTGAGAGATAGGGAGCTTTACACACTAGGGTTCAAATCATGATCATAATAATATTATAGTTTAAATCCTGTAGTTATAATTTATGTTGATAGTTTACGAGAGGTTAGTAATGTTTCAATGATCACTCAAACAGATAATCCTTGGGACATCAATCTGATTATCCCAGTATTTTGGCCAGAAATATTACAATATACAGAAATATTTGGCAGATTGTTCTTGTTTCATGGGCCGCTCCTCACACTGGAATGGTTTGACTGTAAAAGCACAATGTACAAAGATAGATTATGTACCTGGTAGGGTCTCCTTCATTCTTTGAATGATGTGTTTTGTACACACACTGTAGTAGTATAGTCCAGCTTGATAGCATATGCTTTCTCCAAAACTTAAGCAGGCATGTAAAATGTCATCATGACGGTGCAGATAGGTAATGCCACACACGGTCTCTTACTCCCAATTCAGATAAAGCCCCGGGCATTTGCCATTGCACTCGTTCATTCTGACCTGAAGTTAAATTGAAACTAATAACCAATTACTACTAATCCCAAAAAATGATACCTTTGCAGGGTTTATGTGGATGGGTGAGATTGAGGTGTGTGGAGGATGTATTTAATTAGAAGAATGAAAAGGACCCTACCACAAAAATAATCTATCTTCTTCATCCTCCACCATTATCTACATAAGGATTTGCAGTTCACTAATGCTGTGAGCCAAAACGAACACCATAACAGTGCAGTGTTCCATGTAAAATTTGTAAACTCATACTTAATGGGGGGGGGGTCGGGGGGGGGTGGGGGGCGCACATCAATTTGTAAAGAACTAAATTAAGTTCCCAATTAGGAACCAGTGAACGCCTCACTGTCCACAACTTCTAAATAGCTTGTATAAAATGGGGCACCAATGGATGATCTCCTAATGATCTAAACACACACGGGTCAGGAAAGACTGAAATAACCACAAGAACAACATGAATAAAACTAGGTTTTAAAGTAATGTGCAACAGATTGCAACGATACTCCACAACGTAAAATGGGATTCAATAATTTAGTGGGACACTAGTGCACAAACTTTTTCCATTTTCTGTGATAAGCTCTATTAGTGGATGATCTGTGGGAAATAATCAAAGTTATACACCAACGGGGCCAAAAGACCCAGATCTAATAGTTGTAATTTTTCAATACTCAACAGTCAACCAGAATATCCGTGTGTTCAGGTGCATTATTTGAACCCCCACTTGTGACAGGAGATCCCTCCTGCAGGGCTGATTGGCGTGATGTTGGGGAACCACAGTTTGAGGAACCAATAATGAGTTAATGGAAATAAAAATCAGGAGAGATGTAAAACGGGCTGCCCACTCATTATCATTCGTTTTACACTATTGCACAAAGTTAAGATCGACCCCTTTGTCTTTTTAGTGATGTCATTCTAAAGCATTTTCAAAAAGTGATCTGACTAATGGATGTGTTATTCTTCCACATTAAATACTACTTGTATTTGTCTGTTCTTCAAACTGCCTGTAATTCTCTCCTTTACTGAATTTGGAATGCTTAGCTTAGTTTACATTTCTTGTAAAAACTGATCTGAGAGGTTGTTTCCCCTGGCTGGAGAGTCTAGGACTAGGGGGCATAGTCTCAGGATAAGGGGTCGGCCATTTAGGACCGAGATGAGGAGGAATTTCTTCACTCAGAGGGTTGTAAATCTTTGGCATTCTCTACCGCAGAGGGCTGTGGATGCTGAGTCGTTGACTATATTCAAGGCTGAGATCGATAGATTTTTGGACTCTAGGGGAATCAAGGGATATGGGGAGCGGGTGGGAAAGTGGAGTTGAGGTTGAAGATCAGCCATGATCTTATTGAATGGTGGAGCAGGCTCAAAGGGCAGTATGGCCTACTCCTGCTCCTAAATCTTATGTTCTCTGTGGACAAAAAAAAATCAGTGAGAGATTTTCACAAAGAAAGTGAATCCATCAACATACAGGTGTGATGTGAACAGCCTGAAACAAACACAGGTGTGGAGAAACACAAGCTGCTTTTCTACTTCCGTGTGGCCATGTTAGTGTCACCAGCTTCTAACACAATGATTTTATGCAGCTGATGGCAACTCAAAAATAAACTTACTAAATTTACTAAGCCCAAGCTGCCAGGAAGACCCAATACAAAAATAGGATTTCCTAGCCACTGGCCTTCATCAAATCAACAAGTTTACCTTGGGCTAGCTGCTTAAAATTCAAATGTCAAAATCTGGTGGCATTAACACATTAGTACAGCAACACAAGAGCATCTATGTAAAGGAAACTCTCCCTGGTCTGTATATGTTGCATACAGGCGAAGTAATATGCCACTTCACTGAAGTTCGAAGCCTCAGTAGCAGGGAGCTCCAAATAGACAGAAGAAGCTTTCCTAAAGGGCAAACAGATAAATCCGAGAAGTCAACTTCTTGACCTGTTATAGTGCAGCATAGATTGAGGTCAGAGGTCAGGAAGATTTGATAGCGGTGTTTAAAATTATGAAGGGATGAGATAGGGTAGATAAAAACAGACTGTTTCCAGTGGTTCAGAGGTATAGGTCAAGGGGACATAGATATAAAATTAAATGTAAGAGATTTAGGACAGAGAGCAAGAATTTAAAAATATATACATTGGGTTGTGAGGCTACAGAATGCACTAATGAAGTTATCCATTAATCAGAGACCATCTCAACATTTAACAGCAGGTTAGATAGGTGGTTGAAGGAAAGGGAACAGATTGGCACATTGGATTCGGACTAATGGCTGTATGGAGGATAAACACCAACACAGACTAGTTAGGCTAAATAGCTTGTTTCTGTGTTGTAATTTCTAGGTACTGTATTTGCTTTGGAAGGTGGTGGATACTTAACAGGGGAAATCTGAATGACATTTACAAACAAAAAGTAGGGAAACATGATCAGCACAATAAATGAGAAAGCTATTTAGAAATTTGGAGAGGGAAGAAAAAATGAAAAATCATCGGACCACAGAAATTTACGGCACAGAAGGAGGCCATTCGGCCCATTGTGTCTATCTATGCTGGCTGAAAAATAGCTATCCAGCCTAATCCCACTTTCCAGCTCTTGGTCCGTAGCCTTGTAGGTTACAATACATCAAGTGCATATCCAAGTACTTTTTAAATGTGATGAGCGTTTCTGCCTCTACCACCCTTTCAGGCAGTGAAGTCCAGACCCCCACCACTCTCTGGGTGAATAAAGTTCTCCTCAACTCCCCTCTAATCCTTCTAGCAATTACTTTAAATCCATGCCCCCTGGTTATTGACCTCTCTGCTAAGGGTAATAGGTCCTTCCTATCCACTCTATCTAGGCCTTCATAATTTTATACACCTCAATTAAATCTCCCCTCAGCCTCCTCTGCTCCAAAGAAAACAACCCCAGCCTATCCAATCTTTTCTCATAGCTAAAATTCTCCAGTCCTGGCAACATCCTCGTAAATCTCCTCTGCACCCTCTCTAGTGCAATCACATCCTTCCTGTAATGTGGTGACTAGAAGAACATGCAGTACTCTAGCTGTGGCCTAACTAGTGTTTTGTACAGTTTGCCTATCGTGCAAACAGATCAACGGAGGATGCAATCACAACTGCTCTACACTCTGCACTGAATCACTTAGATGGTAAAGAGACCTACATCAGAATGCTGTTCATAGACTACAGCTCAGCATTCAACACTATCGTCCCCAACAAGCTGGCCACCAAACTCCACACTCTTGGCCTGAACACTTCCCTCTGCAACTGGACCCTGGACTTCCTAACAAACAGACCCCAGTCTGTCAAATTAGGTAACCACACCTCCCCCGCCCTGACCCTGAACACGGGGGCCCCGCAAGGATGTGTGCTGAGCCCCCTCCTCTACTCCCTCTTCACCCACGACTGTGTGGCTGTTCATGGTTCCAACACCATCATCAAGTTTGCGGATGATACCACGGTAGTAGGCCAGATCACCAACAACGATGAGTCAGCCTACAGGGAGGAGGTCCAGCATCTCGTGAAGTGGTGCGCCGATAACAACCTGGCCCTTATCAAGAAAACCAAAGAAATCATTGTGGACTTCAGGAAGTCTAAAGGCGGAAGTCACACCCCCATCCACATCAATGGGGCTGTGGTGGAAAGGGTGGACAGCTTTAAGTTCCTCGGAGTCCACATCACGGAAGACCTCTCCTGGTCCCTCAATACCTCCTCTCTGGTGAAGAAGGCCCAGCAGCGCCTATATTTCCTAAGGAGGCTGAAGGGATGTAACCTGTCACCCCTGATCCTCTCTAACTTTTACCGCTGCACAATAGAGAGCATCCTGACGAACTGTATCACAGTATGGTATGGCAGCTGTAGCTACTATGACCGGAAAGCCCTGCAGCGGGTAGTCAAAACTGCCCAACGCATTACCGGCACCCAGCTACCGACCATAGAGCACATATACCAGAAACGCTGTTTACGGAGGTCACAGTCCATCATCAAAGACCCTACCCACCCCAGCCACAGTCTGTTTGCCCTCCTGCCATCTGGGAGATGCTACAGATGCATTCGCACCCGTACGACCAGATTTAGGAACAGCTTCTTTCCCAGGGCTGTCATCCTACTGAACTCCACAAATAAACTCTAAGGCCTAGAAATTCAGTTTGGGGCGCCCAGCTTGACTGGGCGCCGGAATTACCGCTGCGCGCGGAGCCACTTGCGCCAGCGGGATATTCAGTTTCAGCGCCCCAAGTGGAAGCCGGCCGCTAAACAAGGGTTTCGGCGCCCCGCTTGGGGCGCTGAAACTGAATATCGGTGCGCAAAGTGCCGCAGCGCCACCCGCTGCAGCACGGCAGCCTGCGGTACTGCAGGCCTTCCTCCCACTCTTAAGGGGGAGGTGCCTGCAACAGCGCGATCCCCGCTCGCGAGTGCCGGCAAATGAGCCCGGCACCAAGGAGAAGTGCCGGCCTCTTGGGAAACAGCCGGCAATGCCGCGGGGGGGGGTGGGGGGGGGGTGGTGTAGGAGGCCGGGGACGGAGGTGCGGGCAGGCGGCCGCCGAAAAAGCGGCCGGCCGCACCTCCACCTTAACTCGCCCCACTACCGCCACAGGTAGGCCCCTGTGTACCGGTCGCTGTTTGCGGCCGGCGCGGAGGAGGCGGCAGCGACCAAATATGGCCAGCGGGGCGATAGCGGGGCGCTGCGCACACCGATGACGTCATCGGTGGCGGCGCAGCGCTACAGGCTAACGCCGCCATTAGCGCCCTGCTAAATATCGTGGTTGTGGCCAGAAGCGCAAAAGCCCTCTTTGGGCGCAAACTGGTGGCGCAGGCCACTGAATCTCTAGGCCTAAATCCTGCACATCTGCCAATGCACTTTATTATGGTTATGTTTATGTTAATGTATTACAAGCCAAATGTATGTTGAATGTTTAAATGTCTTAATCTAAATGTACACTCTCGGGAGCCGCAAGCCTACATTTCGTTGTACTGCACTTGTGCACTAACAATGACAATAAAGTTGATTATTATTATTATTCAAGCATAACCTCCCTGCTCTTATATTTTATGCCTCGGCTAATAAAGGAAAGTATCCCGTATGCCTTCTTAACAACCTTATCTACCTGTCCTGCTACCTTCAGGGATCTGTGGACATGCACTCCAAGGTCCCTCTGCACTTCTCAGTATCCTACCATTTATTGTGTATTCCTTTGCCTTGTTAGCCCTCCCCAAATGCATTACCTAGGTTACTGACACAGTCATTTGTCTTTTGTTATAGACTTTATTCAATAAGTAATCAAAAAAATACAGATGAATACATAGTCATTCTAACAGTTTGAGACTATATGTGAAATAAAGTTCTAAAACAATCAGAAAATGCATCATAAACTAGGCAAAAACACTTTACAGCATGTCTCAACTATTACCAGACAATAGAAAATGCAAGTCCTTTGGCTTTTCTCTCTACTCATTTCAATTCTATGGTCATTCTTTTATGGTGTATCCCTCCCTTTTATCCTTACTTTTGTTATCTCTAGTTCTTACCCAATGTACATCCCTGCTATTGCTTTCCTTACGATAGCTTTCCTGATTCCCACTCTCTCTACTTTGTATTTGCTGGTGTACATTGAGACTGCTAATCTGGTCCTTGCAATCTCTCTCCATGCTTCGGCTTCTGCTCACACGTCTCCCATCAGTGTACTTCTCTCTACTGTGACTTATACTTTGCTTGTCCTTTCCTTTTGTCCTTTCACGTGCATCTCTGCTATTGCTTCTACTCCGACCATTTCGTTTCCTGTCCCTACTGGTGCTGTAGCTCCTGTCTCTACTGGTGCTATAGCTCCTGTCTCTTTTATTTCTGTTTTTACTACTCTTTCTATTAACTTCTTCTGTATTCTTGTCTTCAGGCTTGAAATAACTGCTTGAATATGTTTTGTTGAGTTTTTGTTTGTAAATCTCCAGCTTTTCTTTGGAGCTGATTTTACTGTCTGATGAAATGTCCCTCTTCTTCAAATATTTATTTTTGCTGTGAGTCTCCTTTTTCTTCTCAATTTCAGAATCACTTTCGCTAGAAGAGATGGTAGTGGGTGGACTGCTTTCCTTTTTCTTATGTTTACCTTTATTTTTCTTCTTTTTTTGCTTTTTCTTTTTCTCTCGTTTTTTCTTTTTTTCAAGGTGGTCAAGTTTCCTTTGCAAAAAATATTTAGATTAGCACATCTTGTTCAAAACCACACTCTTGAAAAATTATAATCCGAAGAAGGTTTCCTCAACAGCATCTTACTTTTGGGTACACAGAGAAATAAAAAAAGTCAAAAGATGGTAATGCACCCAAAGAGATACTTAGTTAGGAATGTCCTTGCCATCTGACAATTATGAGTACAGGAATTTGTTTGAAGTGAAACTTCATGCAACACACAAGTTATCCTCCTAATCAAAATTCTACATTTCAAAATACAAAGAAACTAGACCATGTAGTTGCTAAGCATGCTGCCTTTTGAACTCAGTAACCGGTGTTCAAATTCAGCTCAAACTGAGGAGGTGAAAGTCTCCTTTTCTGCTGGCTCCCAGCCAGGATTCTATGAGAAATGAGAATTTGGATAGTGTCAACCCTAGTGCTTGTGGGTCCTTAACAAAAGAACTGTTCATAATTTGGCAGCAAATCTATAATGGTGCTATAAGCTGGTTTGAAAAATTAAAATATTATACTGAGGCAAGGAGCATTATGCTGCATCTGGCTTATACTATATCTGACCCGAGTGGTAAAATTGGAAAAAGTATTAAATTACTTAGGGCTGATGCGCCTCATCTTGATGGGCAGAGAAAAAAAATGAACAAATAAAGACTACACCAGTCATTACAGTGCGCTAGGCCCCAAAAATGCAACAGATATAATACAAAATAATTTTTGTTGAATTTAATTCCCTAACATTGCCCGCATTCTAATTATTCAACTAAACAGGTCAGTATAACACCCAGATCATTCACATACTTCTAGAGTCTTGACACACAGGGGTGAATTTCCAGGTGTTGGAATTTTGGTGACAGTTCAATAATGATCCATTGGAATTAGAAGTTACCAGTTTCCAAAAGTAATTTTCAATGTTGAAAATAGGTTAGTAAAGCTGTTAGTAAATTAGCAATTGACACCATTAACCATGGATCAAATTATAGCAGACTACACTGTAGTTTTTATGTATCCAAGGAGTCAGAAAACTGGTTGTGTATGACCACCACCATCCTGTTCAGGAGATCGATGAAGGCCCAATGGTGCAGGTCTCTCATGAGAAGACCATACAATGTTCGGAATATTCTAACTGGAATTGATGGAGAAAGTGTCAGATAAAGTTGAAGTGCTAGTGGGATGCAATTACATAAACATGTCACGTGAGAGCAGAGGATTGGAGGGTCTCCCACGATTGGAACAGCTCTACCTGTAGATGTGAAAGTCACAGCTACTTTTGTGTCAAAGGGGAGGGATATCTGGCATCAGCCAGAGAACCATGTCTACCGGCATTCAAAATGTGAATGATGCAGTTATTAAAGAGTAGAAAGGTCTTCTAGTTCAAGGCAACGTCCCCCATAAGCTGCACTGCCTCCTGTGCAACCTGCCTCCCCCACTGCATGGCCCATTCAAATTTTTGTGCATGCACAGTGTCTACAATGTAAAAGCCGGTGAGCGGCCTGCGCGGGACCTTGCAGATGACTACGTGGTTCAAGGTATGGAGCAATAGTTTCAGAGATAACAAAACTTACAAGTAATACAAAAGCAAAATATTGCAGATGTTGGAGATCTGAAATAACAGAAAATGCAGAAAACATTCTGTTTCTCTATAGATGCTGTCAGACCTGCTGAGTGTTTCCAGCATATTGCTTTACATTTAACATTACAGTAATGGTCATTTGGTAGTTTTTTTTCAGGATTATCTGTTTGAATACACAAGTAACATCCCAGATTCAACACTGTTCCTCCCAGACTCTCCGCTCCCTCTCAATACAGAAATAGTACTGCAGGCATTTACAAAATCAGGGCTAACCTGGATTTCTCAGGTTATAGTATTCATTCCAGTTTGACCTCTAGCGTCAGTTTTCCAAAACGGCAGGCGCCTGCCGAGCAACTGTAAATTGAGGAAGTACAGCTTAGTTGGTGGTTCAAGTCTCAGACTGAGGTTTCCCCATGGGTTGGTGAGTGATAAACAGAAATGGAAAGAGAGAAAAAGCAGTGTTTGTAGTTCTTTCAGGGGATGCAAAAGATATTTTTTAGTTAAGTGAAAGCTATTGTAAGAGTATTTTATGGCTGTAAAAAATTTGCAAGAGGTTGTAAAAAGGCTTTTGACAAGGTCCCACATGGCAAACTGGTCAGAAAAGTAAAAACCTATCGGATCCAAGGAAAAGTGGCAAGTTGGATCCCAAACTGGCTCAGTGACTAAAGCAAAGGGTAATGGTTGACGGGTGTTTTTGTGACTGGAAGGCTGTTTCTGTGGGGTTCCGCAATGATCAGTATTAGGTCCCTTGCTTTTCGTGGTATATATCAATGATTTAGACTTCAATGCAGATTGGGTGACCGCTTTGCGGAACACCTCCGTTCAGTCCGTAAGGGTGACCCCGAGCTTCCGGTCGCCTGTCATTTCAATTCACCGCTCCATTCCCACTCGGACCTCACCGTCCTTGGCCTCTTGTACTGTTCCACGGAAGCTCAACGTAAACTCGAGGAACAGCACCTCATCTTCCGATTAGGCAGTCTGCAGCCTTCCGGTCTCAATATCGAGTTCAACAATTTCAGATCATAACCTCGGCCCCTATTTCATTTTCACTTATATTTTTCCACTCCTTTCCTTTCCCCCCCCCCTCCTTTCCTTTTGTTTCTCTCTCACACCTGGCAGCTATCTTTTGCCCTGCCAGTACACTTTACACCTAATCACAGCCTATTACCATCTCGTCTAGCTTCTAATCTCTTTTACTTCTTTTGGTTCTTTTATTCTTTTGTCCGATCGCAGCCCTGCCTTCGATCTAGTTCCTTTTCTCTCCAGTTTTGAAGAAGGGTCAAACCCGAAACGTCAACTCAAATTTCTCTCCACGGATGTTGCCTGACTTGCTGAGTTTTTCCAGCATTTTCTGTTGTTATTTAGACTTCAATGTTGGGGCATGATTAAGAAGTTTGCAGATGACACAAAAATTGGCTGTGTGGTTGATAGTGAGGAAGAAAGCTGTAGACTGCAGGAAGATATCAATGGACTGGTCAATGGGCAGAAAAGTGGCAAATGGAATTCAATCTGGAGAAGTGCGAGGTAATGCATTGGGGAGGGCAAACAAGGGAAAGGAATATACAATAAATGGTAGGATACTGAGAAGTGTAGAGGAACAGAGGGACCTTGGAGTGCATGATCACAGATTCCTGAAGGTAGCAGGACAGGTAGATAAGGTGGTTAAGAAAACAGATGAGATATTTTCCTTTATTAACTGAGGCATAGAATACAGGAGCAGGGATGTTAGGCTATAGCTGTATAAAACACTAGTTAGGTCATAGCTAGAGTACTGCGTATAGTTCTGGTCACCACATTACAGGAAAGATGTGATTGCACTAGAGAGGGTGCAGAGGAGATTTACGAGGATGTTGCCAGGACTGGAGAATGTTAGCTATGATGAAAGATTGGATAGGCTGGGGTTGTTTTCTTTGGAACAGAGGAGGCTGAGGGGAGATTTAATTAAGGTGTATAAAATTATGAGGGGCCTAGGTAGAGTGGATAGGAAGGACCTGTTTCCCTTAGCAGAGGTCAATAACCAGGGAGCATAGATTTAAAGTAATTGGTAGAAGGATTAGAGGGGAATTGAGGAGAACTTTAGGGCCTAGAAATTCAGTTGCGTTCGCCAGCCGTTAGCGCCATAAGAGGGGTAGATTTCGAGCGCTAGGCACTTAGCGTTCGGGCGCAGGCCGATCTGCGCCTACGCCCAACTTCAGTTGACATTTAGCGCCGGCGCAAAGTGTTTGCGCCCGCAGCTTGTGACATCATTTCGTCGTGCAACGCTGTTTGTGCGCCCCAAACCGGAAATTCAGTGGCGCCCGCCCAATGTGGGCGCGGCGCTGTTAAGAACTGTGAAGTGGAACGCAGCAGAGGCCCTGCGGGCCTCGGGGAGCGCTAATTAAAGGGCACTTAGACTGAACTATAAAGGCCAGCCATTTTGCTGCAATGACTTTAGTGCTTTGGATTTCTGGACAGAGACCAAGGAACAGACCTTACTGATTTGGGACAACATAGGAGAGGTATTTTTGGCTTCTGGCCAGAGCTTGGAAATTTGACTCATTGTGATTTCACTCTTTGCAAGTTTATTATGGGGGTTGCATGGGGTTCCAACCCTCAGTTCCAGCATTGTGTGCGAAGGGCTCGCAGATGCCGTGTGAGAGGGCCAGCCATGCCTAGACGCAGAGGGGCCATCAGGCATCGGCAACGTAGGCCTTACCCACTCAGGGAATACCGGCAGCAGGTGTCCTATCTCACCATGACTGCCGCGCATTGTGTTAAGAGGCTGCGCTTCAGAAGGGAGGTGGTTGCAGAGATCTGCCAGCTGCTTCACAGAGATCTGCGTCCACAGCTGATGTGCAGGACGTCTCTGTCGGTGGAAGTGAAGGTCACGGTGGCTCTGAACTTTTATGCAAGCGGATCCTTCCAAGCCGCTGCTGGGGACATAGCGAACATCTCCCAGTTCGCCGTGCATCGCTGCATCCGGCAGGTCACCGATGCCCTTTTCGCAAGGAGACACCAATTCATCTCCTTCCCCATGACCCTAGAGAGGCAGGAGCAGCGTGCAGTCGGATTTGCCAGGATCGCCGACTTCCCCATGGTGCAGGGCGCCATTGACTGCACGCATGTGGCTATGCGGGCACCTATCGACAATGCCGAGGATTACCGCAACTGGAAGGGCTACCATTCCCTCAATGTACAGCTGGTGTGTGACCACAGGCAGCGCATCCTAGCTGTCAATGCCCGCTTTCCAGGAAGCAGCCACGATGCATTTATCCTGCGCCAGACTACTGTGGCTGACATGTTCGAGGCACAGCCTCCACCAAGGGGATGGCTTATTGGGGACAAGGGCTACCCTTTGTGTACATGGCTCATGACCCCGCTCCGCGCGCCCAGGACCCCTGCTGAGGAGGCATACAACGAAAGCCATCAAGCCACAAGGAACATCATAGAGCAAACGATTGGCGTCCTCAAGCAACGGTTCCACTGCCTGGATCGTTCCGGCGGATCTCTACAGTATTCGCCGGATAGAGTCTCCCAGTTCGTCGTCGTTTGCTGCATGCTGCACAACCTGGCTATCTGCAGGACTCAGGCACTGCCACCTCACGTTGGACCACCACCTCAGGAGGACGAGCAGGAGGACCATGAGGAGGAGGAGGAGGAGTACCAGCCCAGGAGGGAGCCACAAGGTCCAAGGGCCATCTGCCGGCGGCTTATTGAACGACACTTCTAGGCCCCCTGTCAGGGAATGGCTTGTGGCAATGAACGCACCTGAATGCAGCCGCTCCGCAAGCCCTCAGCCGGTTAACGCAACAACCACTTGAAACATGACACCTGGACAAGCTGAATAAATAAAAAGCTTTATTTAACAAACTCAGGGCCCTTCCCACATGAAACAGAAAAACAGACAAGACCCCCAAAAAACAGTCAAAAACATATCTCACTCCCACAACCTGGGGAGGAATAACAAAACTTGTCCATCCAATTGGCCTTCATCCTCGGCCTAACCAAGACAAACCCCCCCATACAGAACACAAACACCCCCATATAAAAAAAACAGTTGGCAACACACTCTACTTGGTGTGCCGAGAGGGCGAGTCCTTGTGCAGGCTTCTCCGGCCCCTGCCCGACCTGTTGCTCCGCCTCAACCTGGGCCCTGTGGGTGTTGCAAGGCTGGGGGAAGGCTCCTGAGGGGCACAATACGTGACGGCAGATGCCCTTGGGGGTCGGCCTAGACGAGGTCCGGCCCTGGAGGGGCCGGCTGCTGACTGTTGCAGCTGTGGCTGGGCAGCATCAGTCTCACCAGCAGCTCGTCGCAGCTTGGCTGGGGGAGTGGCAGTGGCGGCTGCAGCAATGGGGGCAAGCTGGCTGATGCCAGGCGCTCGCTGGTCGCCAGAGACACTGGCACTCGGCCGGGCTGGCACTGCAGCAAGCGCAGCAATCTGGTGAAGGCCAGACCGCTGTGCTGCAGCAGGGCGGCGGGTGCCCTGGCGATGCGTCCGTGACACAGCGAGTGTGGCAGAAGTGAGTGCCCGAACTGCCCTGGTCTGTGCCCGCATCAGACCAGCCAGTGTCTGCACGGCACCACTCAGGAACTCTCGACTCGCGTCCTGTGCTGCCGCGAGTTGGTCGACACCCCTGGCCTGTGAGTCCCCGAAATCGGCCACACTATGAGCCAGGGACTCAATGGCCTGAGGCAACTGTCCCACAGCCCCCATGAACTCGGTGTGGCGCCGCTCCGAGTCCGCGGACATTTCATCAAGGAGGCGCACCTCCTGGGCGAGGACCGTCTCCGGACTGGAGGCCGGACTCTCCCTCTGGGGAGAAGGCCGCCGAGCTGCCCGACCCTTCCCGCGTGCCTGGACGCCACTGGGCCCAGCAACTGCCCTCCCCTGCAACACTTCCCCCCTCTGGGGAGAAGGCAGCCGTGCTGCCCGACCCTTCCCGCGTGCCTGGACGCCACTGGGCCCAGGAGCTACACCCCCCTGCAACACTTCCCCCTGGCTCTCCTCCAGGCAAGACGTGTCCCCTCCATTGCCATCCCCTGGCGCGGATGAGGGTTCCCCCAATGTGCCGCCTTCCTCTTGGTCCTCGTTGTCCTCCTCTTCCGAGGGACTGGCACTCTCAGCTTCAGGGACGACCTCCTCACCAGCTGAAAGCAGGAAGGCACAAGAGTAGCTTTAGAGTGAGGACAGGGCGTCAGCGAGGGAGGCATGAGTGTTGGCATTATGCGCATTGGTGGGACAGTGGCAAAGGATGTAGATCTGAAGCGCAAGGGGAACGAGAGAGGTCCAAACGGTCATGTCCTTACCATTGGGGCCCAGCACAGGGTCGGCATCTCCAATAGCTACGGGGCCAACCACCCGGGCACGCATGAGTCGAGCCACGCGCTCCTCCAGGTCACTGAGCTCCTGGAACTGGACACGGCCTCCCCCGGTGACAGTCCGGCTCTTCAGATTCTGCGCCAGCTTGGCCTGCAAGAGAAAGGACGGCCTCTAAGTACAGTGTGGTGCCCTGTTGTTGTGTGCACTGCCTCCCATGGTCGAATAGCTTGGCCAGTGTGGTGCCCTGTTGTTGTGTGCACTGCCTCCCATGGTCGAATAGCTTGGCCAGTGTGTAAAGTGCAGAAAGTGCTATTGATGATCATGCCAGTGCCATAGCTGCGGGAGGAGGGCTGGCCATTAGGCCTTTGAGGTCCCTTTGCCCATAATGTGAGGTGCATATGCAAGGATGAGGAGGACACTGGAAAGGGTACTCACCCTGACCAACCGAGTGAGGTCGTTGTACTTCTTGCGGCATTGGTCACCAGTCCTGGGGACATCGCTGTTGGCTGAGACCCTCTGGGCGATTTCCCTCCAGGCTCTCCTGTACTGCCTCCTGGGAGCCTTCTTGCCACTGTCCGGGCACAAGATCTCTCTTTTCTTTTCCAAACCCCTAAGCAGCACCCTCAAAGCATGCTCTGAGAAGCGCTGCGCTCGTTCACGGGCCTTCTGCATGGCTTCAGGCGCTATTTGGGTCCACCAGCAGTGTTCAGGCCTAGCTGCAGGGCTCCACTATCCAGGGCGTGGCAGCAGACAAAGTCGACCCTTCCCCCTTTAAGAGCTGGCCGGCGTCAGGGTGTCTGCTGTCAATCAAAACATGACCGCACCTGCGCTGCGCCCGGCCTCGGCGTTATCAGTCTGCACCGCCGGCTTAGCGCCTAAAGATAGGAGTGCAACGCCAGTTTCAGCGCTCGCCCAAACTCCTTGGCCAAAGCTACTGAATATCGGCGAAGTGGCCTCCACTTTCCGGCGGGCGCTAACTTTAGCACCCGCCCGACTTTACCGCCCCAAAAGTGGCTACACTGAATTTCTAGGCCTAGGTGTTATAACCTACAAGGCTACAGACCAAGAACTGAAAAGTGGGATTAGGCTGGATTGCTCTTTTTCGACCAGACACAATGGGCCAAATGGCCTCCTTTTTTTTATTCGTTTATGGGATGTGAGCGCGACTGGCAAGGCCAGTATTTATTGCCCATTCCTAATTAACATGGAGAGGGTGGTGGTGAGCCGCCTTCTCGAACCACTGCAGTCTGAGTTGAAGGTACTTCCATAGTGCTGTTAGGGAGGGTGTTCCAGGATTTTGACCCAGCGACGATATATTTTCAAGTCAGGAGGGTGTGTGACTTGGAGGGGAACTTGGAGGTGATGGTGTTCCCATGCGCCTGCTGCCCTTGTCCTTCTAGGTGGAAGAGGTTCCAGGTTCTGTCAAAGAAGCCTTGGCGAGTTGCTGCAGTGCATCTTGCAGATGGTACACAGGGAGTGAATGTTTAAGATGGTAGATGGGGTGCCAATCAAGTGGGCTGCTTTGTCCTGGATGGTGTTGAGCTTCTTGAGTGTTGCTGGAGCTACACTCATCCAGGCAAGTGGAGAGTATTCCATTACACTCCTGACTTGTGCCTTGTAGATGGTGGAAAGGCTTTGGGGAGTCAGGAGGTGAGACACTCGCCACAGAATGCCCAACCGCTGACTTGCTCTTGTAGCCACAGTATTTATGTGGCTGGTCCAGTTAAGTTTCTGGTAAATGGTGACCCCCAGGATGTGGGGGATTCGGTGATGGCAATGTCGTTGAATGTCAAGGGACGGTGGTTCAACTCTCTTGTTGGAGATAGTCATTGCCTGGCATTTGAGTGGTGCAAATGTTACTTGCCACTTATCAGCCCAAGCCTGAATGTTGTCCAGGTTTTGCTGCATACGGGCACGAACTGCTTCATTATCTGAGGAGTTGTGAATGGCACTGAACACTGTGCAATCATCAGCGAACATCCCCACTTCTGACCTTATGATGGAGGGAAGGTCATTGATGAAGCTGCTGAAGATGGTTGAGCCTAGGACACTGCCCTGAGGAACTCCTGCAGCGATGACCTAGGGCTTAGATGATTGGCCTCCAACAACCACAACCATCTTCCTTTGTGCTAGGTATGACTCCAGCCAGTGGAGAGTTTTCCCCCCCGATTCCCAGTGACTTCAATTTTATTACAGCTCCTTGACGCCACACTCGGTCAAATGCTGCCTTGAGGTCAAGGGCAGTCACTCTCACCTCACCTCTGGAATTCAGCTCTTTTGTCCATGTTTGGACCAAGGCTGTAATGAGGTCTGGAGCAGAGTGGTCCTGACAGAACCCAAACTGCGCATCGGCGAGCAGGTTATTGGTGAGTAAGTGCCGCTTGATAGCACTGTCGATGACACCTTCCATCACTTTGCTGATGATTGAGAATCGACTGATGGGGTGGTAATTAACCGGATTGGATTTGTCCTGCTTTTTGTGGACAGGATATACATGGGCAACTTTCCACATTTTTAGGTAGATGCCAGTGTTGTAGCTGTACTGGAGCAGCTTGGCTATAGGTGTGGCTAGTTCTGGAGCACAAGTCTTCAGCACGATAGCCGGGATGTTGTCGGGGCCCATAGCCTTTGCTGTATCCAGTGCGCTCAGCCGTTTCTTGATATCACGTAGAATGAATTGAATTGGCTGAAGACTGGCTTCTGTGATGGTGGGGACCTCAGGCAGAGATGGATCATCCACTCAGCACTTTTGGCTGAAGGTGGTTGTGAACGCTTCAGCCTGGTCTTTTGCACTCACGTGCTGGGCTCTGCCAGCATTGAGGATGGGGATGTGCATGGAGCTTCCTCCTCCCATAAGTTGTTTAGTTGTGCACCACCATTCACGACTGGATGTGGCAGGACTACTGAGCTTTGATCTGAGCCACTGGTTGTGGGATTGCTTAGCTCTGTCTATAGCATGCTGTTTCCGCTGTTTAGCACGTAGTCCAGTGTTGTATCTTCACCAGGTTGGCACTTAATTTTTAGGTACGCCTACTGCTGCTCCTGGCATGCTCTTCTGCACCTCATTGAACCAGGGTCGGTCCCCTGGCTTGATGGTAATGGTAGAGTGAGGGATATGCCAGACCATGAGGTTACAAATTGTGGTGTTATGCTCATGGATGCCCAGTTCTGTGCCGTAAATTTCAATGAATCTATGATTCGAAATTTGTTCATACATTTACATCATGGCCTCAGTTACACAAGAAAATGAGGGGTAAATCAGGGCAATAAACTACGTGTACCTCAATATATTTTCAGCTCTCAAGAGTTGAGTTGAATATAGTTTATAGGGACTGTCAGAAAGCATTTGAGAGAGTGCCGTATAAGAAATTGGTTGAGAAAATTAGTCCCACGCATAAAAAGGAAAGTATAGCTAGAGACGGCTGAAAGGCAGACAGTAAAGTAAATAGATACATCTTAGACTTGACCGGTAATGGCTAGTCGGGTGGTACCCACTGTACCCCCTAAGCTGCATGGGTCCACGGCTGCGCAGCTATCCCGTGGAGGCCGCGCACTCGCATAGTTCCACAGGAGAGGGCTCCAGCGTGCAGTCGCTCTTTTAAAATTGGTCCTATAGGCTCCTGTTCTTCAGGCCCGCAGGTGCCATCCCGCTCCTGCGAGCCTGAAAAACGGAAACCTGTAGGACCGATTAAAAAGCGGTGATTATTTGCACGGGTACCTTTGCGGCCTTCTGCGCATGCTTGCGGTATATCGGAGCCACGCACGCGCATTACCCAGTTGCAGCCTGCTCTGTGAGCCATGCTTTCCTCGGCTCCGTGTGGATAAGGTCACTGGATCTGTTGGTGGCCAGTGGGGGGAAATATCGAAGATTGAAAGGGGAGAGGGAGACTGGGTGGGGGGAAAGAGAGAGAGCGAGAGAGAGAGAGAGAGAGATACTGGGGGAAAAAGAGAGAGAGACAGGGGAAGAGAGCGTGTGACTGGGGGTGGGGGAGAGAGAGAGAGAGAGAGAGAGAGAGAGAGAGAGCGACTGGGGGAAGACAGAGAGCGTGACTGGGGGAGAAAGAGAGAGAGAACAGATAGACGTTTCTGTAAGGGGAACAGATAGACATTTCTGTGGCCGCAGACGTGACTCCAGGATGGTATGTTGCCTTCCTGGTGCCAGGGTCAAGGATGTCACGGAGCGGCTACAGGACATTCTGAAGGGGGAGGGTGAACAGCCAGAGGTTGTGGTCCATATCGATACCAACGACATAGGTAGAAAGAGGGACGAGGTCCTGCAAGCAGAATATAGGGAGCTAGGAAATAAATTAAAAAGCAGGACCTCAAAAGGTAGTAATCTCAGGATTACTCCCAGTACCACATGCTAGTGAGAGCAGAAATAGGAGAATAGACCAGATGAATGCGTGGCTGGAGAGATGGTGTAGGAGGGAGGGATTTAAATTCCTGAGGCATTGGGATCGATTCTGGGGAAGATGGGACCTGTACAAGCTGGACGGGTTACACCTCGGCTGAACCGGGACCAATATCCTCACAGGGAGGGTTTGCTAGTGCTGTTGGGAAGGATTTAAACTAGTTTGTCAGGGGGCTGGGAACCTAAGTGTGGGCCCAGAACAGAGAGAAACAAAGCTGGAAATGCAAGTCAGAAAAGTAGGTCAGCAAAACTAGTAGGGAGCAGAAACAAAGGCCAACAGTAAAGAGGGTCAAAGTGCAGAAAAATATAAAACAGGCAAAGTTGAAGGCACTTTATCAAATGCACGTAGCATTTGCAACAAGGTGGATGAATTAATGGCACTAACAGAAGTAAATGGGTATGATGTAATTGCCATTACAGAGACATGGTTGCAGGGTAACCAAAGCTGGGTACTCAACATTTAGGAAGGACAGACAAAAAGGAAAAGGAGGTAGCGTAGCGCTGTTAATAAGGGATGAGATCGGTACGGTAGAGATAAAAGATCTTGGCTTGGCAGATCGTGATGTAGAACTGGAATCAGTTTGGGTGGAACTAAGAAACTGCAAAGGGTGGAAAACATTGGTGGGAGTTGTGTATAGGCCACCAAACAGTAGCGGTAATGTAGGGCATAGTATCAATCAAGAAATTAGAAGTGCATGTAACAAGGGCAATACAGTAATCATGGGGGACTTTAATCTACATATTGACTGGGCAAATCAAATTACCACTAATGGTGTGGAGGACGAATTCTTGGAATGCATGCGAGATGGTTTCCTGGATCAGTATGTGGAGGAAGCAACCAGGGAACAGGCTATTCTGGATCTGGTACTGTGTAACAAGAAAGGTCTAATCAATAATCTTGTGGTAAAGGGGCCTTTAGGGACAAGTGACCATAATATAATTCAATTTTATATTAAGTTTGAGAGTGATGTAGTCCAATCTGAAACTAAGGTCTTCAATCTAAACAGAGGAAACTACAAGGGTATGAGGGACAAGTTGGCCATGGTAGATTGGGAGACTACACTAAAAGGTATGAAGGTGGACATACAATGGCTAACATTCAAGGAAATAATGCATAATTTGCAACAAACACATATTCCTCTAGGGCATAAAAACCCAAAAGGAAAAGTGATCCAACCATGGCTAACAAAAGAAATTAGAGCTAGTATTAAGTCAAAGGAGGAAGCTTATAAAGTTGCCAGAAAAAGCGGTCAGCCTGAGGATTGGGATCTTTTCAGAAATCAGCAAAGGGGGACCAAGAAATTGATAAAGGAAAAATGGAATATGAGCACAAACTAGCGAAAAATATAAAAACAGATTGTAAAAGCGTCTATAGGTATGTGAAAAGGAAAAGACTGGTGAAGGTAAATGTAGGTCCTTTACAGTCAGAGACAGGAGAACTTATAACGGGGAATGAGGAAATGGCAGAGAAATTAAATAAATACTTTGTTTCTGTCTTCACGGAGGAAGACACAAAAAACCTCCCAGAAATATGAGAAAACCAAGGGTGTGGTGAGAATGAGGAACTTAAAGAAATTATTATTAGTAAAAAAAAACAGTACTAGCAAAATTAATGGGACTAAATGTCAATAAATCTCAAGGACCGGATGACCTACATCCTAGGGTTTTGAAAGAGGTGGCCATTGGGATAGAGCACGCATTGGTTGTCAACTTCCAAAATTCTATAGATTCTGGAACGGTTCCTGCAGATTGGAGGATAGCAAATGTAACCCCGCTATTTAAGAAAGGAGGGAGAGAGAAAACGAGGAACTACAGACCTGTTAGCCTCACATCAGTAGTTGGGAAAATGCTGGAATCTATTATAAAGGATGCAATAACTGGGCACAGAAACTAATAGTAAGATTGGGCAGAGTCAACATGGATTTATGAAAGGGAAGTCCAGTTTGACAAACCTATTGGAGTTCTTTGAGGATGTAACTAGTGGAGTAGACAAAGGGGAACCGGTAGATGTGGTGTATTTGGATTTTGAGAAGGTCTTCGATAAGATTCCACACAAAATTAGGGCACATGGAATTGGGGGTAATATACTAGCATGGATTGAGAATTGGTTAACAGACAGAAAACAAAGAGTAGGGATAAACGGGTCTTTTTCAGGATGGCAGGCTGCGACTAGTGGGGTACCGCAAGGATCGTTGCTTGGGCCCCAGCTATTCACAATCTATATCAATGATTTGGATGAGGGGACTAAATGTAACATTTTCAAATTTGCTGATGACACAAAGCTAGGTGGCAGTGTCAGTTGCGAAGAGGATGTGAAGAGGCTTCAAGGGGGTCTCGACAGGCTCGGTGAGTGGGCGAGAACATGGTAGATGGAATATAATGTGGATAAATGTGAAGTTATCCACTTTGGTAGAAAAAACAGAAAGGCAGAGTATTTCCTAAATGGTGAAAGATTGGGGAATGCAGATGCTCAAAGGGACCTGGCTGTCCTTGTACATGAGTCACTGAAAGTGAATGTGCAGGTGCAGCAAGCCATTAGGAAGGCAAATGGTATGCTGGCCTTCATTACAAGAGGATTTGAGTACAGGAGTAAAGAAGTCTTACTCCAATTATATAGGGCCTTGGTGAGACCACATCTGGAGTACGGTGTACAATTTTGGTCTCCTTACCTAAGGAAGGATATACGTGTCATAGAGGGAGTGCAACGAAGGTTCATGAGATTGATTCCTGGGATGGCAGGATTGTCATATGAAAAGAGATTGAGTAAACTAGGCCTGTATTCTCCTGAATTCAGAAGAATGAGAGGGGATCTCATTGAAGCATACAAAATTATTACAGGGCTTGATAGGGTGGATGCTGGGAGAATGTTTCCCTTGGCCTGGGAGTCTAGAACCAGGGGCCACAGCCTCAGGCTAAAGGGTAGGCCATTGAGGACTGAGATGAGAAGAAATTTCTTCTCAGAGGGTGGTGAATCTTTGGAATTCTCTACCCCAGAGGGCTGTGGAGGCTCAGTCATTGGGTATAGTCAAAACAGAAGTCGATAGATTTCTGACTAGTAAAGGCATCAAGGGATATGGCGATAAGGCTGGTGAATGGAACTGAGGCAGAAGATCAGCCATGATCTCATTGAATGGCAGAGCAGGCTCGAAGGGCCGAATGGCCTACTCCTGCTCCTATTTCTTATGTTCTTATGAGGGAGAGAGAGAGAGAGAGAGAGAGAGAGAGACAGGCAGAGAGAGAGAGAGAGAGAGAGAGAGAGACAGGGACAGAGAGATAGAAAGAGAGAGACACACACACAGACAGAGAGGCAGCAAAAGGAGAGGGGGGGGTGAGGGTTCAGATGCGTGTAGTCCGTTCTCAGAGACTGAGTGGCGGCCACACGTTGAAGCACAGCTGGAGGCGCAGCACATGTACAATGGCCACTAATTGTGAATTTAGAAGAAACAACTATTTGTTTATTGAGAAAGACACAGAACATACTTTGATTAAACTGATAATGTATACTTTTGATTTGGTATAAATGCTTGAAATAGGAGATTAAAAATTGAGTACAATGAAGTTTGTTTCCCGTTATTTAATTGTGAAGTACCTAAAATAATTCAACACATTTCGTGATAACAGCAGGGATTAATATTGTGGAGAATGTTTGAGAGAAAAACATTAGAAGCGAAATTCATAAATTAACATCTTTACGTCAACAGATTAGTAAACAGTTCCATGTCAGTCTGATTGTTTCTCCAGTCCAGGAAGAAAGATGAATGTTTATTTCTGTTAAATCAAAGCTTTTTCTTCTTTTTGTTTTTAATTTGGTGACGCAAATTGTGTATGTGTTTTTCTGCACTTGTGAATCCATTTCTGACATGTTACATGGGGTGGGGGAAAGTGTGCTGGTTCAAGGCGACAACGCTTATTAATGGAAGTGATTGAAGTTGAAAATACAGATACCCGTTTTTATTCAATTCTTTTTAATACTGTGAACTAAAGAACTGCAGCACTTTATATTTGTTGGTTGTCTGGTTGCATTGTGATTAATACTCTAATTACTTATGTGGATGTACAGCACGTCAGCGCCATAGGAAAGCCACTGCTCCAGCTGCTTGTGCAGCCATTGCTATAGTGATATGAGTGATGGGCTAATATGTTGAAAACTTTAAAATTAATACAAATTGCACGAATAGATATGCCTCTTTCAGCTCACCTTGGGTTTTTGGATTGTTTGTCGATGCATAACCGTGTAACTGAGTGACATTTCTGAAGTGTTAACGCATTATTATGCAGTTCTTTTATATCCCAGTCATTTCTGACAAGTAATTCTTTTTAGAGTTTGTACATGACGAATGAAAAGCTTTCAATTAATTCTACCGTAAACAAACTTGCAGAATTGGGCATGTAAATGACAAATGAATTTCAATATAGATAAGTGTGAGGTGGTGCATTTTGGTAGGAGGAATAAGGAGGCTACCTACTCCTTGGAAAATAAGAGTCTAAATGGGGTAGAGGTGCAAAGGGATCTAGGGGTATAGATTCACAAATCATTCAAAGTAGCAACGCAGGTTAAAAAAGCCATAAAAAAGTGCAAATAAAGCACTGGGGTTCATTTGTAGAGGAATAGAATTCAAAAGCAGAGAAGTTATAGTAAACTTGTATATAACCTTGTCTGATTGTCTCATGATTTGAGACAGTGGGGTGGCAATATGGCATTACTGTATATATGTTTTTAAGTGGTGGCTGTTGCTGTTGTAAAAGTTGTTGTTGATGTAAAATTTGCCCACAGGTAAAAAGGTCGTGCTCAAAAGGAGTTTGTGGCCCGCTCAGTACAAAAAAATTTAGAGGGAACATTGGTGGTGCCCGAAGGATTGGTGTTGGGGCCACTTTTGTTATCCATTTACTTAAATAATCTGGACATACGCATAAGAGGGTGGATATCAAAATTTGTTGGTGATACCAAACTAGGTGTTGCAGCAAACTGCCATGGAGTATGTAGGAGGACATAACCGGGCTTGGAGAATCAGCAGATAAATGGCAGATGTAGTTTAATTTAGCAAGATTTTAAGCAAGATATTTTGAGAATAATAATGAAAATATATATTAAATAGTAACTTTCCCAATGCACTGGAGGAGCAAAGGGATTTAGGGTGTGTAGACACATATACTTAAAATGGATGGACAGGATAAAAAAAAATAAGGGGGCAAATGGGCTTTTGGGGTTTAAATAGAGAGAATCTGGATATCATCAACATATATATGGAAGATGACCCCATGCCCATAAATGATGTCACTGAAGGGCAGCACGTGGATGAGGAGGAAAAGGAGGCCAAGGATATAGCCCTTGACTGACTTCAGAGTGATAGTAGGAAGAGAAGCAATTACTGAAGATGAGCTGGCTGCATTTGGATAAATTGGGCTAAAACCATGCAAAAGCAGTCCCGCGAGCTTGACAACAGAAGAGAGACAATGGAGGAGGATGGTGTGGTCCATCATATTAAACACTGCACAGAGGTTGAGGAGGACAACAACAACCACTTGCATTTATCTAGAACCGTAAACATAGAAAAGCACCCCAAGGCAAATCACAGAGGTGTAATGAGACAGAAATTGATACCGAGCCAAAGAGAAAGATATTAAATGAGTGAAAAAGAGGTGGGTTTTAAGGGGGGCCCTAAAGGAGGAGAGGAAGGTGCAGAATCGGGGGAGTTTAGGGAGGACAGTAGAGCCTAGATAGCTGAAGGCATGGCTGCCAATGCTGGAGGGAGGGGAGGATGCAGAGGGAGGTGTAGTGGGAGCCTGTGGGCTCATTCAGAAGGACACTGAATTCAGTTCAGATATAAAATCGCTTTCTCAGAATTACTCCCAACACCTCAGAAATGCAAAATCCTCTCTTCTGCATCATTTCTTAAGCCACCCACTGATGTTCCTATTCTTCCTCTCCAGTACATGGCACGGAACAATGCAGAAATTACTACCCTTGAAATATTGTGGGTGAATTCCTATCTTTGGGAAAATTCATCCTCATTGCTCTTTCACTTATACGAACATATGAATTCGGAGCAAGAGTAGGCCATTCGGCCCACGAGCCTGCTCTGCCATTCAATAAGATTATGGCTGATCCGATTACTCCACATTCCCGCCTACCCCCGATAACTTTTCTCCCCCTTGCTTTCCAAGAATCTTTCTACCTCTGCCGTAAAAATATTCAAAGACTCTGCTTCCACCGCCCTCTGAGGAAGAGAGTTCCAAAGATTTACGACCCTCTGTGAAAAAATTTCTCCTCATCTCTGTCTTAAATGGGCGACCCGTTATTTTTAAACTGTGACCCTAGTTCTAGTTTCTCCCACAAGAGGAAACATCCTCTCCACATCCACCCTGTCCAGACCCCTCAGGATCTTCTATGTTTCAATCAAGTCACTTCTTGCTCTTCTAAACTCCAGCGGATACAAGCCTAGCCTGTCCAACCCTTCCTCATAAGACAACCCGCCCATTCCAGGTATTAGTCTAGTAAACCTTCTCTGAACTGCTTCCAACGCATTTACATCCTTCCATAAATAAGGAGACCAACACAGTACTCCAGATGTGGTCTCACCAATGCCCTGTATAACTGAAGCATAACCTCCCTACTTTTGTGTTCAATTCCCCTCGCAATAAACAATAACATTCTATTAGCTTTCCTAATTACTTGCTGCACCTGCATACTAACCTTTTGCGATTCATGCACTAGGACACCCAGATCCCTCTGCATCTCAGAGCTCTGCAATCTCTCACCATTTAGATAATATGCTTCTTTTTTATTCTTCCTGCCAAAATGGACAACTTCACTTTTTCGCACATTATATTCCATTTGCCAGATCTTTGCCCACTCACTTAACCTATCTATATCCCTTTGTAGCCTTCTTATGTCCTCTTCACAATTTACTTTCCTACCTATCTTCGTGTCATCAGCAAATTTAGCAACCATACCTTCGGTCCCTTTATCCAAGTCATTTATATAAATTGTAAAAAGTTGAGGCCCCAGCACTGATCCCTGTGGCACACCACTCGTTACATCTTGCCAATCAGAAAATGACCCATTTATGCTTACTCGCTGTTTCCTGTTAGCTAGCCAATCTTCTATCCATGCCAATATGTTACCCCCTACACCATGAGCTTTTATTTTCTGCAATAACCTTTGATGTGGCACCTTATCAAATGCCTTCTGGAAATCTAAGTACAGTACATCCACCGGTTCCCCTTTATCCACAGCACGTTACTTCCTCAAAGAGCTGCAATAAATTGGTTAAACATGATTTCCCTTGCACAAAATCATGTTGACTCTGCCTGATTACTCTGAACTTTTCTAAGTGCCCTGCTATAACGTCTTTAATAATAGCTTCTAACATCTTCCCTATGACAGATGTTAAGCTAACTGGCCTGTAGTTTCCTGCTTTCTGTCTCCCTCCCTTTTTGAATAAAGGAGTTACATTCGCTATTTTCCAATCTAATGGAACCTTCCCCGAATCTAGGGAATTTGGGAAAATTAAAACCAATGCATCAGCTATCTCACTAGCCACTTCTTTTAAGACCCTAGGATAAAGTCCATCAGGACCCGGGGACTTGTCAGCCCGCAGCTCCAACAATTTGCTCAGTACCACTTCCCTGGTGATTATAATTTTTGAGTTCCTCCCTCCCTTCCATTTCCTGATTTACAGCTATTTCTAGGATGTTACTTGTATCCTCTATAGTGAAGACCGATGCAAAATACCTGTTCAATTCAACTGCCATCTCCTTATTTTCCATTATTAATTCCCCAGACTCACTTTTTATAGGACCAACGCTCACTTTGTTAACTCTTTTCTTTTTTAAATATCTATAGAAACTCTTACTATCTGTTTTTATATTTCTAGCTAACTTTCTCTCGTACTCTAATTTTTCTCTCCTTATTAATCTTTGTCATTCTTTGCTGTTTTTTATATTCTGTCCAATCTTCTGACCTGCCACCCATCTCTGCGCAATTATATGCTTTTTCTTTAAGTTTAATACTATCTTTAACTTTTTTAGTTAACCACGGATGGTGGGTCCTCCCCTTGGAATTTTTCTTTCTTGTTGGAATGTATATATTCTGTATATTTTGAAATATCACCTTAAATGTCTGCCACTGCAACTCTATTGACCTATCCCTTAACCTAATTTGCCTATATATCCTACTTTTGAAACACCCTCCTCAAGACATCAATAATACTCTTCCTTAGATCATTGATTCTGACATGAAACACAACTACTGCCCGATCATAGAAACAGAAAATGCTGTAAATACTCAGCAGGTCAGGCAGCACCTGTGGAGAGAGAAACAGAGTTAACTTTCCAGGTCGATGACCGTTCGTCAGAACGCTTCAGGCTACAAGACATAATAGGCTGAAATTTCAGGTCATCGACCTGAAACGTTAACTCGGTTTCTCTCTCCATAGATGCTGCCTGACTTGCTGAGTATTTACAGCATTTTCTGTTTCTATTTCAGATTTCCAGCATCCGCAGTATTTTGATTTTGTACTGCTTGATCATCCTCTCTCTTCAAAACCTTTTCCAGCCACTCCATTATGTATCTTATTCTGGCACCCGAGAGACAACACACCTTTAGGAATTCCCAGTTGTGGCTGTAAAGGTGATCTATCCCCCAATTATGGGGACTGCCACAGCTACCATTTTCCTGTTCTCCTCGTTGGTATTACTCTTTCTGCCTTGGGTAACAACTTGCTTTACGGTACCATGTTGGCCTGTATTTTGCGAGGACGATGACGGCGTATGCACAGCGTAAGTCCTCAGAATGGCCCCGCAAGTTCCGGGTCTCCGCATGCGCTGCGCAAAAACCCAGAACTTGCGATCTGTCAAGTTTCTCCTTGACAAATCGCCCGCATGCGCCCCAAAAACACTTCTCGCTGGCACAGAGTTAACTACTGCCCAGTGAATGCCCACAAAATTCTTACAGCTGGTAAAAGCAGGCATAGGGCCTGCTTTTACCAGCGTAAGGGTTAAAATAAATGTTACATTAGCGTTTTTTAAATGATTAAAACATACAAAAACATTTGAAATTAGTTCATGTAAATTTTGGGTTGAATTAAAATGTTTTTATTTAATTTTGAACATGGGAATATTTATTTTTATTAGAATTGTGTTAATTATTTATTTTTTGGGGATTTCTCATAAGCTTATGGGGATTCCGTTCGTAAGCTTATGAGGAATCCCCCTTTCTATTTGGTTGGCCTGGCCCACATGATCCCAGGGACCCTTCCGAACCGCCTGTGTCCCTGGGATCCGTGGGCCTTTAAGCAGGCGCATGCCTGGAGGCCCAGGACCCAAAGCTCCGGAGCCACCAGGTACTTTTGTATTTTTTTGGGGGTCGGAGGAGTACTCTGAAGGTACACCTCCAACCGCAAATTTTGGCCCAGTATGTCTTATGGCTACCTCCGCCGTGCTGTCTTCTTTATCCACCTTATGTGTATCAAACACAATATACCTGTTAGACAAACTGAGCCTCATAGGGAACCTTGGCACTGATTATTTGTTTCCCTTGTGGATGATTATTTACTCTTCTGCTTCCCTATTCTCTTCAATCTGTGGGGCGATCATCTTCTGGATTATATATTCCAGGAACGTTTCCTTCCTCTTTATGTTGTACTGAGGTCAGCTGATGCTCAAGGTCAGCATTTCTTTGCTTGAGCAACACAACCTTCCAATACTTGACAGCTGTGAACTCCTCCAGGATGCTCTGGAACCAAGAACACTGCAGCATGCATGCAGTACACATCATTGGCTTAGCATCTGTTGTTGCTCTACTACTGTACACACAATTGCTAATGGTAAACGTTGTTGTTTTTTCACTTACCAGTCCTGTCCTTGCAGCTTCAATGCCAAAACCTCCTCCCTGAAATGTTGCACACTTTCATCTTTTACCAAAAATTCCAACAGTGGAAGAATACAGAATAATAGATTCCAAGTACTGGATAACACCGAGAAAATCAATTTCCTCTTTGTGCACTGAGAATGCATTAAATTAGTTAATTTTTATTCCCATTTTTAAACACACGCACACAGATATGTGCAACTTTATTCAGTATGCTTTCTGTGGGGTCGGATAGGTTACAACTAATGCACAGCTAAGAAACCAGTGCAAACGTGCAATAATGCTGCTGAGCTACTTGTTAAGCTGCTAAATATGTAATGAGCTCAAACCTGCAATAGCTGGCTAATTTTCCCTGTGTAGTATGATTGCCTCAGTTGCTTTAGGTTTGGATTGGCTTAGGTAATAGCGTAGGCAACACAATGTATCCTTAAGACCCTACATTATCTCATTCTCATAAAGACAACCATAGAGCAGCCGGTGTTGAAATCATTATTTGCAGGAGTGTTCTTTGCTGTCCTTTTCCTACAACCTACGCTACTTCTAACAAATACATAGGTATGAACTAATTAAACAAATCATTATTTTTTATTCAAAACTGAGGATTAAATCATATAATGTGTCTCAACAGAAGGCGTGTATTAGGACTCAAAAATTATACATCCATATACAAAGGAAATGGATGAAGTGTTTAAAAGGAAAAATACTACTAAAGTTGGAAATCTGAAATAAACACAGAAAATGCTGGCAAGACATTGCATCTGTAAAGAAATAAACATAGGTGAATGCTTTGGGTAGAGATCCATAATCAACTCTTACGAAGGATCTAATTTCCAAAAATCGTGCATTCCGTGATTTGGTCGCAGACAGGCAAGCATTTACTGTTGAAGTTCCACATCTGATAATGATGTGTCCATGCTGTGGCCAGAACGATGGCAGCAATGTACTCATTGTTTATGGTGAGTTGTGCTACGCAGGGAAAGCATAGTGTTCGCCTGTGTTTAGTACCTCTCCCTAAATTAACTGTTTTTTAATAAGCCAGTTACTGCTAATTAAGCCCTTGTTAAAGGCCTATTAAGGGGACCGTGGGCAAGATTTTGCAGCTTTGGACTTTGCACCTTTGTGGTGGGAAATCCAAAGTCTGTTTAGGCTTAGTTTTAGAACAGTGGAAAAATGATGGTATGGAAAGTGAACTGAAACAAACAATAAAAACATGTGGGATAATGGGGAAGCAGAGACAAATCCATTGAGTGGCACAATGCAGCTGTCCCTATGGGGAAGAGCTCCACATGGCATAAACACCACATGGTGCCAAGGGGAAATATTCCTATTAATGTCCAACCCATCTGTTATGTTTTCTTGACACTGCAAGGTAGATTTTCCAATCTGTTGCATATCCAACTGGATACTGGGCATTGCGTGAACTGCACCCACCCAAACTGTAATGCACTGATTCTGTTTCCAGGGTCAGTCTAACTTGAACATTTATGGGTGAACTACAGATGCTGGAATACACCTGCTAATGGGAGTTTGGAACATAGAAACAGGAGCAGCCATTCAGTGTCTAGAGCCTGCTACACCATTTAATTAGATCATGGCTGAGCTGTATCTTAACTCCATTTACCCGTTTTGGTTCCATATCCCTTAATACCCTTACATAACAAAAGCCTATCAATCTCAGTTTTGAAATTTTCAATTGACTGAGCTTCAATAGCTTTTTGGGGATGAGAATTCCAGATTTCCACCACCCTTTGCGTGAAGAAGTGCTTCCCGACATCACCCCTGAACAGCCTAACTCTAATTTTCAGGTTATGCCACCTTGTTCTGGACTCCCCCACCAGAGGAATTAGTTTCTCTTCATCATATTCTTTAATCACCTTAAACACCTCAATTAGATCACCCTTCAATCCTCTATATTCAAGGGAATACAAGCCTAGTCCATGCAACCTGTCCTCATAATTTGGCACCGAGTGTCAACTCCCTCACCCCAGGACTGCAGACCAGTGCTGAAAGAAATTCAGTGAACTTCACCAGGGCAGGCTAGGTAATGCACTAGAGAGTCCTCCTTGCCTACCCTGTGCACCAGCAAACTCTTCCCCTTCTTAAAGGAACACTTGCATAACTAACCCTTCAAAATTCACTCTGGTAAAGGGGGTGTGGGGGAGGGGGACTCTCACTCAGCATCTTTCACTATGGCTATCCAGTTCCCGTACAGCAATTAGCTATGTGTACAACCCTAAAATCCCTTCCTCCACTTTAACAAGCTGATATCCTGGCTGCCATTAGATCGCCTGTGGCTGCCTGAAATGATGCTGCACCATAAAAGTTGAGTGAAGTGGCACTTTCATAACTAGAGAGAGTGGTTTAGGCAGAAGAGAGTAGCTGCCCCATTGCTTCTTTGGTGAAGCGCACTTTTCTTAAGCACATCTTTCAGTAATATGACCTGTGCTGCCTGTATATTCTACTGAGAGGGGGATATTACCTGGTGTGCTGCATCCTTCTTAAATGCTGCCAGACTCTCCTTTGTTCCAACCTGTAATGTTCATCCTCCATTATAATTGTATATGAGCGTGTGGCTATAAGGAATTCAATACCTGTGCCTGAGAAGCCCTCACTTCAGATAGGGGATGGAGCGGGGCGAAAATCTGGGGATGGTCCACCCGGTTAGAAGCAGTGAGAAGCAAGTGTCTATAGGCAGAATGGCAATAAGTAAATGGCTGCAAATTGTGTTTCCCAGCTGCAGAAATCATTATTCAAATTCTCCAGACTCTTCAGGCTCAAAACTCCTAATTTCCACCTGTATCAGCTGATTCTGGTAGCTGCCGTGCCTTATAAATCTTAGTCTAAATTATTCAGAATGTATCCTATCCCGCACCAAGTCCCACTCACCCATTAATCCTGTCTTTGCTGATCTACATTGGCTCCTGTCTCCCAATGCATCCAAAAATTCTCATTCTCATGTTTAAATCCCTTCGTGGCCTCACTCCTCCTTATCTTTAATCTCCTCCAGCCCTATAACCCTCCCCAGAACTTTCCATTCCTCCGACTCGGCCCCTTGCGCAACCTCCATCTTCGCTCCACCATCGACGACTGTGTCATCAGCCATTTAGGCCACATACTTTGGAATTCCCTCCCTAAACGCCTCCGCCTCTTCAACTCTCTCGTCTTTTAAGACCCTACTAAAATTTACCACTTTGACCAAGCTTTTAGTCACCCTCCCGATATCTCCTTTGGCTTGGCGTCCACTTTTGCCTGATTATGCCTCTGTGAAGCAACTTGGGGAATTTTTCTACATTAAAGGTGCTATATAAATGCAAGTTGTTGTTGAAAATGTAGGAACTTGGATATGTGGTTAATGAGGTCAGTGGGACACAATAAGTGGATGTCAGATAAAGCCAAACAGTGGGTGGCATTTTAATGGCGGAAATTGAGAGGAAATGTCTTCTGCCTAATTCTCCTGCCAGAATCATTTATAAGTCGCTAATATGCCGAAACCGGCAAGGAAATTCACCCGTTCGGTCTACAAGGAATGGAGCAAAGGTAAGAGAACCCATAATGCCCTTCCTTTACTGCAGTGTACTAAGCATGTATGGTACTTACAATTATCTCTTACACAGTGGCTCCAATATATAAGGGAAGGCAGGGAGGATGCAGGGGAGGCCGAAAGCGGCCGAGGAACCCGGCAAGGTCGAGGACGCCAAGGTCCTGCTGAATTTACCGGCAGGACATTATAATTTTTTTCTTCCGTTTCCTGCCTGGCAGCCGGCCAAATTGACAGGCTGGCTGGTTCCAGGCAGGAAAATTAGCTGCAGGCGGTTGCAGCCGGGGACTCTCTGGGAGGGTCCCCGGCAATCGGGAGGTGGGCAGGCTGCAAATCGGGGATTGGGAGTGTGGGGGAGCAGGCTACAGATCAGGGCTTGTGGTGGGGGGGGGGGTTAAATGTGTTGGCCATGATCACGGGAGGGGAGCATGTTACAGATCAGGGTTTGGGGTACGTCGCTGATTGCAGCACGCTATAGAGACCACGATTGGCAGACGGGAGGCTGACAATCTCCTTGAGGGGCCCTGGGGTGCACCTACCTTCTGGAGCTGGAATCTCCCACCTCCATTTCGTTGCCGGGTTTTCCTAGCCTTGGGAAACCCGTACAGCAGCAGTTAAATTTAAATCAGGCTCCCAATTGCATTGTGGGAGCCTGATTTGAATATGTTAATGAAGTATCTCGCCTCTCCAAGAGGGACACTTGCATGCCATGCTACCCACTGCCGTAAAAATGGTGGCAGGCGCGTAAGCGCGGGTTGGGAGTCATGTTTCATAGGGTTTAACCCCCGACCTCCTCCTGCCCGCCGTGGGAGTTTAATATCGACCCCATTGTCTTAAAGTACTTGCAAACCTTACCATGAATGCCCATGAGGCAGCATGATGCCATTAACACCATCAGCCTTCACTCACATCCTTGTGTGCATTCAGCCTAAAAGTTTCCTCCCATCTAATGTAGCTTAATGTTGCTTATAGATGTCATCACACCTAATATTATGTTCATGCTGACATTTGGATATTGCAATGTTATCTTAATAATTGAAACTTCTCATTTCTTTTAGTCTTCTTGTACAAGGCAGTCCATAGCAAACGAGAGGGAACACTCTTACAGGAGACAGAACCCATAACTTCAGGCCTCTAACCTTGTACAAGGAATAAGCCCTTGAAATCCTGAGATGGCAGGTCTTAGAGGGCGAGTAGATTTGCAGCCAGCTAAAGATTTGTCAGCAACCTCTTTTTCTCTTTCTCTTATCCTACTCACTAATTCATTGTCAGCCAACTATATACTTAAGACCGTTACTATGTCACATCTTCTTCTGAAATATACAACGTTAAAAGGCAAACTTCAATGGAATAGGGGATGAACTAAAGGTTATTAAATTGGGATGTATTACTGAGATATATTTGTTGAGAAAAAAAAGCAAAACACTTTTAAAGTATAAAGTTGAATATACAAGATAAGCATATACCCAAGAAGGTGAAGTGCAAGTTAAAAGAGCTTCTCAAAATGGAAGAATGGGGCATTTAAAATTGGAGAGGGCAAAATGAATGATACAAAGCATACAAAAAGGGGGGTAGGGAATTCTAGGAATTTGCTAAAACAAAAGTGTTTATAGGTGCAAAAAGAGCTCAAGTGACAAAGATGGCAAAATAGATTAAACACAATACTAACACATTCTACCAGTATAACAATGAAAAAGTAATGAGGATGGTATAACTCTACAAGATAAAAGTGATGGTGAATATAAAGATAAAACTGTCTAGTATTCACTCACGTGAATATTTGTATTCAATGAAATGAATCCAATATTTGAAGTACACCCAATATCTTTTGAGGATTTTGAAGTTAAGGTGACAGAGGTATTGATAACTTAAAGGAACTTAAGGCTAACAAAACCCCTGGCCACATGTGCTATCTTTTTAGGGTGCTGAAGGGGGTAGGAAAGAAATTTGTGGGACACTGTCCATCACAAATGAAGGATCAATGGCCACCGGTAAACTTCCACAAAACTGGAAAGAAGTAAAAGCTGGATCTAAATTTAAAACAATGCTAAAAATATGACTCAGACAGCTACGGGCCCATTTGCTAATTATGAACAGGTGAAATAAGTGAAACTACATAGTATTTACACGACAGAAACATGCCATTCTCCCCAATAGGTCCATGCCGGTGTTTATGCTCCACATGAGCCTCCACCCGCCCTTCTTCATCTAACCCTATCAGCATATCCTTCTATTCCTTTCTCCCTCATGTATTTATCTAGCATCCCCTTAAATGCATCTATGCTAGTCGCCTCAACTACTCCTAGTGGTAGTGAGTTCCACATTCTAACGATTCTCTGGGTAAAGAAGTTTATCCTGAATTCCCTATTGGATTTATTAGTGACTATCTTATATTTATGGCTTCTACTTCTGGTCTCCCCCACAAGTGGAACCATCTTCTCTACGTCTACCCAAACAAACCCTTTCTTTCCTAATAAGTATAACCTCTCAGTTCTGGTATCATGCTAGTAAATCTTTTTTTGCATATATCCTTTTTATAACCAGAAGGGTTCTCAGTACTCCAAGTGTGGTCTAACCAGGGTTCTATACAAGTTTACATAACTTCTCTGCTTTTCAATTCTATCCCTCTAGAAATGATCCCTAGTGCTTTGTTTGCTTCATTTAATGTCCTTATTAACTTGCGTAACTACTTTAATGATTTGTGTATCTGTGCCCCCAGATCCCTCTGCTCCTTTACCCCATTTAGACACTTATTTTCCAAGGCGTATGTAGCCTCCTTATTCTTCTATCAAAATGTACCACCTCACACTTATCTATATTGAAGTTAATTTGTCAATTACATGCCCATTCTGCAAGTTTATTAATGTCTTCCTGTATTTCGTCGCACTCCTCCTTTGTATTAACTACACCCTCCAATTTGGTGTTGTCTGCAAATTTTGAAATTGTACTTCTGATTCCCAAGTCCAAATTGTTTATGTAAATGGTGAACAACAGTGGTCCCAGTGCCAATCCTTGCACCATTTCCCACCTATTACCAGTCTGAGTAACTACCCTTTAACCTCTACTCTTGATTTTCTGTTTTGTAGCCAGCTTGCTATCCATTCTGCTACTTGTCTGCTGACCCCACACCTTAGTCATGAATCTGCTATACGGTACCTTATCAAAGGCCTTTTGAAAATCCAAATATATTACATCTACTGCATTACCCATATCTACCCTTTCTGTTACTTCTTCAAAGAGTTCAATAAGGTTGGTCAAACATGACCTTCCATTTTGAAATCCGTGCTGACTATTATATTTTCAGTTTCTAGATGTTTTTCTATTACATCTTTGAGTAAGGAATTAATTATCTTTCCTACCACCGACGTTAAGCGAATTGGTCTATAGTTCCCTGGACTTGTTTTATCTCCCTTTTTAAATATAGGGCTCATATTAGCTGTCTGCCAGTCCTCTGACACTATTCCCTTTTCTAATTAACTTTTATATCTATGTAATGGTGCCTCTGCTATCATATCACTAAAAAAAATTATCTGGTCATTATCAGATTGCTATTTGTGGGACCTTGCTGGCGTGAACTGGCTGCATCGTTTCCTACAGTGACTACACTTCAAAAAGTACTTCATTGGCTGTAAAGTGCTTTGGGACATCCTGAGGTCGTGAAAGGTGCAAGTTCCTTCTTTGGAGTGGACTCCTGGCTTGGAGTCATTTTCTTGCTAATTTAAATAAATAACCTGCATACCAAAACCAAATCTGAGTTTGCAAATTTGCTGACAATGGTAAGGATAATGCAACACTAATTATTTCAATAGGAACAAATTTAAATTAGTGAAAATAAATGTCTGGAATAATTTGCCAAGCAGGGTAGAAACAAAAACATTGTGGTATTGAAAATGTAGTTGGATAAGATGGGAGCATTCGGGGGTTGCATTTTCCAATCTTAAATTAGATCAATACAGAAAATGCAGCTTACACTGTATTTCACAAAGGCAATGCTACAAGTTATTTGTGACTTTCCTGATTTTAAACAATGGTAAATGAACATAGTCACACAAATAGAACAAACCCAACTAGACTTTAAATGTTATGCCTAGTGAGTTTCAGCAAAAGTTCTATTTCTAGTAGCTAAACTGACAAATGTAAAATTGCTACTTTGAATTTTTTTGAGAATTTCGTGGCATTGGAAGGGGAGAACTCCTTAAAGAAAGGGATATGCCATCAACAAAGGCACAAAAAACCCACAAACAACATACCTCAAAAGCTTCTGCTTTTGTTTAGTAGAAAGAGATTTTAAAAACTCCACCTCAGGATCATCTTCTTCTTCACTTGCTATGTATTCCTAAAAATCAATAGCAATACAAAATTAAATTTTACTTTGGGAAGGCACTTTCAATTCAGCTAAAACCATCTACTGAACAGCACAACTTTCATTTGCTTTGTAACCATTTTCAGGGAATGTAAATAGATATTGGAACAATAATTTTATAGATTAACTACACATATAGTGGTAAATTTCTAAATAAATCTTTAATATTAGCAGCTAAGTTATCTATAAGCATCGTAAAATATCTACAGGAGGTTTATAAATAATGTTACTAACCAGGATCAGTTTAAGTTTTGCAAAGATTGTGTGGTGAAAATTGCAGAGGCAAGTACAGGACAAGTTTATTTACAGTAAGAATTGTAAAGCTCCCTTGTATGAGGTAGTTGTTGTACTCAGTCCATCTTACAAAAACTGCAGTTTTATCTGCTGGACAGATAAGCTGTACTGACTGCTACAGTCCTATCTGAACCCTGTTCAACAACTCACCAGCAGTTTCCTCAGTAGTGTTTGAAAGATGGACTAAGTACAGCACGTGCCTCATATAAGGGAGCATTACAGTTCTTACTGTAAATAACTTAGAGCATGTTTGGTAGAAAGCCCAATGTACAATCAACACACCAGCTACAGAGGGTTTCATACCACGTTGAATGGGCTAGGCTTGTGCACAAGTAGTCCAATCAGATTGACATGACCACAGACACATGCCTCCCCTGTGGAGAGTTTCCAAGTAACAACAACATGAATAACTTTGATTGTAATAACAACAGAAAACGCTGGAAAAACTCAGCAGGCCAGGCAGCATCCAGTTTGTTGCAGCAGGTGCCAGGACAGTGGCTCAAGGATGGGATTTTTTTTGTTGCTTTGCAGGGCTGATTGATGAAACTCCCTTTCACAGCAGGGTTCCCGTGTGAGGAATGAACCAAAGCTATATTAAAGAGCCTCACAATTCCTCACCAAAGCATCCACATGGTCTACAGTATAGCAGTCAAGGCTCAACCAAAACTCTTGGGTCTTAAAGGCAGTTGATCTTTTGTCCCTATAGGGGATTTGATAGGCATGCCTAGGTAATCAACAGAAATCAAAATTATAAAAACCTGCTGCTGTCTCCCTCTACCATAGCCACCTAGTGGCTCCCCAACATCACAGGGGGATTTATGTAGGGAACTGCATCTGATCGCTCCATAAATAGTGGTAACATACTTCATCAGAAAAGTGGGCTGTAGAAACCGTAAGAGAGATCTATATGCTTTCTCCTTTATGATTCAGCAAATAGGTTTCTTGCAAAGGTCCAGAGGTTGCAGACATGAGACATACTGTAAAAGGATGACAAACTTCTGTTGGCCAGGACTTTCAAAGAAGTTCCCTGCATCCAGGAAAACTCAGAATTAGTTTCCACTATGTAGCTGTCCCAAAAAGCAAAAAACAGTTTCAGGCTATCCCTAGACCTATTGGCTTTCAACACCTTTAGGCTCACAGGAAGTTCAAGGCAGTCACTTATGTTGCAGATCATCCACATGAGTAGCTGGAATCAACTTGTACACCATGTATTTACGCGCAGAGATCAAGGAACTCAGTGGGAAGTAATCAAAGAAGTATTTGGTACAATACAAAACCAGTACATACACCTAAAAGACAAAAGCTCCACTTGCGCAGTTAAGGAGCATGGTCCACAAAATGTATCCAGCTAAAAGAAAAGGCTTACACAAATTCAAGGAGAAGTGAAAATCTAGCAGACTGGGATAGCTATAAAAAAAACAAGCGATACAAAGAAAAGTAATAAAAAGGTGCAAAAAGGAGTATGAACAAAAACTTGAAAGAGATACCAAAACTAATAGTAAAGGTTTTATAAATATATTGAAGAGGTGGGATGCGGGCCCATTAAAGACAGATGCAGGTGATACTACAATGGATAATAAGGATATGGCATACTTGTTAAATTAAAACTTTGTAACCATTTACAAAGTAGAAGAGGACAAAATAAAAGGGAACCTAAAAATAAGTTGAGGGAGGAACTTACTGGATTTAATATAGGTAAAAATATGGTAATGGTGAAAATAATGGCCCTAGAATTTACCAGAGCAGGGCATCTCACAATGTGCCTGGTTAGTTAGACTTTTTCTTGTACCCTTTAGCGCAATTTTTTTTGCCCTGCAAGTTGTTAGAAGTGTGAGCTGATAATGGGGGCAACAGGGCATCTGGGACCTTGGTGAACAACAGAGCCAACAGTGTAAGCTCCTTAACCACTAAGATTTAAGGATTGAGAAAGAAACAGAGGAAGGGCTGAGAAGGAGGGTGAATTAGAGCGGATGAATTAAATGCCAAATCAGGTATAGAAAGAGATATAAAGAGTGGGAAAGAGAGATTGGATTAAGAGGGTACTTATGCTATTAATTACAAGACTTAACTTTCTGTGACAAGTTTAATGGGCAATTAACGTGCAAATGCAGCAGCTTCATGAAACTCGTGGGGAGGTTAATTGCGAGATCCCCTTTTCGCAAAGCTAATGGCGGAGCAACGCAAATCGTCAAGCAACTTCTGGTGATTCGCAGTTCAGGGGGTATCTCTTCCTCACCACAGCTGGCTGATTTGCACGTTAATAATGGCGTGCAATGTCCACACACCAGTATTTTTCAGCAAATTCCGGACCCAATGGAGCAGATAGACAGATCTGCAGGACCTGATGGTTTCCACCCTAGGGTATTAAAAGAAACAGGTAGGGAAATTGCAGATGTGTTTTGTCATAATTTTTTTAAAGCGCTCTAGATTCAGGAATTGTCTCCTTGGATTGGACAATTACAAATGTCACTCCATTATTTAAGACAGAAGGGAGGGAGAAAACAGGTAACTACAGACGCGGCATTTTAACATCAGTTCTTATGGAAGTTACTGGAATCGATCAGCAGGGACAGAATGACTGTGCATTTGAGCAAGTATGAGCTGATCAAAGATTCAGCATGGATTTGTTAAGGGTTGGTCATGTCTGACTAATTTAGTTGAATTTTTTGAGAAGATCACTAACAAGGTAGGCATGGGAGTGTCTACGGATGTTGTCAATATGGACCGCCAGAAGGCATTTGATAAAGTTCTGCATGAGAGATTATTAGCAAGACTGAGAGTGCATGGAATGGGAGGTATCCTTTTCACATGAGTTGAAATTGGTTGGAAGGTAGGAAACAGAGAGTAGGGATAAAGGTAATGTACTCTGATTGGCAGAATGTGACAAGTGCCGTTCCCCAGGATCTGTACTGGGGCCTCAGCTTTTCACCATATACATCAATGACTTGGATGAAGGAATAGAGAGTTGTATATCCAAGTTTGTAGATGATGCTAAGTTAGGAGGAACAGTAAATTACGAAGGGACATAGACTGATTAAGTGAGTGGACGCAATGGTGGCAGATAAGAGTTCAATAAGGGGAAATGTGAGGTAATCAACTTTGGAACCAAGAAAGACAAATCAAAATATTTTCTAAAAACTGTGGAGGAGCAATGGGATTTGCATGCCCAGTTACACAAATCACTAAAAGCTAGTGCACACAGGTACTAAAAAGACTAATGGAATGTTTGACCTTTATCTCAGTTCTGATGAAAGGTCATCGACCAGAAACGTTAACTCGGTTTCTCGCTCCACAGATGCTGCCTGACCTGCTGAGTATTTCCAGCATTTTCTGTTATTATTTCAGATTTTCAGCATCCACAGTATTTTGCTTTTGTTTATCTCAAGAGGGTTAGAATATGGATTATTGCAATTAGTTCTTGGTATCACACCTCAGGAAGGGCCAGAAACTGCGATCGGAGGCATATCTCCAGAGTACACCTTTGACCTGCGAAACATTTATGAAAGTACCTCCTGGTGCCCAGGCTGTGAAAGGTTGAGGTCTCAGGTCTAGAGGCGGAGGGCAGCGGAATGGCCCACGGATCCCAGGGACGCAGGCAGTTCAGAAGCATACCTGGGATCACATGGGCCCGGTCCACCAATCAATAAGCAGAATTCCATTTCAATCATTTATAAAGGGAATCCCCTAATTATATGCAATGGAATCCTGAAATCTAATAATTATACAATTTACAGAAATGGAATTTTATTCATAAGTACCTTCGTGCACCAACCTCAATAAAAATTAAATTTTTTGATAATTTTATACATCATTAAAACTGTAATCCGGGCCAATATTTGCATAAACTTATTTAATAAAGTGTGTGTGCATAATTTTGGATATGAAAATGTTTAATTTAAGCCTTCGATATCCCTTACGCAGATGCAAACAGGCCCTACACCTGCTTGCATCAACCGTAAGTCCTACATAGGCAATTGCTGGCTAGTCACTGGGCAAATAGCCCAACTCTGCGCCAGCGATTGCTTTTTCAGGCGTACGTTGACAAGCTGTAAGCTCTGGATTTCGCGCATGCAGAAATCCAGAACTTGCAGGGCATTTCAGAGGGAATACAACGGCGTACTCCGAGAGTATGCCGTCACAGACACCGCAATTTCAAGGACAATATATTGGCCTTAGAAGGAGTACTGTGCAGGATTACCAGAATGATTCTGGGCTTAAAGGGTTAAATTATAAGCACAGGTTGCATAAACTTGGGTTGTATTCCCTTGAGTTTAGAAGGTTGAGGGGTGATCTAATTGAGGCTTTAAAATGATAAAAGGATTCAACAGAGTAGATACAGAGAAGCGATTTCCTCTGGTGGGGCACAATCTTATTAGAGCTAGGCCTTTCGGGAGCGAAATCAGGAAGCACTTTTTGGCAAAGTAGTGGAAATATGGAATTTTCTCCCACCAAAGACTGTGAAAGCTGGGTCAATTGAAATTTAAGGCTGAGACTGGCAGATTTTTTATTAGGTAAGGGTATCAAGGGATATGGATCGAAGGCAGGTAAATAGAGTTGAGGTACAAATTAGCCATGATCTAATTGAATGGCGGGACAGGCTTGAGCAGCTGAATGGCCTACTCCTGTTTCTATGTAGAAAGCACCTTTAGATCAACACAGGTGAAGTGACTACCAGTACTACATGGTACAATTTGGCCTGACATCAACCCCCAGATTTGCACCAATAGCCAAGATAGCAGCTTCCTGAGGCAAATATTTCACACATATGTGGCTAATCCTAGCATCCTTGGTGGAATCACTGGGAAAAGGGATTCTCTGCTCAGCAACCTAGGAAATCTCAGTTGCAGCCCATACAGATCCTTTGTGAGGCAGCTAGCCTGGTTCTGAGCAGCAGCTGGTGTAGTAATTCTTCCAGTAAGAGTGGGCTTCATGCCAGAAGCTCAACATCACCTGGATCTATCACATCAGTCATCAATAGTCTGCTATGCATGGCTGCTCAAATGTACCATGCATTTGAAGCTTTCTCACATAGCAATCTTGAATATCCTCACAAAACAACAGAAAATGCTGGAAACACTCAGCAGGTCAGGCAGCATCGAGAAGAGAGAAACAGAGTCAACGTTTTGGGTCGAACCCTTCATCAGAACCGAAACGTTGTCTGTTTCTCTCTCCTCAATGCTGCCTGACCTGCTGAGTGTTTCCAGCATTTCCGGTTGTTATTTCAGATTTCCAGCATCAGCAGTATTTTGCTATTGAACATCCTCACCACTGCTTCAGGAAATTAATGCAGACTGAGTATTATCTGATGCTCTCCCATGAAGATGATAGGATAACAACACTCAGGCAGAGCTGTGATTGCAACTTTTACCCTCCAGGACTGACAAGGCGCCGATGTAAATGGAGCATGGTACCCCTCCCAAAATTAATGTCACAGCCAGCTCAAGGCACTGTGGATGGCTCTCAACTGTTTGCAAACAAGCTGCAGGATAGTGAAATGACATTATGGACCATCAATCTTATAATGGTCTGATAAATAAACAAGCAACACTTTCCTTGCTCCTCTGTATTGGCACATATTAGTTTTGACACCTGCACAGGCCCAGAGGTTGTCGGTCCAACACTTGGCAGAAGTGCAGAATTAGATGGTGGGTGTCCACAGCTGGGACCAAGTTCTACTGCATGAATGTGTGTTTCATTGACATCCAGGCCACTTTTCAAAATAGGGTTACCCGAATTAGACTAAATGATTGTTTTTCAGAATGGAGGCTCTGAGCATTCTGTTCCAAGCTTAGGAACCTCAGAACATTGGCTGCAATCCTTTGGTTTCCTAGAAGAAGAGATTTGTTAGAAACCTTTCTGTTACCTCTTCATAGCTCAATGTCATCTCCAGGATTCAGGGGGCAGAAAATGGGAGGGAACTGACATATCAATTATAGCATTTATTCACAGTTATAAGCAAGAAGAGGATGCAGCAACAACACAGGTAATCTAAATAAGTGAGCACAAAGTGCTCTACCCAGAGAAATAAGAAATAGCAAGAAGAGTTCCACGATGGAGAGAAAACAAGTAGTGAAACAAGTGAATAACATCACAACTAGGATCTAGTTGCAGATAAGCTATTATTCAAGAACAGGCAATGGTATTAAATAAATTTCCTACATCCAGCCACATAAGTAGTAAAGCAGATTTTGTTATTTTTGTACTTATAAGATATATGTATATATAACACAAAAATAGCTAAATTACAGACAATCCTGCAGTTTTGCAATTTAAAAGCAACAGGGAGGAGACAACATTAAAGAACAATGGTCACCAAATGAATTTCTGGGTTTTAAAATCTAAGCAATGAAAAAGTTGCTTCATGAAATGTCTTAGCATTTAAGTAGTTAACTTCACTTTATCATAACTTCTATCAAACGTGTTGTTACCTCAGTAAAATTGTGTTTAAAATTTTAAGAACAGCAGTGCCTAATTTCATTATTCAACGTTAGTTTCAGAAATACAGAATACCTGTGAAGGGTCATTTGGAGTTGTATTTCTCCCCAATACACTTTGTTTCAGTGCAAATCCACTGTTTCTCATCTCTGCCATCAGCTCTGAGGGGTGCATTGATGGACCTGTTTAAAAACAGTATACTTTTCAATGCTGATCAACATTTGCCTATATTTAGTTTTTATTTCACAATGGGAATCTACTTGCTGCTTTGTAAAAAAAAAAGCTCAGATAAATCAATTCAATGATCTTCTGCTGTGCAAATGATTAGATATTATTCTATAAAAACAGCTGCTACAAGGCAAAGAATACCAACTAACTGCATTTATCTGCAACACAGCAGGAACACATACTGCAAAACTTTCAACTATTAGGAGCATTATACTGGTTTGGGGGGGGGGGGTTCATTAAATTGTAGCAAGTCGTAATAGAACACAAACATTTCTCATTAACAAAAGTATTTTTTTTAATCTTGCAAAATTATTAAACGAACAAAACAAGCAAGTTGAACATGCAGGTGCAGTATCCATTTACTAACAACAACTTGCATTTATATAACCCCTATAATGTAAAACATATCCCAAGGCACTTCACAAATGGAAATGTATGGGCAAATGGTTACCAAACCGCAGAGGGAGATATTAGGTGGGGTGACCGAAGTTTGATTAAAAACCTTCTCAACTCCCATCTTTACAAAGGAGGAGAGGCAAGTGGAGAAGTGAAAGGGAGGGAATTCCAGAAGGGCTAAGGCAGCTTAAGGCTTGGCTGTTAATAGTAGGGGTAGGGTGTTTGGGTAAGAGTATTGAATTAATTGAGTCTGGCGGTAACAAAAACATGGAAAATTGTTTCAGCAAAAAAGCACCCGTGTTAGGATTGGAAGTGGGCAATCTTATGCAGAAAGAAATGGGCAGTTTTTGTGATGAGTAGGATGTTGAGTTTGAAGATCAACTCTAGGTTACAAAGATCATCAAGGTTGTGCATGGTCTGGTTCAGCCTGACCAAGTGCCCAAGGGGCTGAAAATGAAGGCTTCGGTTTTCTTGACATTCATTTGGAGCAAGTTGTGAATCATCCAGAACTTGGTGTCAGACAGCAGAGTGATAGATGTGGGATCAGTATAGAAGCTAAGAGCTGGAACTGGGTGTTGTCAGCATACATATGGAAACTGACTCCGTGCCTGTGGATGATGGCACTGGGGAGCAGCATGCAGATAAGGAAGAGGACATGTACAAAGGATAGATCCTTTCCAGACTCTGGAGTTCACAGTACGGGAGTGAAAGAAAAGAAAGACTTGCATTTATATAGCACCTTTCACAACCACCGGACGTCCCAAAGCGTTTTACAGCCAATGAAGTACTTTATGAAGTGCAGTGACTGTTGTAATGTAGGAAACATTGAGTGGGAAAATAAGCTGTTCCTTGAGGACATAATTTCACCACGATTAAGCAAAACAGTAGAAAAGAACTGGCAATATTAAGATAAAAATCAGAGTAAAACACTGTGGCCGTGAAATTCGGCATCTTAGCGCTGGTAGTTAAGGCTGGATTTGTAAAAAAAAAGACGTCCACCTTGCCTCCGCCCACATCCGGTATGGCCCGCCATCTTGGTGAGGGCGATAGTGTGGGCGGAATGCGCGTGCGCTGACAGTATGCAGAGTAGGCTGATCGTGAAGTCACTCAGCGTGTATAGCCGATTTGACACACGACCTGCCATTTTGGACACTGCCGCTCCATTTGCCCTCCCTTAACCCGCACAGCTGAACGTGTTCAGCTGCACGAGGGACCCCCGACCAGCACTATTTAAAGGGATACAACCAACTTGCAAGCAAGTTGATTATTTCTCTTGTACTGGCTCTTGCAGAGTTTGTATGAATACTGGGTTGCTAGAAGACATTTATAAAGTTGTTAAGAAAATAAGAATTAGGAACAGGAGTAGGCCAAAGGGCCCCTTGAGCCTGCTCCGCCATTCAAGAAGATCATGGCTGATCTTCAATCACAACTCCACTATCCCGCTCGATTTCCATATCCCTTGATTCCCCTAGAGTCCAAAAATGATCTAACGCAGCCTTGAATATTCTCAACGATTCAGCATCCATAGCCCTTTGGGGTAGAGAATTCCAAAGATTCACAACCCTCCAGTGAAGAAATTCCTCCTCATCTCAGTCTTAAATGGCCAACCACTTATCCTGACACTATGCCCCCGAGTTCTAGACTCTCCAGCCAGGTGAAACAATGGACTGGATTTTGTCAATGGGGAGCTTTTGGAGGCGGGACTCCCACTTGTTGGGTTTTAGTCCCGCCTCCATCGACTTGTGGCCAACCCACGCTATTTTCCCTTGACTGACCTTGTTAAGCCCGCTCAGTGGGCTTAGCAGGCCAATTAAGGGAAAGCCAGTTACAGGTGACGTCAGCGAGTGCCGTTTCATCTGTCAAGAGCTTTTGACAGATGAAATGTCATCGTTTGACAGCTCTGTGAAGCGGTCAAACACTGACAATCTGTCTTCTAAGTTGTGTCTTTACTCAAGACTCAATTAGAAAGCTTTCCTGAGCAGAAAGCAGAAGGCTGCAGCTTTTGACAGTTCAGCGGCCATTCTGCTTTCTGTGCCGGTGAGCTGAGGGACTCCCGAGACCTGAAGGGAGGAAGCCTACAGGAAGAAGTAAAAGGTAAGTAAAACTTATTAAAACACTTTACACACACCTCACACACTTACCTCTGCACACATTACTCACCTGCACACCGGACATCTCGGCCCCTCCGACCCCCGCAGACCGATGGCCCGCCTCGCTGACCCTGGCGAGGTTCGGAGCCGTCGGGAAGTCCACACTTCAGGGCTCAAAATAGGGATTAGCCAAAAAACTGCCTGTTAACTACCTGTTAACAGGCAGGTAATTGGCATTAACCCCCTGGCGCAGGTCGGCTACCCGCCTTCTGGCAAGATGGCATGGAAGCGGGTTGGGCACCCGCCCCCAAATTCTGCCATTTTCCCGGCAGTCCCACCATCAAACCCGCCTCCCCAGGGCTGGCAAAATCCAGCCCAATGTCTCTGCATCTACCCTGTCAATCCCCCTCAAGATTCTTATGTGTTTCAATGAGATCATCTCTCATTCTTCTAAACTCCATAGAGTATAGGCCCAATCTACTCAATCTCTCTTCATAGCACAACCCTTCTATCCCAGGAATCAATCCAGTGAACCTTCGCTGCACCGCCTCTAAGGCAAGTATATCCTTCCTTAGATAAGGAGACCAAAACTGTGCACAGTACTCCAGGTTTGGTCTCACCAAAGCCCTATACAACTGTAGCAAGACTTCCTTACTATTGTACTCCACCCCCCTTGTAATAAAGGCCAACATGCCATTTGCCTTCCAAATTGCTTGCTGTACCTGCATGCTAACTCTTCCTGTTTCCTGTACGAGGACACCTAAATCGTTCCGAACACCAACATGTAATAGTTTCTCACCATTTAAAAAATATTGTTTTTCTATTCTTCTTACCAAAGTAAATAACCTCATATTTCTCCACATTATACTCCATCTACTACCTTATTTCCTACTCACTTAACCTGCCTATATCCCTTTGCGGGCGCTTTGTGTGTTCCTCACAGCTTCCTTTCCCACCTAGCTTTGTATCATCAGCAAACTTTAAAAAAAATTCATTTATGAGATGTGGGCTTCGCTGGCAAGGTCGGCATTTATTGCCCATCCCTAATTGCCCTTGAGAAGGTGGTGGTGAGCCGCCTTCTTGAACCGCTGCAGTCTGTGTGGTGAAGGTACTCCCACAGTGCTGTTAGGCAGGGAGTTCCAGGATTTTGGCCCAGCGATGATAAAGGATCAGCGATATATTTCCAAGTCAGGATGGTGTGTGACTTGGAGGTGGTGGAGTTCCCATGCGCCTGCTGCCCTTGTCCTTCTAGGTGGAAGAGGTCGCAGGTTTGGGAAGTGCTGCCGAAGAAGCCTTGGTGAGTTGCTGCAGTGCATCTTGTAGATGGTACACACTGCAGCCACGGTACGCTGGTGGTGGAGGGAGTGAATGTTTAAGGTGGTGGATGGGGTGCCAATCAAGTGGGCTGCCTTGTCCTGGATGGTGTCAAGCTTCTTGAGTGTTGTTGGAGCTCTTTTAGAACTCTAGGATGTAGGCCATAAGGTCCAAGGGATTAGTCCCATTAGTTTTTAAAGTACTTTTTCTCTACTGATCTTAATTACTTTTAAGTTCCTCATTCTCATTAGCCCCTTGGTACCCCACTACTTTTGGTATGCTTTGTGTCTTCTACTGTGAAGACAGATACAAAATATTTGTTTAAAGTCTCTGCCATTTCCTTATTCCCCCTGTCTCAGCCTCTAAGGGACTAACGCTTACTTTTGCTGCTCTCTTCCTTTTTACATACTTGTAGAAGCTCTTACAATCTGTTTTTATATTTTTAGCTAGTTTCTCATTCTATTTTCTTCCTTTTTATCAATTTTATGGTCATCCTTTGCTGGTTTCTAGAGCTCTCCCAATCCTCAGGCTTAGTACTAATCTTCACAACATTGTAACCACCTTCTTTTAATCCAATACTATCCGTTAAAGGCGCTACATAAATGCAAGTCTTTCTTTCTCAATATGAAATTCAACCATATTATGATCACTCATCCCCAGAGAATCTTTTACTGTTAGATTACAAACGAACCCTGTCTCATTACACAATACAAGGTCTAAAATAGCCTGTTCCCTGGTTGGTTCCACAATGTATTGTTCCATGAAAATGTCTCAAATGCATTCCATGAACTCGTCCTCTAGACTACCTTTGCCAATTTGATTTGCCCAGTGTATATGAAGATTAAAGTTCCCCACAATTATTGCATTACCTTTGTTACAAGTTCCTATTATTTCTTGATTAATACTCTGTCCAATGGTGTAACTACGGTTAGGGTGCTACTCCCACCAGTTTTACCCCTTGTTATTTCTTATCTCTACCCATACTGATTCTACTTCCTGATCTTCCGAGCCAAGATCCTTTCTCACTACCTTCCTTATGTCATCCTTTATTATCAGGGCTACCACCCCGCCTTTTCCATTGGCCTAGTCTTTTCGAAACATCAAGTACCCTGGAATATTTAGTTCCAAACCTTGGTCACCTTACAACTACGTCTATGTAATGGCTATTCAATCAAAGTGTGCAGGGAGTGCTGCTGGATGTTGTGAAGATGTTGGCTGCTACTGGAAGGCCTCGGAGTACACCACTTGCTCCAAGTCACGCGGGCTCTACTTGCAGTCCCCCTCGCGTTGCAGCATGACTGGGAGATAGAGCAGAGACAGCAAAGAAGACAAGCGGCTCGCAGAGGGAGAAGGGCTCTTGGTAGCGGCCTTATCCACCTAGGCTCTTCAGGAAGCATTTCTACTACCTGCACTTAAGCCAGAAGCAGGGTGTTCAGCGGCTCCGCTTCACCAAGGAGGTGGTCACAGAACTCTGCCACCTTTTGGAACCAGACCTGGAGCTTCAGAGCAGGGTGACGACCTCTGCCAGTAGCCCTCAAGGTGACCGTGGCCCTGAATTTTTTTACCAGTGGATCTTTCCAGGCTGGAATATGTGACATAGCAAACATCTCGCAGTTCGCCGTCCATCACTGCATCCGGGAAGTCACAGAGGCTCTGTACTTTAGGAGAAGGGAATTCATTGTCTTTGCTCTAAACAGAGAGAAACAGAAGGAACGTGCACATGGCTTTGTCAGGATATAGGGCTTCCTCATGGTGCAGGGCGTCATCAACTGTACACATGTGGCTTTGTGGATGCCATGGGGAGATGTTCCGTAACCGCAAAGGGTACCACTCACTCAATGTACAGTTGGTGTGCGACCACGCCCAGCACGTCATGATGGTGAATGCCCGCTATCCTGGCAGCAGTCATGATGCCTTCATCCAGCGCCAGTCTACTGTGCCAGCAAACTTCCATCCACCACGTTGAACCTGAGGGTGGCTGCTAGGCAATAAGGGCTATCCGCTCTACATCCGGCTGATTGACTCCCCTGTGCAACCCTACTTGTGGCCAGCAATCATATAATGACAGCCACGAGGAACGTCATCGAGCAGACCATCGGGATGCTCAAGCAACAGTTCCGCTGTCTTGAATGCTTGGGAGGAGAGCTCCAGTATTCGCTGGAGCGGGTGTCCCAATTCATGGTGGTCTGCTGCATCCTCCACAACTTGGCCTTAATGAGGGTGCAGCCTTCATCACCACTGGTTCCACGACCACCTTAGGAGAAGGAGGAAGAGGCAGCCTGCAAATCCCTGTTCCAGACAGGCTGTCCATGAGCGCAACATCAGACTCCGGTTCCCCTGAATGAAACTCCAGACCCCCATTGCTCAACATTTCCTCACCTTACCATGCCTCTGTCACAGAACATCACAGCATCCTCTTGGCCACAATGTTGAAATGAAAGCCACCACCAATTCAAACATTCCAAACATAATTTGGTTCCAAAACTACATAACATAATTCCAAAACTACATAACAGTCAACTAATCACCCTTGTGCATTCCCTTAGTGTCTGTCTGACATGTGACTTTGCCTATCCTAGGGCTCCTTTGACATTTCAACGCCTCTCACCCCCGCAGACCCACTGCTCGCCACGCTGACCCTGGCGAGGTTCGCAGGCAGTTAATTGGCTCTAATCCCTTTCCCGCCTCGAGGAGACGGGTCCCTGTGCGACTCGGGGACCTGCCTCCCGGGAAGATGGCACAGAGGCGGGTTGGGAGTGGGGTCGGTACCCGCTCCTAGTTTCTGCCATTTTCCCGGCAATCTCGCCTCCATAGGGATGGGAAAATTCCCCCCGTAGAGTCTAAAGATGAGGGTCTAGCTGGGATGGTTGGCTGAAGAAGATTAACCAAATAGTGTGGATGAGGCCTTGCAGGAATTTGAAAATGAAGATCTTGAAGTCAATTCACTGGGGCACAGAGAGCCAGAGGAGCTGGACGAGAATAGATGTGCAGGACTTGTGTGGGAACAAACTAAGAAATAGGGTGAGACTCCCAAATCTAGAGCCTCCTGGATGTCAAGGTGTATACAGGGTAGGATAAGGAAAAAAAGGGAAGCTTTTGTCAGATACCGAGAGCTCAATACTGCAGAAATCCTAGGAGTATAGAAAGAGCAGGGTGAAATTAAAAAGGAAATTTTGAAAGCAAAGAGGGCATGAAAAAATATTGGCAAGTAAAATCAAGGAATTCCCAAATATATGTTATAAAAAACATAAAGAGCAGGAGGATAACTGAGGAAAGAGTAGGGCCTATTAGAGACCAAAAAGGTAACCTGTGTGTGGAGGCGGAAGACGTGGGTATGGTTCTTAATGAATACTTTGCGCCTGTCTTCACAAATGGGGGGGACGAAGCAGATATTGTAGTTAAAAAGAGGAAGGGGGAAAAATTCAGTCGATTCGCGCTAAAAGTAGTGCTAACAGGGCACAAAGCAACTAATGCCTGGGCGCGGCGCCGCCAACGCCTCCTGCGAAATTCAGCGGGAGGTTAGCGACGGCGGTAACAGTTAGCGCCCCATGGCACTGTGCCACCGGCGATGATGTCATTGCCGTGCGCAGCACCCCGCTTGCGATCTTTGGTAGCGCCCCCTGACTTACTACCGTACGCTATGTCCGACAGGGTCAAGGAGGCCTACCTGTGGTTGGGGTGGCACAAATTAAAGGGGAGGTGCCGGGCGGCCATTTTTGTTGCAGGCCGCCTGCCAGCACCTGTTCCCGTTGCTGTCCCCGGCCTTCTGTGCAGCCCCTCCCGCGGGGTGCCGGCTGCGCTCCGTGAGCCCGGCACTTCCCTTGAGCGCTGGGCTCTTTTAATAAGGGGAAGAAGGCCTGCAGTACCGCGGCACGTAGCGTCGTGATAATTCACTCGCAGCGCAGGGAGGTGGGGCGCTTTCAGTAGCGCTACCAGTGAATTTCGGGCGTGGGGGTGCTAATTTATTCGACGCACTAAAAGTAGCGCCCCGGCAAAGTTAGCGCCCCAAAGGGGGCGCGACACAATTTTTTCCCCAAAGACTCTGAAATATTAGATGAGATAAACATAGTGAGAGAGGAAATATTAAGGGTTTTAGCATCTTTTAAAAGTAGATAAATTGCCAGGCCCGGATGAAATGTATCCCAGGCTGTTAAGAGAAGCAAGGGACGAAATAGCGGAGGCTCTGACCATCATTTTCCAATTCTCTCTCGCTACAGTCATGGTGCCGGAGGACTGTTAACGTTGTACCATTGTTTAAGAAGGGAGAAAGGGATAGACCAAATAATTACAGCCCAGATAGCCTAACCTCAGTGGTGGGCAAATTATTGGAAAAAATTCTGGAGGAACTGTATTAATTGTCATTTTGAAAGGCACAGATTAATCAAGGAAAGTCAGTATGGATTTGTTAAGGGAAGGTTGTGAATGACTAATTTGATTGAATTTTTTGAGGAGGTAACAAGGAGGGTTGATGAGGGTAGCACATTTGATGTAGTCTACATGGATTTTAGCAAGGCTTTTGACAAGGTCCCATATGGTAGGCTGTTCAGAAAAGTAAAAACCCATGGGATCCAAGTGAAAGGTCATAGACTTAGGTAGCAGTGGGGAAATTAAAAACCAGAGCATGTCAGGAAGGGGCAGAAGGTATGGAGTAAAAGGTAAAGTAATAAAAAGGGCAAAAGCAGGAACTAAGTGTCACAAAACATCTTTGAAAGTTCTCTATCTGAATGCACGTAGCATTCGTAACAAAATAGACGAGTTAATGGCGCAAATAACTACATATGGGTATGATCTTGTGGCCATTACAGAAACATGGCTGCAGGGTGACAATGCCTGGGAATTAAACATACCAGGTTATTTAACGATCAGGAAGGACAGGCAGGAAGGAAGGGGAGGTGGGGTGGCTATGTTAATAAAGGAAGGAATCACTGTAATACAGAGAAATGATATTGGGTCAAAAGATCAGGATAATGAAACAGTTTGGGTGGAGGTAAGGAATAATAAGGGGAAAAAAACACTAGTGAGCGTAGTCTATAGGCCTCCGAACAGTGGCAACTCTGTTGGACGGAGTATCAATCAGGAAATAGTTGAGGCTTGTAATAAGGGAACATCTATAATTATGGGGGATTTTAACTATCATATTAATTGGACAAATCAAATTGGGCAGGGCTGCCTTGAGGATGAGTTCATTGAGTGTATTAGGGATGGGTTTCTTGAGCAGTATGTAACTGAACCGACCAGGGGGCAAGCAACCTTGGATCTGGTCCTGAGTAACGAGACAGGATTAATTAAAAATGTCCTAGTAAAGGATCCCCTTGGAATGAGTGACCATAACATGGTTGAATTCCATATTCAATTAGAGGGTGAGAAGGTTGGATCTCAAACAAGCGTGCTAAGCTTGAATAAAGGAGACTATGAAGGTATGAGAGCGGAATTGAGTAGAGTGGATTGGGAAAATAGATTAAAGGGTAAGACGATACATGATCAGTGGTGTACATTTAAGGAGTTATTTTACAACTTCCAAAAAATATATATTCCACTGAGAAGAAAAGGGTGTAAAAGAAAAGTCAGCCATCCGTGGCTAAGTAAAGAAATTAAGGATAGTATTCGACTAAAAACAAGGGCATATAAGGTAGCCAAATCTAGTGGGAGGATAGAGGATTGGGAAAACTTTAAAAGACAACAAAAAATAACAAAAAGATTGATTAAGGGAAGATAGATTATGAAAGTAAATTAGCAAAAAATATAAAAACAGATAGTAAGAGTTTTTATAGTTATATAAAAAGAAAAAGGGTGGCTAAAGTAAATGTTGGTCCCTTAGAGGATCAGACTGGGAAATTAATGGTGGGAAATATGGAGATGGCAAAAACACTGAATGAATATTTTATATCAGTCTTTACAGTAGAAGACACTAAGGATATCCCAACACTGGACAAACAGGGGGCTAAAGGGGGGGAGGAGCTAAACATGATCAAAATCACTAAGGAATTGGTACTCGGTAAAATAATGGGACTCAAGGCAGATAAATCACCTGGACCTGATGGCTTAAATCCTAGGGTCTTGAGGGAAGTGGCGGTAGGGATTGTGGATGCATTGGTAATAATTTTCCAAAACTCCCTGGACTCGGCAAAGGTCCCGGCAGACTGGAAAACTGCTAATGTAACACCCTTATTTAAAAAGGGCAGTAGACAGAAGGCTGGAAACTATAGACCGGTTAGCCTAACATCTGTGGTAGGTAAAATTTTGGAGTCCATTATTAAGGAGACAGTAACAGGACATTTGGATAATCATAATTTAATAGGACAAAGTCAGCATGGTTTTATGAAGGGGAAGTCATGTTTGACAAATTTGCTGGAGTTCTTTGAGGAAGTAACATATAGGGTGGATAAAGGGGAACCAGTGGACGTAGTGTATTTAGACTTCCAAAAGGCATTTGACAAGGTGCCACACAAAAGATTATTGCTTAAGATAAAAAATCACAGGATTGGGGGTAATATTCTGGCATGGCTAGAGGATTGGCTATCTAACAGAAGGCAGAGAGTTGGGATAAATGGTTCATTCTCAGACTGACAATCAGTAACTAGTGGTGTTCCGCAGGGGTCAGTGCTGGGTCCCCAACTCTTTACAATCTATATTAACGATTTGGAGGAGGGGAACGAGTGTAACATATCAAAGTTTGCAGATGATACTAAGATGGGAGGGAAAGTAGTGAGTGAGGAGGACATAAAAAACCTGCAAGGGGACATAGACAGGCTAAGTAAGTGGGCAGAGATTTGGCAGATAGAATACAATACTGGAAAGTGTGAGGTTATGCACTTTGGCAGGAAAGATTGTAGAGCAAGTTATTATCTTAATGGCAAGAAACTGGAAAGTACTGAAGTACAAAGGGATCTGGGGGTCCTGGTGCATGAAACTCAAAAGGTTAGTATGCAGGTGCAACAAGTGATTAAGAAGGCCAATGGAATGTTGGCATTCATTGCTAGGGGGATAGAATATAAAAATAGGGAGGTATTGCTTCAGTTGTACAAGGTATTGGTGAGACCGCACCTGGAATACTGCGTACAGTTTTGGTGTCCATACTTAAGAAAGGACATACTTGCTCTCGAGTCAGTACAAAGAAGGTTCACTCGGTTAGTCCCGGGGATGAGGGGATGGACATATGAGGAGAGGTTGAGTAGATTGGGACTCTACTCATTGGAGTTCAGAAGAATGAGAGGCAATCTTATTGAAACATATAAGATTGTGAAGGGGTTGGATCGGGTGGATGCGGGGAAGATGTTCCCGATGATGGGTGAAACTAGAACTAGGGGGCATAGTCTTAGAATAAGGGGCTGCTCTTTCAAAACTGAGATGAGGAGGAACTACTTCACTCAGAGGGTGGTAGGTCCATGAATATGCTGCCCCAAAAAGCTGTAGAAGCTACATCATTACATAAATTTAAAACAGAAATAGACAGTTTCCTAGGAGTAAAGGGAATTAAGGGTTACGGGGAGCGGGCAGGAATTTGGACATGAGTCTAGGTTCGGATCGGTCATGGCCCTGTGGGTAGCGGAGCGGGCCCAGGGGCCGTGTAGCCTGATCCTGCTCCTATTTCATGTGTCTAATTCTGTTAGATTCAGGAGATGGTTCTGTGATAGTGGATTGGCGGTTAGGATCAGATCAGCCATGATCTTATTGAATGGCGGAGCAGGCTCGAGGGGCCGATTGGCCTACTCCTGCTCCTATTTCTTATGTTCTTAAAGTGACAAGTTGGATCCAAAATTGGCTCAGTGGCAGGAAGTAAAAGGTAATGGTCAACAGTAGTTTTTGTGACTGGAAGGCTGTTTCAAGGGCTCTGTACTAGGTCTTTTTGTGATATAGATCAATAATTTAGACTTCAATGTAGGGGGCATGATTAAGAAGTTTGCGGATGATACAAAAACTGGCCGTGTGGTTGAAAGTGAAGAAGAAAGCTTCAGGAAGATAGTGATGGACTGGTCAGGTGGGCAGAAAAGTGGCAAACAGAATTCAATCTGGAGAAGTGTGATGTAATGCATTTGGGGAGGACTAACAAGGCAAGGGAATACACAATAAATGGTAGGATACTGAGAAGTGTAGAATAACAGAGGGACCTTGGAGTGCATGTCAACAGATCCCTGAAGGTAGCAGGACAGGTAGATAAGGTGGTTAAGAAAGCTTACGGGATGTTTTCCTTTATTAGCCGAGGCATAGAATATAAGAGCAAGGAGGTTATGCTTGAACTCTATAAAACACTAGTTAGACCACAGCTAGAGTACTGCGTACAGTTCTAGTCATCACATTACAGGAAAGATGTGATTGCACTTGAGAGGGTACAGAGGAGATTTATGAGGATGTTGCCAGTACTGGAGAATTTTAGCTGTGAAGAAAGATTGGATAGGCTGGGGTTGTTTTCTTTGGAACAGAGGAGGCGGAGGGGAGATTTAATTGAGGTGTATAAAATTATGAGGGGCCTAGATAGAGTGGACAGGAAGCAGCCATTTCCCTTAGCAGAGAGGTCAATAACCAGGGGCATAGATTTAAAGTAGAAGGATTAGAGGGGAGTGGAGGAGAATTTTTTTTACCCAGAGGGTGGTGGGGGTCTGGAATGCACTACCATAAAGAGTGGTAGAGGCAAAAACCCTCATCGCATTTAAAAAGTACTTAGAAGTGCCATAACCTACACGGCTACAGACCAAGAGCTGGAAAGTGAGATTCGGCTGGATAGTTCTTTTTCGGCCATGCAGACACGATGGGCCAAACGGCCTCCTTTTGTGCCGTAAACTTCTATGATTCGATGATTCTATATAGTGGTTTGTTGGGACAGATTGGAGTATAGAAAATCAAGTGAGCAGTACCACAAAGGTGGACTGTGGAGGGACACTGGAAGGAAAATTGAGTGGTCATCTGGGTTATGGGTGGTACAGAGGTCGAGTAAAACAAAGATGGACAGCACACCATGGTTAAAATCATATAAATGTAATTGATGAACTTAACTAGGACGTTCTCCGTGCAGTGTGATGGTTGGAAATCAAATGGGAGACACTCAAACGGAATGGTGGAAGAGAGGTATATGTAGCTAAGTGCCTACAATATGTTCATGTATCTTAGAAAGAAAAAGCAAGTTACAGACTGGTTGTTTTGAGAGGCTAGAGGGGTCAAGGTTGTTTTTTTTTAAAAAAAGGGAGTGATAATGGTGGTGTTAAAACAGGGCTGACCAATTTGTTAGCCACTAGTTACACGTGGCTAATTGGGAATCCAGATGTGGCTAATTATATTTTTGATTAGTAAATAAAAAATGAGTAATAGACACTGTTGATGGCCGGCCTCATCTTCCACCCTCCATAAACTTAAACACATCCAAAACTTTGCTGCCCCATCCTAACTCGCACCAAGTCCCATTCACCCCTGTGCTCGCTGGCCTAAATTGGCATCTTGTCCGGCAATGACTCGATTTTAAAATTCTCATCCTTTTTTTCCAAATTCCTCCATGGCCTCGCCCCTCCCGATCTCTGTAAACTTCTCCTACAACCCTCCCTGATCTCTGTGCTCCTCCAATTTTGGTCTCTTGCGCATCCCGTTATTTTAAATCACTTCAACATTGGCGGCTGTTCCATCAGCAGCCTGGGCTCCAGGCTCTGGAAATCCCCCCGCTAGCCTCTCCGCCTCTCCCTCCTTCTTTAAGACGCTCTTTAAAACCTACCTCTTTGACCAAGTTTTTGGTCACCTGTTCTAATATCTCCTTATGTGGCTCGGTGTCAGATTTTGTTTGGTTAACACTCCTGTGAAGCACCTTGGGACGTTTTACTACGTTAAAGGCAGTATGTGATCTCAATATGTATATTTGAACTGCGTATACATGTGTATTTTAACCGGTGTGTGTATACTTGTTGGTAAAATTAAAAGCAGAGTGTGCGAGTGTTTTTTGATCAGTGTGTGTGCTTTACTCCCCATTTACATTCCCATGTGGTACCTCTCCATCAGATTGTCCTAGCCAATATTTATCTCTCAATCAACATCACTAAAAAACAGATTATCTGGTCCTAATCACATTGCTGTTTGCGGGATCTTGCTGTGTGCAAATTGGCTGCCACATTTCCTACATTATAACAGTGACTACACTTCAAAAAGTACCTCCGTAAAGCGCTTTGGGAAGTCCGGTGACGTGAAAGGCGCTATATAAATGCAAGTCTTTCTTTCTCCATCATATTCTGCTAGACGCAAAGCTGGCAAATTGGGCAGCAGTTTCCAAGATCCATGAAAAAGTGCGTCCCCGCTGCCACTGGGACAAGGTAATTTGCCTCTTTAATATCTTGAAGTGCAGCATTTATACCACCAGCCGCACTTATATAATGCTGAAGTGCCTGAAATGTTCCGAAAAGACTTCATTAATCCGAATACGGTTCTTCCTCCCCACTCCAGGATTCAACATCAGCTTTTCGGAGCAATACCCTTGAAACGCTCAGACCCATATTCTCTTCTTATATGCCCAAATATTTAGGAGACAGGTCTGCATGGCATAGATGGTTAGCATGCTGCCTTTTTTTGTTCTGGGACCCGAGTTAGAATCCAGGTTCATAAATGGGATTAAAACCTTCCATCACTATGAGGAGCCCAAGAGAAACCAGCATGGGTAGGTAGCATTTAACCCAATTCCTAAACGGCCTAGGTTCACAGGACAAATACACCAATATAATTTGAAACTGGTAATTTTATTCACAGAGGCTAAAAGGGTGGTTGGCATGGAAACAAAATTGACACACTAGTGCAGTAGGTAGCATTTTTCATAAGTGAAGACACAGACACATTGCTTAGGTAGTGTAAAGCTTTGCATCTATAATTGATACTGACACTATGTGCCAAATGTCAAATGTGTTTCATTCCCCAGTATTGACATTCATCATGATGACCACAAAATAAAATCGTTTCCAATTAAAGCTTCGGGATCAGGCATAACATATCCGATACAATAATTGTGCTGTATGCTCCTGTAGAACCATCAAAAGACAACTTTTGAACTTGGAATTTCACTTGTGAAAAATTCTTCTCTCTACTCCATGCCGCGGATCCTCTTCTCTTGTTTCTACCTCAAAGCTTTCCGAGTTTATTCTGCTGCCCCACCCTGACTCCATGCCTCCGATAGGTGACTGCCATGGTTGGTAGCACTCTCGCCTCTGAATCAGAAGGTTGTGGTTCAAGTCCCACTCCAGAGACGTGAGCACATAAAGCTAGGCCGACACTGTCGGAGGTGGCGTCTTTCGGATGAGACATTAAACCGAGGCCCCGTCTGCTCTCGAAGGTGGACGTAAAAGATCCCATGGCACTATTTCGAAGAGGAGCTTGATAGTTATCCCCGGTGTCCTGGTCAATATTTATCCCTCACACAACATCTTATCTGGTCATTATCACATTGCTTTTTGAAGGAGCTTGCTGTGTGCAAATTGGCTGCTGTTTTTCCTACATTACAACAGTGACTACACTTCAAAAGTACTTCATTGGATGTAAAGAGTTTTGGGACGTGCGGAGGTCACCTTTCCTTCTTTTATTGTTGATGCACCATGCTTCTGAATTTTTCCTTCCTGCGGTCTAATAAAGTTTTCAGCTCTTCAATGCACATGAATTCCATTCCAATTGCTCAATTACCTCTATATTAAATACCATGGCCTAGAATTTCAGTATAGCCAGTTTTGGGGCGCTAACGTTAGCGCCCGCCCGGAGTTAGCGCCCGCCCCAAAGTTGCGCCCCGTTGCCGGAAATTCAGTGGCTTCGCCCTAAGAGGTTGGTGGAGCGCTAAAAGAGGCGTTCCACTACTATCTTTAGGCGCTAAGCCGGCGGTGCAGAGGGATAGCGCCGAGGCGGGGCGCAGCGCGGGTGCGGTCATTTTTTGATTGACAGCAGACCCCGTGGCGCCGACCAGCTCTTAAAGGGGGAAGGGACGATTTGGTCTGCTGCCACGCCCTGCACACTGCCGCTTGGAAAATAGGCCTCAACACTGCTGCTCAGCCCCAGGGAGTCATGGCAACGCCAGAGAAGGCCCGTGAGCGTGCCCTGCGCTTCTCAGAGGGTGATCTGGAAATAATGGTCACAGCTCTGGAGCAGAGGCGCAGGATCTTGTTCCCAGAGAGTGGGAGGAATCTGAACCACCACGATTACACCAGAGCCTGGAAGCAGATCGCCCACAGGGTGACGTTCACCGGCGATGCCCCCAGGACCCACAAACAATGTCGTAAAAAATACAACGACCTGACCAGGATTGTCAGGGTGAGTACCCTTTCCAATCTCCTCCTCATTCTTGCATGTACACCTGACATGATGGGCAAAGGGAGCTGAAAGTCCTAATGGCCAGCCCTCAGCCAGCAGCATTGGGACAGTCATGAGCATCAATTGCCCAATCTGCACTCTACACTCTGGCCAAGCTATTCCACCATGGGAGGCAGTGCACACTACATCAGGGCTACACTCTGGCCAAGCTATTCCACCATGGGAGGCAGTGCACACTACATCCGGGCTACACTGCGCACTTACAGCCCGCCCTTTCTCTTGCAGGCTAAAGTTGCCTATAATCGCCAGGCCCGTGCCAGGGCCAGGGGAGGCCGCGCCAAGCTGCAGAAGCTCACTCGCCTGGAGGAGCGCGTGTGTGTGCTTATGGGAGCCCGGCTGATCGTGCACACAGCGTGCGGAGTAGCCGACCCTCCACTGCCCGGCAATGGTAAGGACCTCGCCTTTTGGCCCTCTCGCGTCGCACTTGCGCATCCGAGCTACCTCCTTTGCCACTGTCCCACCAATGCGCTGAATGCCACCAGTCCTAACTCCCTCGCTGACGCCGTCTCCTCACTCTGAAGCTACTCTTGTGCATTCCTGCTTTCAGCTGGTGACGCCCAGGACCCTGAAGCTGCCAGTGACAGCCCCTCCGAGCGGGAGGAGGAGGAGCAAGCCGGGCCATCGGGGGAACACTCAGGTCCCGCAGGAGAGGACGAAATGCTTGACACGTCCTCACTGGACGAGTGCCTGGACGAACTGTCGCAGGGGAATGCAGCTTCTGGGACCAGTGGCGTCCAGCCACCCAGGAGCCGTGCGCGTGGCCCGCGGCCTTCCCCCCAAAGGGGGGGAAGGATCAGAGGGGAGTGCTGTTGATCGGCACACTCGCCGCCACCAACGTGGCAAGGTTCCTCTCGTTCGGTCCCCTCCTCCCCAGCGGGAGAGTCGCGACTCCAGTCCGGACACCTTCACGTCGGAGGAGGCGCGGAAGCTCGATAAGATGGCCGAGGATTCGGACCGGCGCCACACGGAGCTCATGAGCGTGGTGGGGCGCATGCCTGAGGCCATCGAGTCGCTGGCGACCAGTGTGCGCGAGTTCGGGGCATCAACTGCCGCGGGTGGCCGCATGCTGACTGATGCCGTCAAGACGCTGGCGGGTGTGATGCGGGCGCACAGCAGGACAACAGGGGCACTCACTGCTGCCACACGCGCTGTCTCAGGCAGGCATCGCCAGGGCAGACGCCGCGCTGGAGCATCCCAGCGAGCCGCCCCTCGGCCGATTGTTGCGGATCCTGCAGTGCGGGCCCGGCCGAGTGCCAGCGCGCCACAGCACCAGCCAGCGCATCCCAGACGCCAGCTGGCCCACATTGCGCCATCCGTCGCCGCCATTCCCCCACTGGGGCGTCAAGGGCAAGCGGCTGGAGCTGATGTTGGCCAGGCTCAGGTGCGCCACTCAGCAGACGGCCCCTCGAGGCCCAAAGGCCGTGTAGGCCGCCCCCCAGCGGTATCTGGCGGAAGGACATCTGAGCCTCAGGCGCCTTCCCCCAGCCTCGCAGCAGCCACTGGGCAGAGCTTGTGAAGGAGCAGCAGGCCGGGCAGGGGAGGCAAAAGGATGGGCAAGGTCTCGCCCTCACGGGCCACTCAGTAGAGGGTGTGGCCAGCTTTCGTTTTATATGGCGGTGGCCATCTTTCTTTTGCCCATGGTTGTTTGGTTCGAGGGCTTTTTTTTTGCGTTAGGCCGAGGTTGAGGCCCGGTTTGAACAAATGTGGAGTGACTCCTCCCCAGTTTGTGGGAGTGAGTCGTTTGTTGGCCTTTTTGTGGGGCCCGTTTATTGTTTTTGGGGATTCATGTGGGAAGGGGTTTTCATTTTTGTGTAATAAAAAATTATCTTTATTCATGCAGTCTCCATGGTTGTTCTTCTTAGTGTTTGTTGGCTTCGCCGGCTGAGGGCTTGCGGAGCGGCTGCATTCATCTTCCCTCATGGCCCCAAGGCATTCCCTGACAGGGGGCTTAGAAGTACCGTGTAATAAGGTGGCGTCGCGCGGCCCTTGGCCCTGGTCGCTCCCTCCTGGGAACGTACTCCTGCTCCTCCTCCTCCTCCTCATGTGGTGCTGCTCCAACGTCAGGTGGCAGTGCCTGAGTCCTGCGGATAGCCAGGTTGTGTAGTATGCAGCAAACTACCACAAATTGGGAGACCCGGTCCGGCGAATACTGGAGAGCTCCTCCGGAGCGATCAAGGCAGCGGAACCGCTGCTTGAGGACCCCAATAGTTTGCTCGATGATGTTGCGGGTGGTTTGATGGCTCTCGTTGTAGGCCTCTTCAGCAGCGGTCCTGGGCGCGCGGAGCGGGGTCATGAGCCAGGTACACAAAGGATAGCCTTTGTCCCCGAGTAGCCATCCTCTTGGGGGAGTCTGTGCCTCGAACATGTCATGCACAGTACTCTGCCGCAGGATAAAGGCATCGTGGCTGCTGCCTGGGAAGCTGGCATTGACAGCCATGATGCGCTGCTTGTGGGTCACACACCAGCTGCACATTCAGAGAATGGTAGCCCTTCCTGTTGCGATACTGCTCGCCATGCTCCAGAGGGGCCCGCAAAGCCACATGCGTACAGTCAATGGCGCCCTGCACCAAGGGGAAGTCCCCGAGTCTGGCAAATCCCAATGCGCGCTGATGCTGGCTCTCCAGGGCCATGGGGAAGGAGATGAATTGGCTTCTCCTTCTGAACAGTGCTTCGGTCACCTGGCGGATGCAGCGATGCGCGCCGTACTGGGAGATGTTTGCTATGTCCCCAGCAGCGGATTGGAAGGAGCCGGTGGCATAGAAGTTCAATGCCACCGTCACCTTCACTTCCACCAACAGAGACGTCCTGCACCCGAGCTTTGGCCGCAGATCTCTGCGAAGCAGGTGGCAGATCTCTGCAATCACCTCCTTTCGGAATCGGAGCCTTCTAACACATCGCAAGGCACTCATGTTTAGGTAGGAGCGCTGCTGGCGGTATAGCCTGACTGGGTAAGGCCTACGTGGCCGACGCCTGTAGCCCCCTCTGCCTCTAGCCAGGGCTGCCCCTCTCACAATGCGTCTGCGAGCCCTACGGACATGGCGCTGCAGCTCCGCGTTGGCACCCCATGCAACCCCCATCAAATCCTGGCAAACAGTCAAATTTCCAAAAGGCCACTTGCAGCGCTCTGGCCTGAGTCCAAAAATACCTGAGCTGTTGCTGCTTGAAACCAGTTAGCTATCCTCCTTGTTGTGTGTCCAGAAATGCGTTGCACAAGAGTGTTTGCTGCAAATTGGCTGGGCTTTATACTGGAGGGTACGTCCCCTTTAATTTGCGCCCCCCGGGGCCCGCGCTGGTTGTGTTGCGTTTTTTTTCAAACGCTCCGGCCGCCAGCCGCACAATGGGGCGGACCGACTGAAGTTTGGAATCGGGGCGGCCAAAGGGCGTTGCACGAGGATGTGACGTCATTTTCTGCGCGCGCATCCGGGCGGGCGCTAAAGTTTGCGCCGGCGCTAACGGCCAACTTAATTTGGGGCGAGGCACAACCTGCGCTGCGCCCGGGCGCTACACGCATAGCGCCCGAAAATCACTTCTCTTAAGGCGCTAACTGCTGGCGCAAGCAACTGAAATTCTAGGCCCATGCTTCTTCCTGTTCTTGCATTAAGACTCAGGGAATACAATCGGAGCCTTGACTAATTTGGCTGCCTCTCGAATATCAAACCAGTCCATATTGAGAGAAAGCATCAGTATAATATGGAATAGCTTCACCTTCCAGTAACATCCCCTGACTCTTGCTGAAAGAGGAGGAAGCACCAGTATTCAACATGTAGGCATACAAGCAACTGGAAAGGGTTTTCAGGCTGGAGTGAAATACAGATGTGCATCATAGCCATAAGTGGCACAAGCCATAAAGTTTTTTAACAGTGTTTTATAATGTTTAGAATACTGTGGCAATTCAGCATACATTTTCCCTTCAACTACACCAATATCGGAGTTCTGGGGGCGATTTTGCCAGCCCTGGGGAGGCGGGACTACCGGGAAAATGGCAGAATCTGGAGGCGGGTAGCAATCCCACCCCCAACCCGCCTCCATGCCATCTTCCCAGGAGGCGGGTAGCCGACCCACGCCGGGTCCGGTCTCCGAGGCGGGAAGGGATTAGTGCCAATTAACTGCCTGTTAACAGGTAGTTAACAGGCAGTTTTTTGGCTAATCCCTATTTTGAGCCCTAAAGTTCGGGCTCCCCGATGGCTCCGAACCTCGCCAGGGTCAGCGAGGCGGGGGTCGGAGGCGCCGAGATGTCTGGTGTGCAGAGGTAAGTGTGTGTAGAGTGTTTTAATAAGTTTTACTTACTTGTACTTCTTCCTGCAGGCTTCCTCCCTTCAGGTCTCGGGAGTCCCTCAGCTCACCGGCACAGAAAGCAGAATGGCCGCTGAACTGTCAAAAGCTGCAGCCTTCTGCGTTCTGCTCAGGAGAGCTCTCTAACTAAGTCTGAGTGGAAGGACTCAAGTTAGAGGACAGATTGTCAGTGTTTGACAGCTTCACAGAACCGTTAAACGCTGATATTTCATCTATCAAAAGCTCGACAGATGCAACGTCACTCGCTGACGTTACCTGTAACCGGCTTTCCCCTAATTGGCCTGCTAAGCCCACTGGGCGGGCTTAACAAGGTTAATCAAGGGAAAATAGCGTGGGTTGACCACAAGTCAATGGAGGTGGGACTAAAACCCAACAAGTGGGAGTCCCGCCTCCAAAAGCTCCCCATTGAGAAAATCCAGCCCACTGTGTTGGAAAGTGTGTTCCACTTGAAAAATTAGTATATCAAATTTCAGAAAAGGCATCTTAATCAGAAAGGCTTCAAATGACCATTACCGTTAGGAATTTATAGCTTTGAAGCCCAAATTTCCTGAACTAGCATCTTTTTACCATTATAGTTATTGTAGCGTTGGGACTGTACTTTAACACTGCTGAGATGAATTACATATTGGGATGACTTGGTCTCATTAGCTATGCTGTCCTGCTACTAGGGGTTATGCGGTTATCCTTTCCGGACCAAGAATAATAATGCAATACACAACAAAGGCACACCCAGCCCAGTCGACACTGCAAAGTCCTCACCAACATCTGCGGACCTGTGCCAAAATTGGGAGAGCGGTCTCAGACTAGTAAAGCAACAGACATACTCATAGAATCATATCTTTCAGCGAAAGCCCTAGACTCCTCCATCACCATCCCTGGGCATGTCCTGTCCCACCAGCAGGATAGACCCACCAGAGGTGTGGGCACAGTGGTATACCATCAGGAGGGAGTCGTCTGGCAGTCCTCAACATTGACTCCGGACACCATCAAGTCTCATGGCTTCAGGTCAAGCATGGGCAAGGAAACCTCCTGCTGATTACCACCTACTGCCCTCCCTCAGCTGATGAATCAGTACTTCTCCATGTTGAACACCACTTGAAGAAGCACTGAGGGTAGCAAGGGCATGGAATGTACACTTGTGGGGACTTTAATGTCAATCACCAAGAGTGGCTCGGTAGCACCACTATTGACCGAGCTGGCCGAATCCTGAAGGACATAGTTGCCAGACTGGGCTTGTGGCAGGTGGTGAGAGAACCAACACGAGGGAAAAACCTACTTGACCTCGTCCTCACCAATCTACCTGTTGCAGATGCATCTGTCCATGACGGTATTGATAGGAGGAGTGACCACCGCACAGTCATTGAGGAGATGAAGTCCTGTCTTCACACTGAGGACACTCTCCATCGTGCTGTGTGGCATTACCACCGTGCTAAATGGGATAGATTGAGAACAGATCTAGCAGCTTAAAACTGGACATCCACGAGGCACTGTGGGCCATCAGCAGCAGAATTGTATTCCACCGCATTATATAACCTAATAATGGTCTGGCATATCCCTCACTCTACCATTACCACCAAGCCAGGGGACCAACCCTGTTTCAATGAGGAGTGTAGCAGAGCATGCCAGGAGCAGCACCAGGCATACCTAAAAATAAGGAGCTAACCTGGTGAAGCTACAATACCGGATTACATGCATGCTAAACAGCAGAAGCAGTATACTATAGGCAGAGCTAAGTGATCGCACAACCAACAGAGCAGATCAAAGCTCTGTAGTCCTGCCACATCCAGTTGTGAATAGTGGTGGACAATTAAATAACTTACGGGCGGAGGAGCCTCCATGAACATCCCCATCCTCAATGATGGCAGAGCCAGCACGTTGAAGTGTTTGCACCCATCTTCAGCCAGAAGTGCCAAGTGGATGATTCATCTGTCTTCACAAAGGAGGACACAAATAACCTCCCAGAGATGTCAGGGTACATAGGGTCTAATGAGAGGGAGGAACTGAAAGAAATCAGTATTTGTAGGGAAATGGTATTAGGGAAATTGATGGGATTGAAGGCTGATAAATCCCCAGGGCCTGATAATCTACATCCTAGGGTACTTAAGGAGGTGGCCCTAGAAATAGAAGATGCATTGCTGATCATCTTCCAAAATTCGATAAGACTCTGGAACAGTTCGCATGGATTGGAGGGTAGCTAATGTTACCTCACTATTCAAAAAAGGTGGTAGAGAGAAAACAGGGAATTATAGACCGGTAAGCCTGACATCGGTAGTGGGAAAAATGCTAGAGTCCATTATAAAAGATGTAATAGCAGAGCACTTGGAAAACAGTGACAGGATCGGACAAAGTCAACATGGATTTACAAAAGGTAAATCGTGCTTGACTAATCTACTGGAATTTTTTGAGGATGTAACTGGTAGAATAGATAAGGGAGAACCAGTGGATGTGGTGTATTTGGACTTTCAGAAGGCTTTCGATAAAGGTCCCACATAAGAGATTAGCATGTAAAGTTAAGGCACATGGGATTGGGGGCAAGGTACTGACTTGGATAAAGAACTTGTTGGCAGACAGGAAGCAAAGAGTTGGAATAAACGGGTCTTTTTCCGAGTGGCAGGCAGTGACTAGTGGGGTACTGCAGGGATCAGTCCTAGGACCCCAGCTATTCACAATATATATATATAAATGATCTAGACGAGGGAACTAGATGTAATATCTCCAAGTTTGCAGACGACACAAGGCTGGGTGGGCGTGTGTGCTGTGAGGAGGATGCCGAGAAACTCCAGTATGATTTGGACAGGTTGGGTGATTGGGCAGATGTATGGCAGATGCAGAATAATGTGGTTAAATGCAAGGTTATCCACTTTGGTGGCAAAAACAGGAAGGCAGATTATTATCTGAACAGCAATAGATTGGGAGAAGAGGAAGTGCAACGAGACCTGGGTGTCCTTGTGCACCAGTCGCTGAAGGTAAGCATGCAGGTGCAGCAGGCGGTTAAAAAGGCAAATGGTATGTTGGCCTTCGTAGCGAGAGGGTTCGAGTACAGGAACAAGGATGTCTTGCTGCAGTTGTACAGGGCCTTGGTGAGACCACACCTTGAGTACTGTGTGCAGTTTTGGTCGCCTTATCTGAGGAAGGATGTTCTTGCCATGGAGAGAGTGTAGCAAAGATTCACCAGACTGATACGTGGGATGGCAGGAATGACGTACGAGGAGAGATTGGGTCGATTGGGCTTATACTCGCTGGAGTTTAGAAGAATGAGAGGGGATCTCATTGAAACTTATAAAATTCTAACAGGACTAGACAGACTAGATGCAGGAAGGATGTTCCCGATGGCCGGGGAGTCCAGAACCAGGGGGTCACAGTCTAAGGATAAGGAGTAAGCCATTTAGGACAGATGAGGGGGAATTTCTTCACCCAGAGAGTGGTGAACCTGTGGAATTCTCTACCACAGAAGGCAGTGGATGCCAATTCATTAAATATATTCAAGAAGGAGTTAGATATATTTCTTAAGGCTAAAGGGATCAAGGGATATGGGGAGAAGGCAGAGACAGGGTACTGAATTTGGATGATCAGCCATGATCTCATTGAATGGCGGAGCAGGCTCAAGGGGCCGAATGGCCTACTCCTGCTCCTATCTCCTATGTTCTATGTTTCATGTTTCTATCTGGGCCTCCTCCAGAGGTCCCCACCATCACAGAAGCCAGTCTTCAGCCAATTCGATTCACTCTATGCAATATCAAGAAACGGCTGAGTGCACTGGATACAGCAAAGGCTATGGGCCCTGACAACACCCCAGCTGCAATGCTGAAGACTTGTGCTCCAGAACTAGCTGCGCCTCTAGCCAAGCTGTTCCAGTACAGCTACAACACTGGCATCTACCAGACGACATGGAAAATTGCCCAGGTACGTCCAGTCCATAAAATGCAGGACAAATCCAATCCGGCCAATTACTGCCCCATCAGTCTACTCTCAATCATCAGCAAAGTGATGGAAGGGGTCGTCGACAGTGCTATGAAGCGGCACTTACTCACCAATAACCTGCTCACCGATGCTCAGTTTGGTTTCCGCCAGGACCACTCGGACCCAGACCTCATTACAACCTTGGACCAAACATGGACAAAAGAATTGAATTCCAGAGGTGAGGTGAGAGTGACTGCCCTTGACATCAAGGCAGCATTTGACCGAGTGTGGCAACAAGGAGCCCTAGTAAAATTGAAGTCAATGGGAATCAGGGGGAAAGCTCTCCACTGCCTGGAGTCATACCTAGCACAAAGGAAGATGATCGTGATTGTTGGGAGGCCAATCATCTCAACCCCAGGACATCGCTGCAGGATTTCCTCAGGGCAGTGTCCTAGGCCCAATCATCTTCAGCTGCTTCATCAATTCCCTTCTCTCCAATGACCTGGATAAAATTCAGGCTTGGGCTGATAAGCGGCAAGTAACATTTGCACCACACAAGTGCCAGGCAATGACTAGCTCCAACAAGAGAGAGTCTATCCACCTCCCCATGACATGCAATGGCATTACCATTGTCGAATCCCCTACCATCAAATCCTGGGGGTGGTGGGGGGGCGGGAGGAATGAGGTGGGGGGGGGTGGTCACCATTGACCAGAAACTTAACTGGACTTGCCACATAAATGCTTTGGCTACAAGAGCAGGTCAGAGGCTGAGTATTCTGTGGCGAGTGATTTGCCTCTCGAGTACCCAAAGCCTTTCCACCATCTACAAGGCACAAGTCAGGAGTGTGATGGAATACTATCCACTTACTTACCTGGATGAGTGCAGCTCCAACAACATGCAAGAAGCTCGACACCATCCAGGACAAAGCAGCCCACTTGATTGGCACCCCATCCATCACCTTAAACATTCACTCCCTCCACCACCGGTGCACCGTGGCTATAGGGTGTACCAGCTACAAGATGCACTGCATCAACTCGCCAAGGCTTCTTTGACAGCACCTCCCAAACCCGCGACCTCTACCATGTAGATGGGCACGAGCAGCAGGCGCATGGTAACACCATCACCTCCAAGTTCCCCTCCAAGTCACACACTATCCTGACTTGGAAATATATAGTTGTTCCTTCATCGTTGCTGGGTCAAAATCCTGCAACTCGCTCCCTAACAGTATTGCGGGAGTACTTTCACCACATTGACTGCAGCAGTTCAAGAAGGCGGCTCACCACCACCTTCTCAAGAGCAATTAGGGATGTGCAATAAATATTGGCCTTGCCAGTGACTCCCACATCCAGTGAATGAAAAAAAGATATATAGTTCAGACCTCTGCCAAGATTAGATTTAATGTGTCATACATACCTGCACCATCTGTGGAAACCGAGCTTGCATTGATTCCAGAAAGGCCAAATAGTGGACATTCGCGGTCTGTATTCACATGACCCCATTTATGACACTTGATACACCTAACATTCCGCACCTAGAAAGGAGGAGTGCATCATTATTACTCAAAGGGCTGAAGGTAGTTGGCAAAAGTATTCTCCTTTACACCTGGAGGCAAAAAAGTTTCCCAGCTTCAAGCGCATTCCCCTAAAACAACTGTCCAGTAAAGCAATCTCATATTAGAGACAGTGGAAAAACTGTTTAATAACATTTTTGGGGGGAGGTGGTGGAAGGAGAATTAGTATTTGGGAACTAATGCGATGGTCATTTGGCCCATGAATGCAACACCCAATTGACCGTTAAACAAAAAATGCCTTGCACTTCATGGCATAGCAAACTAGTACATCAACATTATGTAAAACAGACAATCTATATTACAGAATTGAAAACTGGCTTGGCAATTTTGTAGTCTGAAAAAAAGGTGCAACTGTCAGTTTTGATCGACAACTTTCCTTTCAACACCATTCATTTCCTCTTTACATGGGTTTTAAAATTAATTTACTGTATTTAGAATTTCTATGCTGAAAGCGAGGCATATCTTTGCTTGGAAATGGGAAATTTATTCCCAATAGTCATCATCAAGCACTCCCTGGCCAGATATAACATCCAAAGCCGCCTCTATGGCACCCAACCTCAGAAACATGCATCTAATGAACCAGTGCATATTGTTACAGTCTGCATAGCAGCTGCTTTTATAGCCTGTCTGAGCAGGATGGCCAATTAATGTCAGCTTGCCAGTTGGCTATTGTGCACTGATTACACACACAGCCAGAGGAACATATGAGGCGGGTTTCGCTCCTTGATTTGGACTGCGGTGACAACCGGGCTCCTGATGGTCGACCGACCGCACGCACGCACACACACAGTGAAATGAGCAACACATGATGAAGGGAAAGCACTTGGCGCAAGTGTTGAATTGATTTAAACAATCAAAACTCACAATACTAAATGTTACATGATATAAAGATATACATTGAAAAAACATTTTTTTTAAAAAAAAAAGAAAAACATAAAAAAATTAGTGAAGAATAAAATCAAAAGGAGAAAGAGGAAACAGGGCAAAATAATTCAAAGCAGGAAGTAAAGAGAAATACAAATAACCAAAAACCATGAAGAAAGTGAAAGAGACAACTGAACAATAAAGGTGCAAAATTGGGGAAAACACAGCAATCGGAAACTGACAATGGAATTTCTTTTCAATTATCACTTTTCATAAATTGGTAACTGCAAAACTCCAGAAATGAAAGATTTTTACCATCATATAAAATGACTCCAATTCAACTCCACCGGTTATGCAGTATCTGTAGTGAAATTGTATTCAAATTGTTTTACTGTAAGAGCAATTCATACACACCTGTATTCCAAAAGGCTGATCCCTAATGTTCATGTCATCCTTGGCATATCTGGAATCAATTAAAAAAGGGCACCATTTAACATTTATCTACAGTTTCTGTCTCAATTATGGTGATTGTTTACATAATTTTAAAAATAATTCCCGAAACACTTTTGTAGCAGAAAAATAAAAACATATGGAAGAAGGTGCCAGAATACAATATCAGAATAAAACAAATGATACACAAGTTGTCGGTATGTTTAATCAGGAAGGGTTGCTATTTGATGTGTACACCTGAAGCAATATAAGATAGTTACCAACAAATCAAATAGGGAATTCAGAAGAAACTTCTTTACCCAGGAGGGTGGTGAGAATGTGGAACTCACTACCACAGGGAGTAGTTGAGGCAAATAGTATAGATGCATTTAAGGGGAGGCTAGGTAAGCATGAGGGAGAAGGGAATAGAGGGTTACACTGATAGAGTTAGATGAGGAAAGACGGGAGGAGGCTGGAGTGGAGCATAAATGCCAGCATGAACTGGTTGGGCCGAATGGCCTGTTTCTGGGCCGTATATCATATGTAATTTCTCCTTTAAAAAAGAGTGGTGGCCAATTTGCACATTTCTATTGCTGATCAAATCCCATTTTAGGCTGATGTTGAAAACAAAAAGAAAATGGCTTTTAATATGCTGTCTTGATAACTACAGATAACTCTTAGTCAGTAGAAATCCAGGAGTGGTTCAAATTAAGGGCTACCCAAGAAAATTACTGCTATAAAAGAGCTAGTCAAAATTAATTTACAAAAACATTTATTGTAGCTCCCACTAATGGCTAACTGCATCGCCTGGTGTGGTCCTGCGCCATACAAAGCAAAAAGATTCCAGGTTCAATCCTCAAATCGCAAGCTGTGAAAGGCCAGGTTTTTAACCGCAGTGGGATTTCAACCATGAGATACAATTGGACAGGATTTGTTTTTCCTTAAAATTAATGTTTGTGTGAAGTGAGTACAGTAGAAGGAATTTGATTCTCGAGAGTTTGGTGTTAGTGGGAGGTCAGATTAACATTACTTATATTTAAATTAACACAAAGGTATGGCAGTGGAGGGAACCCTTGTGATAGGTGTGGAGCGCACGAAGTGGAACATTATGGATCATCCAAAGGCAGCCAGCATATTTGTGCCAAGTGTCAAAAAATTGAGCCTCTGGAACAGAGGATCTCTCTGCTCGAGCAGCAATTGATCACACTCTGCAGCATTTAAGAAAGAACAAACTTTTATTTATATAATGCCTTTCACAGCCACAGGATGTCCCAAAGTGCTTTAAACTTCAAAAGTACTTCATTGGTTGTGGTCACTAATATAAAGAAACACAGCTACAATTTGTACACAGCAAGACCCCACAAATAACAGAGATAAATGATCAGAGGCTAGATAGAGGGTAAAGGATTTCTGGATTGTACTTTCCAGAATGTGGTCACCCAAGAGGCAATATTAGAAAGTTCAGAACACAGGGATAATGTAGAAAGAGAGGAGTGGTGACTATCTGCAGAGGGAAACAGGACTCATAAGTGCAGGGAACCCAAGTTACAGAAACTGTCCAATAGATAGGAAAAATTTGCACGGCTACGGGGAAAGAGCTGGGGAGTGGGACCAATTGGATAGCTCTTTCAAAGAGCTGGCACAGGCAAGATGGGCCGAATGGCTTCCTTGTGTGCTGTATGATTCTACTAATGTTGGACAAGTAGGAGATGGATAGTGACAGTGACTCAGAGGAGGGTAGTCCTGAGCAACATTTTGGCATTGTGGAACAAGAGACTACCCAAGGTGTGGAGAGGCGAGAGGCAGGCAGACAACAAAAATAGCAGAGTGTTGGAGGATTTTATAGTATGGTGTATAACAGCGTTTTTTTTTTTTTTACAGTCATGACAAGATGTCCCAAATGGTAAGTTGCCTCCCTGGTGTCAGGGTGAAAGACATCACAAAACAGGTGGGAAAATGTCAAGAAGGAGAGAGAGAGAGGGAGAGCAGCAAGAAATTGTGGTTCATATTGGAACCAATGACATAGATAAAAGTACATTTTGAGGTCTTGTAGAAGGAGTTGAAGACCTCAAGCTGGAAATCACCAATTGTTTCCTGTGTCACACAATGCTCAATTAAGGAGATGAAAATTAGGAAGGAGTGAATTGGTTTTCACAATTGATGGTCGAAGTGACAACACAGGTGTACGAGAGGAGAATGAGGAACAATTATTAGAGATAATTGTAGGAAAGAAGTTGGTTTTGAAAAAAATTAGTAAAACTCAAGTCACCAGGCCCTGACAGCATGCACCCTAGGCTATTGAACGATGTCAGAGAGAAGATAGCAGAGGCCCTGGCCACAATTTTTGAATCCTCCTTAAATATGTAATTTGTACCATTAGACTGCAGACTGGTCAATGTAATACCCTTATTCGAGAAGGATAAACCAGATAACTATATACTGGTTAGTGTAACATCAATTGTGGGCAACCTCTTAGAATCCATAATTCAAGTTAAACATTAGTAAGCAATTAGAACTATATAGGTTAATTTTTCAACATCTGCCTTCACAACAAATAAATGCACGATTTTTGCCTAAACCCTTAACATAGAAGATAGGAGCAGGAGTAGGCCATTCGGCCCCTCGAGCCTTTTAATGAGATCATGGCTGATCATCCAAATTCAGTACCCTGTCCCTGCTTTCTCCCCATACCCCTTGATCCCTTTAGCCTTAAGAAATATATCTAACTCCTTCTTGAATATATTTAATGAGTTGGCCTCAACTGCCTTCTGTGGTAGAGAATTCCACAGGCTCACCACTCTCTGGGTGAAGAAATTCCTCCTCAACTCTGTCCTAAATGGCTTACCTCTTATCCTTAGACTGTGACCCCTGGTTCTGGAATCCGCCACCATCGGGAACATCCTTCCTGCATCTAGTCTGTCTAGTCCGGTTAGAATTTTATACGTTTCAATGAGGTCCCCGCTCATTCTTCTGAATGCCAACAAATATAAGCCTAATTGACCCAATCTCTTCTCATACGTCATTCCTGCCATCCCAGGTATCAGTCTGGTGAATCTTCGCTGCACTCTCTCCATGGCAAAAACATCCTTCCTCAGATAAGGTGACCAAAACTGCACACAATACTCAAGATGCGGTCTCACCAAGGCCCTGTACAACTGCAGCAAGACATCCTTGCTCATGTACTCGAATCCTCTCGCTATGAAGGTCAACATACCATTTGCCTTCTTAACCGCCTGCTGCACCTGCATGCTTACCTTCAGCAACTGGTGCACAAGGACACCCAGGTCTCGTTGCATTTCCCCTTTTCCCAATCTATTGCCGTTCAGATAATAATCTGTTTTCCTGTTTTTGCCACCGAAGTGGATAACCTCGCATTTATCCACATTATACTGCATTTGCCATGCATCTGCCCAGTCACCCAACCTGTCCAAATCAAACTGGAGGTGTGTTAGCTACAGCACTCTGCTCATTTGCCATGAAACACTGTACTTACTTTTCTCGTGGAGCAACCTTCTGCCATTCAAACTTGTATTCAGTCTCTCCTTCTTCTGCCTGCAACCACACATACATAGACTTTAGCTCAGGCTACTCTGCTAAAGAACAATAAATGTCTTAAAATTTTAAAATATTTAACTTAAATGGTGGAGTACATTTCTCAAAATAATCGTGGTTTTCTTACCTCTTTGTTTTCTTCATTGCCAGTCAATTAAAAAAAAGGAAAATTAGGTTAGCTTGCTGTACACATCAATACAAGATCTTAAAACTGAAAGAATGATGATGGAAATTCAATGCATGCAGACGGTATTGGCACATTATACATATCATGAAATTCTTGAAGTATTTAAATACTTTTTAAAATCTTACCACTCTTAACTCCTGGAGGTGCCTCATACATAAAGTTAAGCCCATTCTTTACACGTTCATCGCCCATGAGCAACCTTAAAAAAAGTAAAATGTCAATTTGAAAACTATTATAAAAGGATTTTAAATAAATGATCTTTAGAACACAGGATTGTTTCTATATATATATATATAATTTTAATGTATCTATAGTCATTTAAAAAATGCATCCATTTGTTTATCAGAAAACGGATGTACAAACAAACTAGCATAACACAAAAGTTCTCCTAGAAATGTCTTTTAACGTCTGGCTGTAAACAATATCAAGGAAGATTGAGAAGAGCGTTGGTGCGATGACACAGCCTTGCTTGACCCCGGTTCGTACGTGAATTGGGTCTGTGGTGGAACCGTTGGTTAGGATCACGGCTTGCATGTCGTCGTGAAGCAGGCGGAGGATAGTGACAAACTTTTGAGGGCAGCCGAATTTGAGGAGGGCACTCCATAATCCCTCACGGTTGACAGTGTCGAAGGCCTTTGTGAGATCAAAGAAGGCCATGTACAGTGGTTGGTGCTGTTCCCTGCATTACTCTTGTAATTGACGTGCGGTGAAGATCATGTCCATTGTGCCCCTTAGTGGACGGAATCCGCATTGCGACTCTGGGAGGAGCTCTTCAGCCACTGGGAGAAGGCGATTGAAGAGGATTCTTGCAATGACTTTCCCTGTGGCAGATAGCAGGGAAACTCCTCTGTAATTACCGCAATCGGACTTGTCACCTTTCTTGAAGATGGTCACAATTACGGCGTCTCTGAGATCCCCTGGCATGCTCTCCTCCTTCCAGATAAGAGAAATGAGTTCATGAATTCGCGCCAGTAGTGCTTCTCCGCCATGCTTTAGTGCCTCGGCGGGGATTCCATCTGCTCCTGAGGCCTTGTTGTTCTTCAGTTGTCGTATGGCCTTTTCAACCTCATGCCGGGCTGGGGTTGTGCGGAGATGGTGGCGGGTAGCATGCTGTGGGATGGAGTGGAGGACACTCGTGTCGAAGACAGAGTCGTGGTTAAGGAGATCTTCGAAGTGCTCCTTCCAGCGGGCATTGACTGCTTCCTTGTCCTTGACGAGTACCTCTCCGTTCTTGGCCCGCAGTGGGGAAGGGCCTTGGGTGCTTGGACCGTAGATGGTCTTGACTGCGCTAAAGAATCCACGCACGTCATGGTTGTCGGCTAGCTGCTGGATCTCCTGCGCTTTCTCCACCCACTATCTGTTCTTTAGGTCGCGAGTTTTTTGTTGGAGCTCGGCCTTCAGGCTTCTGTAGAGCTGCTTTCTTGCTCTCGAGTTCTGTTGCTGTTTCCAGATCAGAAATGCCTTGCGCCTTATTAGCTCCTGGATCTCCTGGTCATTCTCGTCGAACCAGTCTTGGTGTTTCCTGGTTGAGTGACCGAGCGTCCCTTCACAGGTGCTGATTATGGAGGCCTTGAGTGCAGACCAGACTCTGGGCACTCTGTCTCTGCATCACTGGGGGTAGTCAGGTTGTTTGAGGCACAGGCTGAATAGGGCTTTCTTAGCGAGGTCTTTGAGTGCTCCAGCGTTAATTTTCCTGCGGCATTGTTTCTGTTGCCGCCGCTGTTTTGGGGCTACATTGATGGAGATGACAGAGTGGATTAGGCGGTGGTCTGTCCAGCAGTCATCAGCTCCTGTCATGACGCGGGAGATGCGGACGTCCTTGCGGTCCCTCACTCGGACGATGACGTAGTCCAGCAGATGCCAGTGCTTGGAACGAGGGTGCTGCCAAGAAGCCTTGTACTTGTCTCTCTGATGGAACAAGGTGTTGGTAATGACGAGGCCATGTTCTAAGCATTTCGACAGGAGTTGGAGTTGGCTTTCCCTACCCACTCTCTGCCGATCACACCTGTCCAGAGGTCTGTGTCCTTTCCAACTCTGGCAGTGAAGTCGCCAAGGTGGATCAGCTTGTCGCCCGTTGGGACTCGGGACAGGGATTGCTCGAGGCTGGAGTAGAATTCCTCTTTGGTCTCGTCTGTGGCTTCCAGTGTTGGGGCGTACGCACTGATGACCGTAGCGCACTGGTTTCGGGCTAGGGCGAGTCGAAGAGTCATGAGGCGCTCATTTATACCACTAGGGGAGTCTCGGAGACACCCGACCAGTTCATTTTTTATGGCGAAGCCTACCCCATGGAGGCGGCGTTCTTCTTCGGGTTTGCCTTTCCAGAAGAAGGTGTAACCACCGCCTTGCTCCTTGAGCTGGCCTTCCCCTGCCCGCTGGGTCTCACTTAGGGCGGCGATGTCAATGTCGAAGCGTCTGAGCTCCCGGGCAACAATAGCAGTACGGTGTTCCGGTCTGTCACTGTTGGGGTTGTCCATGAGGGTCCTGACGTTCCAGGTCCCGAACTTCATTTTAAAGGGTGGAAGATGCCTGTGTGTGAATTCTTTTAACGGCAGCTGTGATACCTGCCCTGCTGTATGCCTCAGAGACATGGACCATGTACAGCAGGCACCTCAAAGCACTGGAGAGGTACCACCAACGCTGCCTCCGCAAGATCCTGCAAATCCATTGGCAGGATAGGCGCACCAACGTCAGTGTTCTTGCTCAGGCCAACATTCCCAGCATCGAGGTTCTGACCACACTCAATCAGCTCCGATGGACGGGTCACATTGTCCGCATGCCCGATACGAGACTCCCAAAACAAGCGCTCTACTCGGAGCTCCGGCACGGCAAGAGAGCCCCAGGTGGGCAGAGGAAACGCTTCAAGGACACCCTCAAAGCCTCCTTGAAAAAGTGTAACATCCCCACCGACACCTGGGAATCCCTGGCCCAAAACCGCACAAAGTGGAGGAGAAGCATCCGGGAAGGCGCCGAACTCCTAGAGTCTCTTCGCCGGGAGCAAGCGGAAGCCAAGCCAAGCGCAGGCAGAGCAAGGAGCGCACGTCAACCCAAGCACCCCACCCACCCGCCCCTTCAACCACCGTCTGCCCCAACTGTGACAGAGTCTGTAGGTCCCGCATTGGACTAATCAGCCACATGCGAGCTCATTTTTAATGTGGAAGCAAGTCATCCTCGGTTCCAAGGGACTGCCTAAGAAGAAGAAACAATATCACAGGAAATGAACAAGTGAAATATTAAATGGTATAGAAACATAGAAGATAGGAGCAGGAGTAGGCCATTCGGCCCCTCGAGCCTGCTCCGCCATTCAATGAGATCATGGCTGATCATCCAAATTCAGTACCCTGTCCCTGCCTTCTCCCCATATCCCTTTAGCCTTAAGAAATATATCTAACTCCTTCTTGAATATATTTAATGAATTGGCCTCAACTGCCTTCTGTAGTAGAGAATTCCACAGGTTCACCACTCTCTGGGTGAAGAAATTCCTCCTCATCTCTGTCCTAAATGGCTTACCCCTTATCTTTAGACTGCAACCCCTGGTTCTGGACTCCCCCGCCATCAGGAACATCCTTCCTGCATCTAGTCCTGTTAGAATTTTATACGTTTCAATGAGATCCCCTCTCATTCTTCTAAACTCCAGCGAGTATAAGCCTAATCGACCCTATCTCTCCTCATACGTCATTCCTGCCATCCCAGGTATCAGTCTGGTGAATCTTCTCTGCACTCTCTCCATGGCAAGAACATCCTTCCTCAGATAAGGCGATCAAAACTGCACACAATACTCAAGGTGTGGTCTCACCAAGGCCCTGTACAACTGCAGCAAGACATCCTTGTTCCTGTACTCGAATCCTCTCGCTACGAAGGCCAACATACCATTTGCCTTCTTAACCGCCTGCTGCACCTGCATGCTTACCTTCAGCAACTGGTGCACAAGGACACCCAGGTCTCGTTGCATTTCCCCTTCTCCCAATCTATTGCCGTTCAGATAATCATCTGCCTTCCTGTTTTTGCCACAAAAGTGGATAACCTCGCATTTATCCACATTATACTGCATCTGCCATACATCTGCCCAATCACCCAACCTGTCCAAATCATACTGGAGTTTCTCGGCATCCTCCTCATAACACACACGCCCACCCAGCTGCAAACTTGGAGATATTACATCTAGTTCCCTCGTCTAGATCATTAATATATATAGTGAATAGCTGGGGTCCTAGCACCAATCCCTGCAGTACCCCACTAGTCACTGCCTGCCACTCGGAAAAAGACCCGTTTATTCCAACTCTTTGCTTCCTGTCTGCCAGCCAGTTCTCTATCCAAGTCAGTACCTTGCCCCCAATCCCATGTGCTTTAACTTTACACGCTAATCTCTTATGGGGGACCTTATCGAAAGCCTTCTGAAAATCCAAAAACACATCCACTGGTTCTCCCTTATCTATTCTACCAGTTACATCCTCAAAAAATTCCAGTAGATTAGTCAAGCACGATTTACCTTTTGTAAATCCATGTTGACTTTGTCCGATCCTGTCACTGTTTTCCAAGTGCTCTGCTATTACATCTTTTGTAATGGACTCTAGCATTTTCCCCACTACCGATGTCAGGCATACCGGTCTATAATTCCCCGTTTTCTCTCTACCACCTTTTTTGAATAGTGGGGTTACATTAGCTATCCTCCAATCCATGGGAACTGTTCCAGAGTCTATCGAATTTTGGAAGATGACCAGCAATGCATCTACTATTTCTAGGGCCACTTCCTTAAGTACCCTAGGATGTAGATTATCAGGCCCTGGGGATTTATCGGCCTTCAATCCCGTCAATTTCCCTAACACCATTTCCCTACAAATACTGATTTCATTCAGTTCCTCCCTCTCATTAGACCCTATGTTCCCAGACATCTCTGGGAGGTTATTTGTGTCCTCCTTTGTGAAGACAGAACCAAAGTATGTATTTAATTGGTCTGCCATTTCTTTGTACCCCATTATAAATTCCCCTGATTCTGACTGCAAGGGACCTACGCTTGACTTCACCAATCTTTGTAAAATCTTCTACAGATGTGAAGAGAAAGTCAGTTTTTATGTTCCCTGCAAGCGTATTCTCATACTCTATTTTCTCCTCTCTTAATTAATCCCTTTGTCCTCCTTTGCTGAATCCTAAACTGCTCCCAATCCTCAGGTTTGCTGCTTTTTCTGGCCAATTTATATGTCCTCTGTATACAGACCCCCAAAAATGTTTTCTGCCCCTTGGTATTTCTCAGCTCTACCCATACAGATTCCACATCATCAGAGCGAATATCCTTCCTTACTATTGTGTTAGTCTCCTCTTTAACCAGCAATGCTACCCCACCTCCTTTTCCTTTTTGCCTGTCTTTCCTGAATATTGAATACCCCTGGATGTTGCATTCCCAGCCTTGGCCACCCTGGAGCCATGTTTCTGTAATCCCAATCATATCATATCCATTTACATCTATTTGCGCAGCTAATTCATCCACCTTATTACGAATGCTCCTCGCATTAAGACACAAAGCCTTCAGGCTTGTTTTTTTAACACTCTTAGACTTTTTGAACTATTCTTTACTGTGGCCATGTTTGATTTAAACCCTTGACTTCTCTGCCCACCACTTTTGCTTTTCTCCTTCCTGTCTTTTGCTTCTATCCTGGTTTCCCTTTCCTCCGTCTCCCTGCACAGGTTCCCAACCCCCTGCCATTTTAGTTTAAACCCTCCCCCAGAGCACTAGCAAACACTCCCCCTAGGACATCGGTCCCAGTCCTGCCCAGGTGCAAACCGTCCAGTTTGTACCGGTCCCACCTCCCCCAGAACCGGTTCCAATGTCCCAGGAATTTGAATCCCTCCCCCTTGCACCATTCCTCTAGCCACGTATTCATCTGAAATAGCCTTCTATTTCTACTCTGACTAGCACGTGGCACTGGTAGCAATCCTGAGATTACTACCTTTGAGGTCCTATTTTTTAAATTTACCTCCTAACTACCTATATTCAGCTTTTAGGACCTCGTTTTTACCTAGATCGTTGGTACCTATATGCACCACGACAACTGGCTGCTCACCCTTCCCCTCCAGGATGCTCTGCAGCCACTCCGAGACATCCTTGACCCTTGCACCAGGGAGGCAACATACCATCCTGGAGTCTCGTTTGCGGCCGAAACGCCTATCTATTCCCCTTACAATAGAATCCCGTATTACTATAGCTCTCCCACTCTTTTTCCTCCTGTCCTGTGCAGAAGAACCACCCATGGTGCCAGGAAGTTGGCTGCTGCTGTCGTCCCCCGATAAGCCATCCCCCCCAACAATATTTGTTTGAGAGGGGGGGATGGCCACAGGGGACCCCTGCACTACCTGCCTGCGCCTACTACTCTGCCTGGCAGTCACCCATTCCCTTCCTGCCTGTGCAGCCTTTACCTGCGGTGTGACCAACTCCCTAAACATGCTATCCACGACATCCTCAGCATCATAGAATAGTACAGCACAGGAGGAGGCCATTTGGCCCATCAGGTCTGCGCCGGATCTTTCGAAGAGTGATCTAGTTAGTCCCACCCCGCCCCCCGCTATTTCCCCATATCCCTCCAATTTTTTCTCCTTCAAGTATTGAAAGCTATTATTGAATCTATTTCCACCACCTTATCAGACAGCACATTCCAAATCCTAACTACTCGATGCATAAAAATGTTCTTCCTCATGCTGCCTCTGGTTCTTTTGCCAATTACCTGAAATCTGTGCCCTCTGATCATCGACCCTTCATCCATTGGAAACAGTTTCTCTTTATTTACTCTATCTAAACCCGTCATGATTTTAAACACCTCAAGCAAATCTCTTCTTAGCCTTCTCTGCTCTAAGGAGAAAGCCCCGGCTTCTCCAGTCTATCCACGTAACTGTAATCCCTCATCCTTGTAACCATCCTAGTAAATCTCTTCTGTACCCTCTCCAAAGCCTTCACATCTTTCCTAAAGTGTGGTGCCCAGAATTGGACACAATACTCGAGCTAGGGTCAAACCAGTGTTTTATAAAGGTTTAGCATATATACCATGAAGGGATTTGAAGATGATTTAATATGTAGGTGGCGGGGAGTGGGGGGGGGGGGGGCGGGAAGCTAGTATAGGTCAGCAATGATGGGGAGTGGGGGAGGGGGAAGCTAGCATAGGTCAGCAATGACAGGGTAACATAGAAACATAGGCGATAGGAGCAGGAGTAGGCCATTCGGCCCCTCGAGCCTGCTCCCCCATTCAATGCGATCATGGCTGATCATCCAAATTCAGTACCCGGTCCCTGCCTTCTCTCCATATCCCTTGATCCCTTTAGCCTTAAGAAATGTATCCAACTCCTTCTTGAATATATTTAATGTATTGGCCTCTACTGCCTTCTGTGGTAGAGAATTCCACAGGTTCACCACTCTCTGGGTGAAGAAATTCCTCCTCATCTCTGTCCTAAATGGCCTACCCCTTATCCTTAGACTGTGACCCCTGGTTCTGGACTCCCCGACCATCGGGAACATCCTTCCTGCATCTAGTCTGTCCAGTCCTGTCAGAATTTTATAAGTTTCAATGAGATCCCCTCTCATTCTTCTAAACTCCAGCGAGTACAAGCTCAATCGACCCAATCTCTCCTCATACGTCATTCCTACCATCCCAGGTATCAGCCTGGTGAATCTTCGTTGAACTCCTTCCATGGCAAGAACACCCTTCCTCAGATAACGCGACCAAAACTGCACACAATACTCAAGGTGTGGTCTCACCAAGGCCCTGTACAACTGCAGCAAGACATCCTTGTTCCTGTACTCAAACCCTCTCGCTACAAAGGCCAACATGCCATTTGCCTTCTTAACCGCCTGCTGCACTTGCATGCTTGCCTTCAGCGACTGGTGCACAAGGACACCCAGGTCTCGTTGCACTTTCCCTTCTCCCAATCTATTGCCATTCAGATAATAATCTGCCTTCCTGTTTTTGCCACCAAAGTGGATAACCTCACATTTATCCACGTTATATTGTGTCTGCCATGCTTCTGCCCAATCACCCAACCTGTCCAAATCATCCTGTAGTTTCTCGGCATCCTCCTCACAGCACACACGCCCACCCAGCTTTGTGTCGTCTGCAAATCTGGAGATATTACATCTAGTTCCCATTGCGAATACTCCAGTATGTATCCATTCACAGCTCCAGTTCAACAAATTCATTCCCAAGTTATCATCGTATGAATACGAAAAACTATAGCTTAACTGGGCCATTAGAGTACTACTCCTAAGGAAATGTGGAGGAAATTTTAAAAATGTTTTTATACACAGCACAATTCTGGAAATGGCAATTTCTAGGAAAGTAGATATCTGTTGTTCTAATCAATGACCTAAGTTAACAAAACTAGGAGTATGCTTACGTGATACTTAGCATATAGAGCAAACATACAGGCGAGAAACAACATTTTTCTCCGTTACTGTTTCAATATTTGTAGTTTTCGGTGCTCCTCAGAAAATTGAGTGCGGGAAAATGGAACACTCTTCCACTTAGAGCACTGCTGTTAGCATCAAAAATCTCTGGTTAGATGTCGTATGGAGAGTAAAGCTCCCTTGGTTATGCCCCAAAAAGTGTCTTGTCGCTCACCCCTAATGCATCAATACGAGTGTTACTGTGGCTATTTTTTCCATGAAAAACGTTTGGACAAAAGCGATTTTAACATGTGTTTTGGGCAGAAGAGTGCCAAAAAGGAAGTAGCCATCCAGAGGTGACAAATGCAGGATGGGCATGTGCTTTGCACAGATCAAACCATTGGCGTGTTAATTAGCCATCTCTGGTCATAGAGGAGACATCTAGCACTAGCACTTTGATTTTGACAAATTTCTTTGATCTCCATGAGTCTTTGAAGAGGGAACTTTTACAAATAAACAGACACTAGAAGTCAGTCAGTCAAGGCAGCAGAGAAGCTACTTAAAAGTTAAGGGCAGTAGAAAGGCTGGGAGGAAGAATTAACTTCCACAATGACGGTAGTAGACAGCTCTACATTAAGTAATAATTCACCCCAAGTGGGCTTCCGGACGCGTATTGTAGCGGTACACAAACAGAAGTTGAATTGGCTGCCTCACACTCAGCATTGTATTGTGTTGTGTTTACCATGGAATAAAAGCAGCTTACGAAGCAAACCAATCCAAACAACACCTTGCCTAGCGTTAACTTGGCCTGCCTTCAGAGAGATTAAAGGAGTATATGTTTAAGATGGCGATCTGGTCCAAATCACAAGGGAGTTTCATTGTTTAACTCCTGGATCCCGCTACCATGCTAACAGAAAAGGACTGTAGAAATTAACTTCTGTAAAAAGGCAGGCAACCAGACGAGTTAATGAAGCGACTAAACCCGATTAGATACCAGAGGCATATCCAAATTCATAACAGAGTTTTGTCTTATTCTCTGAGTTAGAATGCCAATTTTGGGTAAACTGTGGGACATGTTCACGGAAGACTTCCAGAAATAGTGGAGAACCAAGGGTCTACGGAGAATGAGGAGCTGAAAGAAATTCGTATTAGTTAAAAATAGTACTGGAGAAATGAATGGGACTGAAAGCCGTTAAATCCCATGGACCTGATGGCCTACATCCTAGGGTTTTGAAAGAGGTGACTATAGAGATAGTGAATGCATTGGTTGTCATTTTCCAAAATTCCATAGATTCTAGAATGGTTCCTGTGGATTGGAAGGTAGCAAATGTAACCCCACTATTTAAGAAAGGAGGGGAGAGAGAAAACAGGGAACTACAGACCAGTTAGCCTGACATTAGTGGTAGGAAATGCTAGAATCTATTATTAAGGACGTGGTAATGGGGCACTTAGAAAATAATAATAGGATTGGGCAGAGTCAACATGGATTTATGAAAGGGAAATCGTGTTTATGACGAATCTGTTAGAGTTTTTTGAGGTTGTAACTAGCAGAATAGATAAGGGGGAACCAGTGGATGTGGTGTATTTGGATTTTCAGAAGGCATTCGATAAGGTGCCATACAAGAGGTTATTAAACAAAATTAGGGCTCATGGGATTGGGGGTAATATACTAGCATGGATGGATTGAGGATTGGTTAACGGACAGAAAACAGAGAATAGGAATAAACAGGTCATTTTCGTGTTGGCAAGCTGTAACTAGTGGGGTACTGCAAGAATCAGTGCTTGGGCCTCAGCTATTCACAATCTATATCGATGATTTGGATGAGGGGACCAAATGTAATATATCCAAGTTTGATGATGATACATAGCTGGGTGGGAATGTAGGTTGTGAGGAGGATGCAAAGAGGCTTCAAGGGGATATAGACAGGCTAAGTGAGTGGGCAAGAACATGGCAAATGGAATATAATGTGGAGAAATGTGAAGTTATCCACTTTGGTAGGGAAAATAGAAAAGCAGAGTATTTTTTTAAATGGCGAGAGATTGGGAAATGTTGGTGTTCAGAGGGACCTGGGTGCCCTTGTACACGAATCACTGAAAGTTAACATGCAGGTACAGCAAGCAATTAGGAAAGCAAATGGTATGTTGGCCTTTATTATAAGAGGATTTGAGTATAAGAGTAAAGACGTCTTACTGCAATTATATAGGGCCCTGGTGAGACCACACCTGGAGTATTGTGTACAGTTTTGGTCTCCTTACCTGAGGAAGGATATACTTGCCACAGAGGGAGTGCAGCGAAGGTTCACCAGGCTGGTTCCTGGGATGGGGGGACTGTCCTCTGAGGAGAGATTGAGTAGACTAGGCCTATATTCTCTAGAGTTTAGAAGAATGAGAGGTGATCTCATTGAAACATACAAAATTCTTACAGGGCTTGACAGGGTAGATGCTGGGAGGATGTTTCCCCTGGCTGGGGAGTCTAGAACCAGGGGTCACAGTCTCAGAATAGGGATCAGCCATTTAGGACTGTGATGAGGAGAAATTTCCTTACTCAGAGGGTGGTGAATCTTTGGAATTCTCTACCCCAGAGGGCTGTGGAGGCTCAGTCGTTGAGTATATTCAAGACAGAGATCGATAGATTTTTGGATATTAAGGGAATCAAGGGATACAGGGATAGTGCAGGAAAGTGGAGTTGAGGTAGAAGATCAGCCATGATCTATTGAATGGCGGAGCAGGCTCGAGGGGCCGAATCTCCTGCTCCATGTTCTTATGTTCGTGCTGGAACCGATGCCCATTGGGAACTGAAGAAGGCAGCACTAACTCACTTTACGTACAGATAACAGGGGAAGGAACAGGATTGAACTCCTTGGATGAGTCAGATACAAACACAGGTCTTGGAGATGAAAGGACCATATGGCAACCCATTATACTACTGAGGTGCTATGGTAACAGTTTCCTTAAAACATGTTGCAAATTTCAGGTCTGCCGTAGATATTCTCTTGGGTACAGCTGGGTTGGTCACTCCTGTAAGCGGTTCCTGCGCCTCGGGTTTCAGAGTGTGCCCTTACTTCCCAATATAACATAACCCAGGGTGTAACAAAACTACCCACGTGATCTGAACTGCATATCATGTCTTTTACACATTCAGTTCTTCAATCTTTCAATGGACGGACTGATAACACTTTAGAGAGACACAGCCAGATCTGAATTGTTAAGCTCTTTTACAGACTGCAAGTGAACACACAGAATAACAGTTAGAATCAAAATTAATTTACTTCACTTAACTTCAAACTTCTCATGGATAAGAAAGAAAAATAAACCGCACTAGACTATCCCAAGTCAGCGGGCTAACTTAACTTTCCTGGTCAATCTGCTGATTCTGATTGATCCGGAGCTTAATATGGGCTCGTTTTCCCCTTGCTAGGCAGTGCTCCCTTCCCAGAGCTAACTGACTGATATCACATGTCCCTTTGTTGCCAGGAAGTGGGAAGACGGATGCCCTGATTTCTTCCCTGTTCAGGTTTTCACCAATAGGCCTGTCAATCAAACTGGCTACTTCCTTCCCAAGAGTATATTCTCAGCAGACTTGCTGTCTATCGAAAAGCACCATCTTAATTGGATAGCCTACTGGTAGTCTGAAGTGAGATAATGGCCCAGAATTTGCGGTAGTAGTAATGGCGAAACTGTCAGCGCTCGCTGTTATTACTGTATAAAACGGACAGCAACTTCTGGCAGCCCACACATTTAAAAATTGCAGATTTAAAAAAAATGTTTTAATGATCTAAATGTGATTTATATTCCCTGCTTTTTACTTCCTGCTTTGCTGTCTGTGAGCATTCTTCAATCTGACTAGCTGGTCAGCCTGCCTGCTGCCTGTCCTGTTGCTGGATGCCACAGATCCTCTGTAGAAAAGGTGCCAAATTGACATTAATGTCGGAAGAGAGAAAATCTACACTCTAGAGCCCGCTAAATCTTTGTGGGCAGCCTATGGAAAAATGGTCCAAAACAATCCCAAAAATGCAACACATGTAATTTACATACTGATTGGTTTTATCTGACAGCACAATGGCCTTGGCCTTCTCCCCCTCATCCCCTTGATTGAGGCACATCTCTGGTGGGGTGGGATTTCTGGTCACCCCAAAAATCCCCTGCTGGACCCAGTAACATTTACAGCTCTAGGATTATTTACATCTGGGAGAAAGATGGTCTGCTGCACTGGGAGAAATGGATGCCTAGCAAGCTGCTTTAATGGTTTAAATAATTTCAGTTTCACTAATGGGGCTTGTACACAGCTGCACTGAACAGTTGCACAGGCTCCTCTTCAATTTCCACTCTAGATCCCCCCATCACTGAACTCTGAATGCAAGACAACAGGGCCCTTGTGTCTAGTATTCCAAAGGTACAAATGGCAAGAATTACAGCAGAGGCTATGTTTTCCTTTTTTGCATATATTTACCGTGTGCCCAGAAACATATACACCACACCCCCAGCCAACAGAAAATATTCGTGAGGCAGGGAAGTATCAAAGCACATCCCAAGTTGCTTTCTGTCCCCATCGTCCCAGATCCGCCATAGAATATCAGCTAAGTTGTGGTGGGGGGAAAAAAGAGAGAGATGGAAAACCTAGACTCAAGATTTAAAGCAAAATATTAACTTGCACTATTAAGAGACGGACCAAAAACATTGAAATAGACACAATTTCATACCTGTTATCATATACTTCTTGCTCTTTTACATACTGTTGCATTAATTCTTCTTGTTTCTTTTTTTCATATGATATTTTTTGTTCTGCCATCCATACCTCAAAGAAGATACATATAAACTTAGTCAGTATGCCACTTTTTATATTTAATGTTAAATATAACTATGTGGCTTTCAAAGTAAATTATTGAACTCTTTAACACCATAATTGTCCTAGAAAAGTCAACTGTGAAACATTTCAGGTTGGCTGCAAAGCTTCAACACACACACACGCACCCAAACTCCAAATTAAAAAAGGCACTAAATAAGCTTAAATATTCAACATCTAATTATCTCCCTTCTATCTACCAATGTCATTAAAAATAGTTTGGCACCAAGCACTCCCCTCCAAATGTACTTTGATGCAGATTAAATTTACGGCATATAATGTGTGAACAAACATTATTGATTCATGTTAAACTGTTAATTCTGTTTCTCTCGCCACACATGCTGCCTGACCTGCTGAGTATTTCCAGTACTTTCTGGTTATGTTTCAGATTTTCAGCATCCGCAGTAAACTGCCTTTGTATTACTCCTTCATGGTTCAAAGGTCCTAGTCATTCTAGAGAAGAGCAGCCTCTGGCTCATGGATGAAATCAAGGTGAATTTATGGCAAAAAAGGACAAACTGTTTGTTAGCGATGGCTTTAGCTTACACAGTCCTGTTGTTTAACGCACCAGCAGAGAGTCAATCACATGGTGAACAAATCTCATTTGTCAAAACTCACGAGAACTTGAACTAAGCAGTTGACTTTTTTTTTTTTAATTCGTTTATGGGATGTGGGTGCCGCTGGCAAGGCCAGCATTTATTGCCCATCACTAATTGCCCTTGAGAAGGTGGTGGTGAGCTGCCTTCTTGAACCGCTACAGTCGATGTGGTGAAGGTACTGAAGGTCAGAAATGGGGATGTTCGCTGATGACTGCAGTGTTCAGCGCCATTCACAACTCCTCAGATAATGATGCAGTCCATGCCCGCATGCAACAAGACTTGGGCGATGTTTAGATAACATTTGGGCCACAGAAATGCCAGGCAATGACTATCTCCAACAAGCGAGAGTCTAACCACCGCCCCATGACATTCAACGGCATTACCATCGCCGAATCCCCCACCATCAACATCCTGGGGGGTCACCATTGACCAGAAACATAACTGGACCAGCCACATAAATACAGTGGCAACAAGAGCTGGTCAGAGGCTAGGTATTCTGTGGCGAGTGTCTCACCTCCTGACTCCCCAAAGTCTTTCCACCATCTACAAGGCACAAGTAAGGAGTGTGATGGAATATTCTCCACTTGCCTGGATGAGTGCAGCTCCAACAACACTCAAGTAGCTCGACACCATCCAGGATAAAGCAGCCCGCTTGATTGGCACCCCATCCACCACCTTAAACATTCACTCCCTCTGCCACCGACGTACTGTGGCTGCAGTGTGTACCATCTACAAGATGCATTGCAGCAACTCGCCAAGGCTTCTTCGGCAGCACCTCCCAAACCCATGACCTCTACCACCTAGAAGGACAAGGGCAGCAGGCGCATGGGAACACCACCACCAACAAATTCCCCTCCAAGTCACACACCATCCTGACTTAGAAATATATCGCCGATCCTTCATCGTCGCTGGGTCAAAATCCTGGAACTCCCTACCTAACAGCACTGTAGGAGTACCTTCACCACATGGACTGCAGCGGTTCAAGGCGGCGGCTCACCACCACCATCAAAGGCAATTAGGGATGGGCAATAAATGCTGGCCTTGCCAGCGATGCCCACATCCCATGAACGAATAAAAAATGCTATGCTCACAGCACCACCTACAGGTGCAAAACCTTTGGACTGCTGTGACCATGTAGCATTTTTAATGCAGAATAGATGGTCAGCTCCAAAATAATTGGTTGTCATGCATTTAATTAGTGTCTGCCTTGACTCAGTGGCAGCACTCTTGAACCCATGACTTTCTGACTCAGGAGGCAAGTCCCACTCCAGAGACATGAGCACAAAATCTACACTGACATTTCAGTGCAGTACTGAGGGAGATCTGCATTGTTGGAGGTGTTGTCTTTTGGATGAGATGTTAAACAATCTGACCTCTCAGGTGGATGCAAACAATCCCACAGTACAAATCGAAAAACAGCAGGGGAGTTCTCCTAGTATCCTGGTCAATATCTATCCCTTAACCAACATCACTAAAATAGAGTATCTGGTCATTTATCTTATTGCTATTTGTGGGACTTTGCTATGCGTAAAGTGGCTGCTGCGTTTCCCTACATTTCTATACATCAAAAGCACTTTGGGACATCCTGAGGTTGTGAAAGGCACTATATAAATGAAAGTTCTTTTTTACTTTACTAAACAAATTCCGTTCTTCAAACCTTCAGTTCTAAAGCCAGTTTAAACCAATATGCAACATATGTATCAAAATAAGCTTGTTACAAGGACTAAAACTGTACATACACAGTAACTGGATTGATAAAGACAGCCACCAACTAGAATTAGACAAAATACTTAATTTTTGTCACGGTTGCATTGGTGTAGATGTCTAGAACATTGATGTGGCGAATACGTTACAAACTGTCCACAATATATCTACACTGAAGCTAGACAACGCCAAAAACAACTTGCATTTAAATAGCGCCTTTAATGTAGAAAAACCTTCCAAAGCACTTCAGAGGCACAAAGAAATGCCCAAACATCAGTCAAAGAAGAAATTATGAAGGGTGACCAAAAGTTTGATCAAAGTCACAAAGGAGGAGTGGGAGCTAGAGACAGAGGGGTTTAAGGGAGGAAATTCCAAAGACTGGTACCTAGGTGGCAGAAGGCAAAGTGGGATCAAAGGAGGGGAAAGCACAAGAGGCCGGAGTCAGAGGAACAGGGAGTTCAGGAAAAGTTTTGGGGTGTAGAAGGTTGCAGAAATGGGGCGGGGTGAGGCCGTAGAGGAATTTAAACACAAGGATGAGAATTTTAAATTTGAGGTATTGTGGGAACTGTCTATCTATGATGGCATACTCTTAAGGTTATTCTTACAAAGCTCTGATTGCTTCCTTTATGTATAGAAGTTCAGTGAAAAGGAAACTGAAGAGTCAGAGTCATTACGGCACAGAAGGAGGCCATTCGGCCCATCGAGTCCACGCCGGCTCTCTGCAGAGCAATCCTGTCAGTCCCATTTCCCCACTCTATCCCCGTAGCCCTGCAAGTTTATTTCCCTCAAGTGCCTATCCAGTCTCCCCTTGAAAACATTGAGTGTTTCTGCTTCCACCACCAAGACTGTAAGAAAATCCCTGGATCATAAAGATGTCTTTTGGTTTGAAGTTGAAACAATCACCAAGGGATAATGGGTTGAACTGCTGTATTACTGATACAGAACAGCCTGCTTGTTTGGCACCTGTCAACAACTGGAAATTACATTTTTGTCAGATAATATACTGCATTCATTAGTCATTAACATATCTTTATCTTAGTTGATCTCTGAACAAAAGGCATCTGCCCACTTTATTGTAGACTGATCATTTCCTCTCCCATTTTCAAACTTAGTGAAGACGAAGTTTCAATTTAAAATCTGAACACACAAAAGCAACTACAGAAATTCCTATTTTGTTAAACCTTGTACCTTCTGACCACCAGCAGCAATTCAAATTACACTTACAACTATAATTTTACTAAACATTGTGAAGTGCTGTGTGAAGGTGGGAGAATTAAGATACAGAGCAGGATTTGGGAGAAGAGTTTGGGGAGATGATCAAAGGCAAGGATGAGGAAGCCTTTGAAGATGGAGAGAAGTGATGCAAGATGTATAGGTTTTGGAAGAAAATTTTGTAGTATCAGATTAATGATTGAAAAGAATGAGGGATTGCAAACCTTTTTAAAAATATATTTTTATTATTATTTATTTATTTATTTATTTTGAGTGAAATACATGTGTTTCTTTGGGGTCAGGTTGGCTCAAGGATAACATACTCTGGTAATACAAAATCGGAAATCCGTAATCCAATATCAGTAATCAGGTAGGTCTGATGTATTCCAGGACACTGTTGTTTTGGTCACAAGCTGGTTCAATGATAGGACCTGGAGGGATAGACCTACCACTGGAGAATGGGAATCTTCCCACTTGTCTCCGGATAACCTTGCAAACCATGCCCACACAGATAGGATAGCAATAGCTGGACAACCAACAGTCCTAAGAACTGGTAAGCTACACAGTTTCAGCTGATTAAATTATAGCAATACCCCTACATGTGCTTGGGTATCTCTTGCACCCAAGTTCTCTCAGCTTAGGTAAGTGGAGTGTCAGTATGTCCCTACAGGGAGACAACATGCATTCTGTATTAGGCAACAGAAACTATACTTGTATGGGTTTCTAAGTACTATCGTTTGTTTTGGAGACAATCAAGCATTAGCAAAAATAGAAATTCATGGAATGGGAGGTAACAGGGGCTGTTAATTGGTTGAGAGGTAGGAGACAGAGAATAGGGATAAAGGGAATGTACTCTGATGGGCAGGAGGTGACAAGTAAAGGAAACTACGATGGTATGAGGCACGAGTTGGCTAGGATGGATTGGGGAATGTTACTTAAAGGGCTGACGGTGGATAGGCAATGGCAAACATTTAAAGATCGCATGGATGAACTACAGAATTTGTTCATCCCTGTCTGGCATAAAAATAAAACAAAAAAGGTGGTGCAACCGTGGCTAACAAGGGAAATTAGGGATAGCATAAGATCCAAGGAGAGGACATATAAATTGGCCAGAAAAAGCAGCAAACTTGAGGATTGGGAGCAGTTTAGGATTCAGCAAAGGAGGACAAAGGGATTAATTAGGAGGGGGAAAATGGAGTACGAGAGTAAGCTTGCAGGGAACATAAAAACTGACTGTAAAAGCTTCTATTGATGTGTGAAGAGAAAAAGATTGGTGAAGTCAAGCGTAGGTCCCTTGCAGTCAGAATCAGGGGAATTTATAATGGGGAAACAAAGAAATGGCTGACCAATTAAATCCATACTTTGGTTCTGTCTTCACAAAGGAGGACACAAATAACCTCCAGGAGATGTCAGGGAACATAGGGTCTAATGAGAGGGAGGAACTGAATGAAATCAGTATTTGTAGGGAAATGGTATTAGGGAAATTGATGGGATTGAAGGCCGATAAATCCCCAGGGCCTGATAATCTACATCCTAGGGTACTTAAGGAAGTGGCCCTAGAAATAGTAGATGCATTGCTGGTCATCTTCCAAAATTCTATAGACTCTGGAGCAGTTCCCATGGATTGGAGGGTAGCTAATGTAACCCCACTATTTAAAAAAGGTGGTAGAGAGAAAACGGGGAATTATAGACCGGTAAGCCTGACATCGGTAGTGGGGAAAATGCTAGAGTCCATTATAAAAGATGTAATAGCAGAGCACTTGGAAAACAGTGACAGGATCGGACAAAGTCAACATGGATTTACAAAAAGGTAAATCATGGTCGACTAATCTACTGGAATTTTTTGAGGATGTAACTGGTAGAATAGATAAGGGAGAACCAGTGGATGTGGTGTATTTGGACTATCAGAAGGCTTTCGATAAGGTCCCGCATAAGAGATTAGCGTGTAAAGTTAAAGCACATGGGATTGGGGGTAAGGTACTGACTTGGATAGAGAACTGGTTGGCAGACAGGAAGCAAAGAGTTGGAATAAACGGGTCTTTTTCCGAGTGGCAGGCAGTGACTAGTGGGGTACCGCAGGGATTGGTGCTAGGACCCCAGCTATTCACAATATATATTAATGATCTAGACAAGGGAACTAGATGTAATATCTCCAAGTTTGCAGATGACACAAAGCTGGGTGGGTGTGTGTGCTGTGAGGAGGATGCAGAGAAACTCCAGTATGATTTGGACAGGTTGGGTGATTGGGCAGATGTATGGCAAATGCAGTATAATGTGGATAAATGCGAGGTTATCCACTTCGGTGGCAAAAACAGGAAGACAGATTATTATCTGAATGGCAATAGATTGGGAAAGGGGGAAGTACAACGAGACCTGGGTGTCCTTGTGCACCAGTCGCTGAAGGTAACCATGCAGGTGCAGCAGGCGGCTAAGAAGGCAAATAGTATGTTGGCCTTCATAGCGAGAAGATTCGAGTACAGGCGCAAAGGTGTCTTGCTGTAGTTGTACAGGGCCTTGGTGAGACCACACCTTGAGTATTGTGTGCCGTTTTGGTCGCCTTATCTGAGGAAGGATGTTCTTGCCATGGAGGGAGTGCAGCGAAGATTCACCAGACTGATACTTGGGATGGCAGGAATGACGTATGAAGAGAGATTGGGTCGATTAGGCTTATATTCGCTGGAGTTTAGAAGAATGAGAGGGGATCTCATTGAAACTTATAACATTCTAACAGGACTAGACAAGCTAGATGCAGGATGTTCCCGATGGCGGGGGAGTCCAGAACCAGGGGTCACAGTCTAAGGATAAGGGGTAAGCCAGTTAGGACAGAGATGAGGAGGAATTTCTTCACCCAGAGAGTGGTGAACCTGTGGAATTCTCTACCACAGAAGGCAGTTGAGGCCAATTCATTAAATATATTCAAGAAGGAGTTAGATATATTTATTAAGGCTAAAGGGATCAAGGGATATGGAGAGAAAGCAGGGACAGGGTACTGAATTTGGATGATCAGCCATGATCTCATTAAATAGAGGAGCAGGCTCGAGGGGCCGAATGGCCTACTCCTGCTCCTATCTTCTATGTTCCTATGTTTCCCTGGGATCTGTACTGAGGCCTCTGCTTTTTACCATATATATCAATGACTTGGATGAAGGAATAGAGAGTTGTATATCCAAGTTTGTAGATGACACGAAGTTAGAAGGAGCAGTAAGTAGTGTAGATGGGAGCAGGAAGTTACAAAGGGACATAGACTAATTAAGTGAGTGGACACAACGGTGTCAGATGGAGTTCAATGTAGGGGAAGTGTAAGGTAATCCTCTTTGGATCTAAGAATGACAAAACGGAATATTTTCCAAATGGAGAGAGAATAGGAACTGTGGAGAAGCAAAGGGATTTAGGCGTCCATGTACACAAATCACTAAAAGCTAATGCACACCTATAAAAGGCTAATGGAACATGGGCTTTTATTTCAAGAGGGCTGCAATGCAAAGGGGAGGAAGTTGGTCAGACCCCATCTGAGTACTGAGTCAGTTTTGGGAACTGTACCTCAGGAAGGAGATATTAGCCTCGGAGAGGGTACAGCGCAGATTTATCATAATTATATACTGGGGCTGAAAGAATTAATTTATGAGGACGGTTTTAGAATCGTTACTTGTATTCCTTGAGTTAAGCAGGTTGAGGGGGTGATTTAATCGAGGTGTTTAAAATGGTTTCATGGGGTAGATGCAGAGAAACGATTTCCTCTGGTGGGGCACTCCAGAACAAGGGGCCACAATCTTAAAATTAAAGCTCGGCCATTCAGGGGTCAAATCAGGAAGCACTTTTTCCACACAAAGGAGTGGAAATCTAGAACTTACTCTGCCAAAAGGCTGTGGATGTGGGGTCAATTGAAATTTTCAAGACTGAGATCAATAGATTTTTGTTAGGTAAGGCTATCAAGGGATAGGGATCAAAGGCAGGTAAATGGAGTTCAGGTACAGATCAGCCACGATCTGATTGATTGGTGCAACTGGCTGGAGGGGCTGAATGGCCTATTGTGATATGCTTCCATGCATGTTAGACGCTTGGATGGTACCAATAGGCAAAACTCACAGAAGATAGCTAGCTGGGTGAACAGAATATAGCTTCAAACTGCAAACATATAAGATTCAACTAATACAGCATGCTGCAAGTATTTCCAAAAATACTTTTAATATTTAGGAAAGTCCAAGAAAAGTGCGTGTGACTGAACTAACCTGCTGCTTTACTATTCCACATAGCACTTGAGATAAACGGCTCAGTGGTTTATTGAATTCCATCTACTGCCCAAGATACACACAGGCCAACTGACAAGTGGACACATTTATAAAACTGCGGAGAGACCATGTTGAATATCTGGTTTGTAGAATGATACACTATAATTATGGGGGATTTTAATTATCATATTAACTGGACAAATCAAATTGGGCAGAGCAGCCTTGAGGATGAGTTCATCGAGTGTATTAGGGATGGGTTTCTTGAGCAGTATGTAACTGAACCGACCAGGGGGCAAGCAACCTTAGATTTGGTCCTGTGTAATGAGACAGGATTAATTAAAAATGTCCTAGTAAAGGATCCCCTTGGAATGAGTGACCATAACATGGTTGAATTCCATATTCAATTAGAGGGTGAGAAGGTTGGATCTCAAACAAGCGTGCTGAGCTTGAATAAAGGAGACTATGAAGGTATGAGAGCGGAATTGATTCGAGTGGACTGGGAAAATAGATTAAAGGGTAAGACGGTACATGATCAGTGGTGTACATTTAAGGAGTTATTTTACAACTTCCAAAAAAAAAATATTCCACTGAGGAAAAAAGGGTGTAAAAGAAAAGATAGCCAGCCGTGGCTAAGTAAAGTAATTAAGGATAGTATCCGACTAAAAACAAGGGCATATAAGGTAGCCAAATCTAGTGGGAGGATGGAAGATTGGGAAGTCTTTAAAAGACAGCAAAAAATAACTAAAAGATTGATTAAGAAAGGGAAGATAGATTATGAAAGTAAATGAGCAAAAAATATAAAAACAGACAGTAAAAGTTTCTATAGTTATATAAAAAGAAAAAGGGTGGCTAAAGTAAATGTTGGTCCCTTAGAGGATGAGACGGGGAAATTAATGGTGGGAAACATGGAGATGGCAAAAACACTGAACAATTATTTTGTATCAGTCTTTACAGTAGAGGACACTAAGAATATCCCAACACTGGACAAACAGGGGGCTCGGCGGGGGGGGGGGGGGGGGAAGGGAGGAACTAAATACGATTAAAATCACTAAGGAAGTGGTACTTGGTAAAATAATGGGACTCAAGGCAGATAAATCCCCTGGACCTGATGACTTGCATCCTAGGGTCTTGAGGGAAGTAGCGGTAGGGATTGTGGATGCATTGGTAATAATTTTCCAAAACTCACTGGACTCAGCAAAGGTCCCGGCAGATTGGAAAACTGCTAATGTAACACCCTTATTTAAAAAGGGTAGTAGGCAGAAGGCTGGAAACTATAGACCTGTTAGCCTAACATCTGTGGTTGGTAAAATGTTGGAGTCCATTATTAAGGAGACAGTAACGGGACATTTGGATAAACATAATTTAATAGGACAAACTCAGCATGGTTTCATGAAGGGGAAGTCATGTTTGACAAATTTGCTGGAGTTTTTTGAGGAAGTAACATACAGGGTGTGTAATGAAATCTGTTTGTCTTGCCTGTATTCGTTTTGCACTCATGTATATTACCCTCCCCCACACGGTGTATCGTTTCACTTCCTCTTTCCTGACTAACCTGGAAGGTTCCAGGTCTTGGCTCTTGGCTCCGCCCCTGACTTCTCTTACTTAAAGATCTCAGGATCTGTATGACTCATTCCTGTGAGCCAGTCGGTGTGTTGAGATGTTAGCTCTGATCTTAGTGATTAAAAGCCAACTTGTTAAAGTCTATAACTTCTAGTTTTGTGGTTATTGAAAGCACATCAATTTTAATCACTAAAGAATACTAGGATGGATCGACTCCTAAAACCAGAGCGTCTGGACTTGGATCCACATTCTGCTGAAGCATCAAATCAATTTGGACACTGGCTCAAATGCTTCGAACTCTTCGCGAGGGCCTCATCCGCTAGCGAGGTAGATAAACTGAGTCTACTGACTACTCGCGTTAGTCATCGGATTTATTCGTTCATCCGGGACGCCACCTCTTACACGGAGGCCATCACTATCCTGAAGGCCCAATACCAGAGGCCAGTAAACGAAGTGTACGCCAGACATCTGTTGGCTACACGCAGGCAGAGACCTGAGGAATCAATGGACGATTTCTTACAGGGCCTAAAGGACTTGGTCCGGGACTGTAACTGCAAGGCCGTGACGGCCAACGTGTACTCTGACGAATTGGTCCGCGATTCCTTCATCACGGGCCTCAAATCGAATTATATCCGGCAGAGACTGCTGGAGAAGGAGGTCCTGGACTTAAAAAAGGCAGTGGCCACTGCGCGATCGCTGGACGTGGCCCAGAAAAACTCTGACTCTTATTCTTCCGGCCATGCGGCCCTCACCGCCTCGTGCGCGCCGAGCGGGCCGCCATCTTGGAATCAGCCATCTTCCCCATCCAGGTCTCAGACCAGCTCTACATCGCCGGAGTCCCCACACAGAAGTTCACCCAGGAGTCCTACTACAGCGGCAATGTCTCGAGGCCCGAAATGCTACTTCTGCGGCCAGGCCAAGCACCCCAGACAACGATGCCCAGCGAAGGACGCTACATGCTTCAAATGTAAGAAAAAGGGGCATTTTAGCAAAGTCTGCAGGGGGAATCCGATTTCCAACTCCGTCACCGCCTCGTGCGTACCGTGCGGGCCACCATCTTGGGATCCGCCATCTTTTCCCGACTCAACGGCCGCCCAGGGCCCAACAGTGGCTTCGATCACGGTGGATCAATCCAGGCCACACCCGTTGACAAAATCCATGATGGACATACAGGTAAACGGGAATTTAACGAAATGTTTAATTGACTGTGGGAGTACCGAGAGTTTTATCCCCCCTAGCCTGGTACAGCGACACTCATTAACGGTAACCCCTACACGGAGCAGAATTGCTATGGCTGCTAAGCCCCACACTTCGGACATTTTGGGCTACTGTGTGGTAACACTGACTGTAAAAGGCACGGACTACAAGGATTTTAAACTCCTCGTGATGCCAGAACTCTGTTAATGTAATCTTGGGCCTGGACTTCCAGTGCCACCACAAAAGTGTCACGCTAGCATATGGCGGGTCCCAGCCGCCACTCACAGTCTGTGGCCTATCAACCTTAAAAATCAGCCCGCCCTCTTTATTCGCTAATCTCGCTCCGAACTGTAGGCCCATAGCGACCAAAAGTAGACGGTACAGTCTGGAAGACAGACACTTTATCAAGGCGGAAGTGGACAGACTCCTGCGGGAAGGCATTATTGAATGCAGTACCAGTCCGTGGCGTGCCCAAGTAGTCATAGTTAAAAATAGCGAAAGGAAACGGATGGTAATTGACTACAGCCAGACTGTTAATATTTATACCCAGCTGGACGCCTACCCTTTACCCCGCATATCAGAAATGGTCAACCAGATTGCGCAATACCGAGTCTTCTCGACTATCGACCTCAAATCCGCGTATCACCAGCTCCCCATTAGAACGGAGGACCGCCCATACACCGCCTTTGAGGCGAACGGACGCCGCTACCATTTTCTCAGAGTGCCCTTCGGGGTAACAAATGGGGTCTCGGTCTTCCAACGTGAGATGGACCGCATGGTTGACGAGAATAAACTACAAGCTACCTACCCCTATCTGGACAATGTCACTATCTGCGGGCACAACCAGCAAGACCACGATCTAAATCTTGCGAGATTTTTAAAAACTGCCCTAAAGCTGAATCTAACCTACAACGAAGACAAATGTGTCTTCAACACAACCCGTCTCTGTATCCTCGGCTGTGTGGTGGAAGATGGGGTAATTGGACCGGACCCTGACCGATTACGCCCCCTAAAGGAACTGCCCCTGCCACACAATCCCAAAGCTTTAAAAAGGTGCCTGGGATTTTTCTCGTATTCTGCCCAATGGGTGCCCAATTACTCTCATAAGGCCCGACCCCTCATTAAATCGACGTCCTTCCCACTATCAGCTGAAGCTCGGGAGGTTTTCACCAGTATCAAACAGGACATTGAAAGGGCTGCACTGTGTGCAGTGGACGAAAGCATTCCCTTTCAAGTCGAAAGCGATGCGTCAGACCTTGCCTTAGCTGCGACCCTCAATCAGGCTGGGAGACCTGTGGCCTTCTGCTCCCGAACCCTTCAGGGACCTGAAATCAGGCACTCTTCTGTCGAGAAGGAGGCACAGGCTATAGTGGAGGCAGTGCGGCACTGGAGACACTACCTAGCCGGCAAACGTTTCACCCTGCTCACCGACCAGCGGTCGGAGGCTTTCATGTTTAATAACAAACAAAGGGGGAAAATCAAGAATGACAAAATACTCAGGTGGAGGATCGAGCTATCCACGTTCGACTATGATATTATGTACAGGCCGGGAGCCCTTAATGAACCCCCAGACGCCCTATCGCGGGGAATGTGTGCCAGCATTCATACGGACAAATTACAGGGTCTCCACAACGACCTCTGTCACCCAGGGGTCACCCGACTATACCATTTTATAAAGTCCCGCAATCTGCCCCACTCCATCGAAGAGGTCAGGGCAATGACCAGAGCCTACCGCATCTGTGCGGAATGCAAGCCTTGTTTCTACAGGCCTGACCGTGCACACCTTATCAAAGCCACACGGCCATTCGAGCGCCTAAGTCTGGACTTCAAGGGACCCCTTCCCTCTGCCGACCGTAACGTTTACTTCCTCAATATCATCGATGAATATTCCCGCTTCCCCTTCACCATTCCCTGCCCAGACATGACCAGTGCCACGGTCATCAAGTGTCTCGGTAATCTATTCTGCATGTTTGGCATGCCGAACTACATACACAGCGATGGGGGACGTCATTTATGAGTGACGAACTGCGCCAGTTCTTGCTCTCAAAGGGGATAGCCACTAGCAGAACCACTAGCTACAGCCCCCGGGGTAATGGGCAAGTGGAAAGAGAGAATGCTACTGTTTGGAAGGCTGTCACGTTAGCCTTAAAGTCAAAAGGCCTTCCGACCTCCCGCTGGCAGGAAGTCCTCCCAGACGTGCTCCACTCCATAAGGTCTCTGTTATGTACAGCCACTAACGCTACCCCTCACGAAAAGATGTTCGTTTTCCCCCGGAAATCCACCTCGGGCATATCTCTACCCGCGTGGCTGACGTCTCCGGGGACAGTACTATTGCGGAAGCACGTGAGAGGCCATAAAACAGACCCCCTTGTGGAAAAGGTACAGCTCCTCCATGCAAACCCTCAGTACGCCTATATCGAATACTCTGACGGGCGAGAGGACACTGTTTCCATAAAAGACCTCGCTCCCTCGGGGAGCGGAGAGAACGATGAGAGACTACCCGAGGAAGACCTACACCAAAAAGAGACAGGACGCCCAGAGGTATCAATACCCAACTTTAACCTGGAGGACACTGCAGATAACCTGGAAGACACTGCGGAGGCCCGGACAGCGGAGGAACCAGAATCCACTCCCCTAGAGGCACCCCAACCGGCTTTGCGCCGATCACTGAGAACCGCAAAACCTCCTGACAGACTCACTTATACCAACTTTTAAGAAACATCACCCCGATGGACTAAATCTAAAGAAGGGGTGAATGTAATGAAATCTGTTTGTCTTGTCTGTATTCGTTTTGCACTCATGTATATTACCCTCCCCCACACGGTGTATAGTTTCACTTCCTCTTTCCTGACTAACCTGGAAGGTTCCAGGTCTTGGCTCTTGGCTCCGCCCCTGACTTCTCTTACTTAAAGATCTCAGGATCTGTATGACTCATTCCTGTGAGCCAGTCGGTGTGTTGAGATGTTAGCTCTGATCTTAGTGATTAAAAGCCAACTTGTTAAAGTCTATAACTTCTAGTTTTGTGGTTATTGAAGGCACATCAGGGTGGATAAAGGGGAACCAGTGGACGTAGTGTATTTAGACTTCCAAAAGGCATTTGACAAGGTGCCACACAAAAGATTATTGCTCAAGATAAAAAATCACGGGATTGGGGGTAATATTCTGGCGTGGGTGGAAGATTGGCTCTCTAACAGAAAGCAGAGAGTTGGGATAAATGGTTCATTCTCAGATTGGCAACCAGTAACTAGTGGTGTTCCGCAGGGGTCAGTGCTGGGTCCCCAACTCTTTACAATCTATATTAACGATTTGGAGGAGGGGACCGAGTGTAACATATCAAAGTTTGCAGATGATACTGTGATGAAATATTCATCATCATCACTGCCTGTGACTGAGATCGGTTTCAGTGTCATTTCCCTTCCCCCAGACCTCATTGTATTGTGTACTGGAATGTGCTGTATTGTATACTGGAATGTGCTGTGTGTAGGGCTCCGCCCATACCTGGCCCCGTTTGTAGGCTGGCTCAGTCTGGCCTCAGCCTCCAGAAGGAAGACATCACTCTCTTTTACGTGTTACGTTCTAAGTTAATAAAAGCCTTGTTTTTGTTCTGCTAACTTCGAGTCTCGGAATTATTGAGGCACATCAATTTTATTAACTTATTTTTCAACACTATGGATCAACTCCTGAAACCCGAACGTTTGGATTTGGATCAACATGCTCCGGACGCATCAGCACGCTTCGGACACTGGTTTGAGTGTATGGAATTCTTCCTGGACAATTCCGCAGCCGTCAAAGACGCTACGGACGCTGCGAGGATGAGACTCGGAATTCTGCGGAATTGGGTAAGCCACCGGGTTTACCCCCTCGTCCAAGACGTACCTGGCTGCCTGCGACATCTTAAAGGCGCATTACCAGCAGCCTACGAATGAGGTGTATGCTAGGCACCTGCTCGCTACCCGCGCACAGCGACCTGGGGAATCGGTGGAGGAGTTCCTAAGCACCCTGAAAATGCTTGGCAAAGACTGCAAGTGCCGAGATGTAAAAGCCGCAGTGTACACTGACGAGCTTGTTCGCGATGCCTTCATCACAGGCCTCAGCTCCACTTACATCCGGCAAAGACTGCTGGAAAAAACGGGGTTGGACCTGAAACAGGCTGCGGACACCGCGCGATCCCTGGATGTGGCCCAGAGAAACTCGGACGCCTACTCTTCAGCCCGCGCCGTCCACGCCGCCACGTGTGCACCGAGGGCGCCGCCATCTTGGAAGGCATCTTCCCCGCCCGACAGCCCGACACCGGCTGGGCCCCGCTCTCCCCCCAGAAGCCCTACGACAGCCGCGACGCGTCAGGGACCCAACTGCTACTTCTGCGGGCAGCCAAAGCACACCAGAAACCTGTGCCCGGCGAAAGGCACCACCTGCTTTAAGTGCGGTAAGAAGGGGCACTTCGGGAAGGTGTGCAGAGGGAACCCCGCCGGAAAACCCGCCACCGCCGCGTGTGCGCCGTGGGAGCGGCCATCTTGGACGCCATCTTGCCCGACCTCGTGGGGTCCGCCATCCTGTGAGCAGACAGCGTGGACGCCATCTTGTATCGATCAGGGCCCTACAGTGGCATCGGTCACAGTGGGCCAGACCAGGCCGCACCCGCTATCCAGATCAATGGTGGACATCGAGGTAAACAGGTGCCGGGTTAAATGCTTAATTGACAGTGGAAGCACGGAGAGCTTTATCCACCCAGAGCTGGCACAACAACTCTCCCTAAAGGTGGTCCCTACTCAGGGTACCATCTCTATGGCTGACAAAACCCAGACATCGACCATTCTGGGTTACTGCACGGTACAATTGTGCGTTAACGGAACTGTATATGATAATTTTAAAGTATTAATCATGAAGAACCTATGTGCGAGCGTGATCTTGGGCCTGGATTTCCAGTGCAACCACCAAAGCATCACGCTCAAGTACGGTGGGTCCCAGCCGCCCCTCACAGTGTGCGGTCTGGCTACCCTGAAGGTAAAGCCGCCTTCGCTATTCGCGAACCTTACCCCTAACTGCCGGCCAATAGCGACCAAAAGCAGGAGGTACAGCTGGGAGGACAGGCGGTTTATCGCGACCGAGGTAGACAGGCTCCTGAAAGAGCGCATTATTGAACGCAGCAACAGCCCGTGGCGCGCCCAAGTGGTAGTGGTAAGGGGTAGCGAGAAGAAACGGATGGTGATCGACTATAGTCAAACGATCAACAGGTACACCCTACTAGACGCCTACCCGCTACCCCGCATATCAGAAATGGTGAACCAAATCGCCCAATACCGGGTGTTCTCCACCATCGACCTCAAGTCAGCGTACCACCAGCTCCCTATCAGACCAGAGGACCGCCCGTACACCGCCTTCGAGGCGAACGGACGCCTCTACCAATTCCTCAGAGTCCCCTTTGGGGTGACGAATGGGGTCTCGGTCTTCCAGAGGGAGATGGACCACATGGTCGATGACCACCACTTGCAGGCAACCTTCCCCTACCTCGACAACGTCACCATCTGCGGCCACAATCAGCAGGATCACGACTCGAACCTCGAGAGGTTCCTGGAAACCGCACAAAAACTCAATCTCACCTACAACGAGGACAAGTGCGTTTACAACACCACGCGCCTCTGCATACTAGGCAGCGTGGTGGAGAATGGGGAAATTGGACCAGACCCCGACCGATTGCGCCCCCTACGGGAGCTGCCCCTGCCCAACACTCCCAAAGCCCTGAAAAGGTGCCTGGGGTTATTTTCTTATTATTCCCAATGGGTCCCCAACTACTCCGACAAAGCCCGCCCCCTCTTGAAAGCATCCTCTTTCCCGCTCTCTGCTGAGGCCCACGCCGCCTTCAAAAGCATTAAGCAGGATATTGAGCGGGCCACGCTACAGGCAGTGGACGAGAACACTCCATTTCAAGTGGAAAGTGATGCGTCTGACTTCGCCTTGGCGGCCACCCTCAACCAGGCGGGGCGGCCCGTAGCTTTCTTCTCGAGGACCCTCCAAGGCCCCGAGATCAGACACTCCTCCGTGGAAAAGGAGGCCCAAGCCATCGTGGAGGCAGTGCGCCACTGGCGCCACTACCTAGCCGGCAAACGCTTCACCCTACTTACCGACCAGCGGTCGGTAGCGTTTATGTTCAATAATAAACAGAGGGGGAAGATTAAAAATGATAAGATTCTTAGGTGGCGGATCGAGCTCTCCACCTTCGAGTACGACATTATTTACCGGCCAGGGGCCCTTAACGAATCCCCTGACGCCCTCTCACGAGGGATGTGTGCCAGCGCCACCGGGGATCGGCTACAGACCCTCCACAACGACCTCTGCCACCCAGGGGTCACGCGGCTGTTCCACTTCATAAAGTCCCGTAACTTACCCTACTCGATTGAGGAAGTTCGGTCCCTGACCAGGAACTGCTGCACTTGCGCTGAGTGCAAGCCTCGGTTCTACCGCCCAGATAGAGCCCACTTAATCAAAGCTACACGGCCCTTTGAGCGGCTCAGCTTAGATTTCAAGGGCCCCCTCCCGTCCGTCGACCGCAATATTTACTTCCTGAACATTGTGGACGAATACTCCCGGTTCCCATTCGCCTTCCCCTGCCCAGACATGACCAGCGCCACGGTCATTAAATGCCTCAACAGCCTGTTCTGCCTGTTCGGTATGCCGAGCTACATCCATACGGATAGGGGGGCGTCCTTCATGAGTGAAGAGCTACGCCAGTACATGCTGTCCAAGGGGATCGCCACGAGCCGTACCACCAGCTACAACCCCCGGGGTAACGGCCAAGTGGAGCGAGAGAACGGGACAGTGTGGAAAGCAGTCACTCTAGCTCTAAGGACCAAGGGCCTCCCTATCTCCCGCTGGCAGGAAGTCCTCTCGGATGTGCTCCATTCGATACGGTCGCTATTGTGTACGGCCACTAATACCACGCCTCATGAACGAATGTTTGTCTTTCCCCGGAAATCCACCTCGGGCGTATCCATGCCGTCATGGCTCTCCACCCCAGGTCCGGTACTCGTGCGAAGGCATGTGAGGGGCCACAAGACGGACCCTCTCGTGGAGCCAGTACACCTACTCCACGCCAACCCCCAATACGCATATGTCCGGCACGCCGACGGAAGGGAGGACACCGTGTCCATAAAAGACGTCGCCCCAGCCGGCATCGACAACAACCACGGCAATAGCGGCAACGACGATCACAGCAACTCTTACCCACCCACTACTCTTTCATCACCCCCGGAAGAACACCGACCAACGGCACCCCCACCAACTACCCCTTCAACAACCCTGGTGGCACCCCCGGCAGAGACCCAGGAGGCTACCGGGGACACCCAGCCGACACCCGCGGCACCGCAACAGCCACGTCGGTCGCAGAGGACTATCAAACCCCCGAACAGACTAAATCTATAGAAGGGGTGAATGTGATGAAATATTCATCATCATCACTGCCTGTGACTGAGATCGGTTTCAGTGTCATTTCCCTTCCCCCAGACCTCATTGTATTGTGTACTGAAATGTGCTGTATTGTATACTGGAATGTGCTGTGTGTAGGGCTCCGCCCATACCTGGCCCCGTTTGTAGGCTGGCTCAGTCTGGCCTCAGCCTCCAGAAGGAAGACATCACTCTCTTTTACGTGTTACGTTCTAAGTTAATAAAAGCCTTGTTTTTGTTCTGCTAACTTCGAGTCTCGGAATTATTGAGGCACATCAGATACAAAGATGGGACGGAAAGTAGTGAGTGAGGAGGACATAAAAAACCTGCAAAGGGACATAGACAGGCTAAGTAAGTGGGCAGAGATTTGGCAGATGGAATACAATACTGGAAAGTGTGAGGTTATGCACTTTGGCAGGAAAAATCATAAAGCAAGCTATCATCTTAATGGCAAGAAACTGGAAAGTACTGTAGTACAAAGGGATCTGGGGGTCCTGGTGCACGAAACTCAAAAAGTTAGTATGCAGGTGCAGCAAGTGATCAAGAAGGCCAGTGGAATGTTGGCTTTTATTGCTAGGGGGATGGAATATAAAAACAGGGAGGTATTGCTGCAGTTGTACAAGGTATTGGTGAGACCGCACCTGGAATACTGCATACAGTTTTGGTGTCCATACTTAAGAAAAGACATACTTGCTCTCGAGTCAGTACAAAGAAGGTTCACTCGGTTAATGCCGGGGATGAGGGGGTGGTCATATGAGGAGAGGTTGAGTAGATTGGGACTCTACTCATTGGAGTTCAGAAGAATGAGAGGCGATCTTATTGAAACATATAAGATTGTGAAGGGGCTTGATCGGGTGGATGCGGTGAGGATGTTCCCAATGATGGGTGAAACTAGAAGGCATAATCTTAAAATAAGGGGCTGCTCTTTCAAAACTGAGATGAGGAGAAACTTCTTCACTCAGAGAGTGGTAGGTTTGTGGAATTTGCTGCTCCAGAAAGCTGTGGAAGCTACATCATTAAATAAATTTAAAACAGAAATAGATAGTTTCCTAGAAGTAAAGGGAATTAAGGGTTATGGGGAGCAGGCAGGAAATTGGACATGAGTCTAGGTTCGGAATGGTCATGGCCCTGTGGGTAGTGGAGTGGACCCAGGGGCCGTGTAGCCTGGTTCTGCTCCTACTGTGTTCTAATTCTGTGTTAGATTTCAGGAGATGGTTTTATTCCTGTTCCTGGCTGGGGTGGAGATCACCTTTACAGAAGGTAAGTACTGTAGAAAATATAGGGACAGAGTGATCTCCTGGAAGAATTTCGATCGCCTAGATGGGTCGGAGAGGAATTTCCCAGATTTTTTTCTCCCAAATTGGCCATTGGGTCTTTATCTGGTTTTTCGCCTCCCCCGGGAGATCACATGGGTTCAGGTGGATGCAGAGTGATAGAAGATTTGAGGTTAGGATCAGATCAGCCATGATCTTATTGAATGGTGGAGCAGGCTCGAGGGGCCGATTGGCCTACTCCTGCTCCTATTTCTTATGTTCTTAAAAAAAAAAAGGATAACAAATTGTTATATGTGTTTATCAAGTTGAGTGATTTTTAAGAGTACGGAGAGTAAGAAAGACGCCAGGGAAAGGCCGATTGCTGTCTTTACGCAGATCCCTATTAAAGCACTTGGGTGGCCAGGAAAGCCGATTCCTCCAAACGGCGCAGACATCAACCAAAGCAAAACAGACTGAAAGCTGCCACAGATCTGGGGCACAAAAGCCGCGGCCGGCCCTCGGGCCCAGTGACATCCCGCCCCAAACCAACACCCGCCCCGAGCTGCTGCTCACCTTTTTGATGTTGGACTTGGAGGCCGGATGAAAATCCTTTTTACACATGAAATTGGCGAATGATTTCCCCATGTTGACGGGAACCGCTTCACAACCGTCACGTCTGAGAATGGGGTCGGGATCAGGAGGAGGAGCCGCGGGTTCCCATAGGGACGGAGCCTCCGAGGGGGGGGGGTAGAGTGGACTACAGGCCCAGCAGTCAGAGCGGGCGGGATCACTGCCGGTTCAGAGAGGAGGCGAGGGCTCGGCCAGGAGCCCGGTGAGGGGATATTTAATGGCGGTCACTGCCGTTGAGTCATCTTGAGGCTGGGTAATCCCGCCCCGCTCATGTTTCGAAGCGACGGTATTTTGACGTGTTGACATCGACTGACTGTTGGTGGCAGGTAACCCGGAAAGAAACATTTTTCGACATGAACATTTGGGGGTTTACACTGAAATTATAGATTTGATAATTAGCTTGGATTGTGGTTCAGCGGATGGATAGATGGTTCTGCTAATTCCTAATGTGCAGATTCTCATTAATGTAGAATTGAAATTCCCGGAAATGATAGAAGTGTGATTAACATGAATGACCCAACTAGCAAGCCTATTTAGACATCGAGTGTTAATTACTTTTCAGATTTAAAGTGTCAAAGAGACTGCACTCTTCCAGAGAATTTGTACTTTATAGGATTTGACCATATAAATCTAAAAAACTGACACTTTAGTGCTTTGTTAGAAGCTTTCAGGTGAGACGTTAAACCAAGGCCCCCATCTGCCTGTTCAGCAAACATAAAACCTCGAATATATAGCATTATTTGAGATCAAGATTCAGTTTGCGTGCTGGATTCTATTTTGATTCTGAGCTGATAGTGATACTGGGTTTGAGTCAACGCCACCAGGATAAATACAACTACAACTGCTCCCCTGAGATTGTGCGTTGTATTAAATTATAATTAATTCTTATCATCGTTGAGGCACACAATGTCCAGCAAGGCCAACTAGGTAAGGACTAGGGCTTGCAATAGCTGCGAGCTGTCGGAGAAACCCTCTCCTGTGATCCTGCGCATGGTGATTTTCACCAGTAGATCCTCCAACCTGCTCACTTTTTTAATGCCGGCAATTACCAAGCATGTGCCCCCTTTTTAATGCTGCGCAACAAATAAAGACTGTAAATAAACAAAAAAAGTTTAAAGGAACCTTAACAAATTAAATTAAAATTTGGTTCCCGGTGGTGATAATGCACTCCAGTCCCTGCGGTGCCCACCGGTCGTGGAAGGCCTCGAGCGTGCCGGCGGACACTGCATGCTCAATCTCCAGGGACGCCCGGGTGCGAATGTAGCGGAAGAGAGGCAGGCAGTTGGGCCGAACGACCCCCCTCCTCCCCCAACTTGCTCACTCACCCCTTTGCACACCGGGTGACAAAAGATAAAGGGCCAGTAATTCCGGTCCCAACGCGTGAGTACGGACGGGGTACTCACGCGTGGGCCCGTTGGAAGTGCCGGATTTCAGTATGCACGGGAAACCGGCATTTCCTCCAAGGGGTTCAGAGGTCCAATGCATGCGCGCAGGACTCTGCGCGCACGCGTTGAACTTCCTTTTTGACAGGTTTGCCCGTGTGTAAGGGCCTGAACTTTTTAGACATAAAAAGGAGACGTAAGGACTTGATTCTTTAAGGTAAGTGGTCTATTATTTAAAATTATAACATTTTTTCCACAGTTTTATTGTTTTTAAGGACTTTACAGTAAGGTAAGTTTATTTTTAGACCTGATTTATTAAAAAATTATTTTTTTCAAAAATTTGATTAATTGTTTAAAGTTATTTATAGTTCATTTAATTAGTGGGATGTTTTTAAAAATTTTATTTAAAGTTTAAGTAGTGTTTTGGGTGCCCGTAGTTTTCATGAGTTTGACAGTTCTTACTATCAAACTCATGAATGAAGTTTCCCCTCCCCTGATTGGCTGCCCAGTGCTCACTTGATCCCAGCCGGCACATCGCACTAACTACGCCGCTGGATCAGGCAAGCACAGCGTGCCGACAGCTGAACCGGGCCAGTGACAGGAATTCCAAGCAGTCCCAGGCTTCAGCTGTCGGCGCGCCGGGTAAGTGTACATCGGGGGCTTGCACGCGCGGCACGCCCCCGATCCTAATTTCTGGGCCAAAGAGTGTGGGTGAAAAATGTAGCCAGATGTTGAGGTGCGAGCACACCTCTCAGGTGTTCACTTGCTGTGTAGTTTTAAAGTTTGACTTGTGTTAAGTTTTCTAATGCAGAAAAATGCAGAATTCATATTGGAAATTTATACCACAGTGATGTGAATCTCACGCATTCATAGCATCAGGCCTAGTCAAAGAAGATTTTATTGTGAGTTAAGAACCACTGATGACTCCGTTTCACTGAGAGGAGTTTTATGGAAGTTAAACCTTTAGAAAAAAGGTATTTTATTGCACTGAACAGTACACAATTACTTAAACTTTTCTTTATATTTTATTTCCCTAGTATGGCTTTCAGAAACAGGTATCCTCCAAAGTCTTGTGACACATTTGTGGCTTTGCCTCCAGCAACTGTTGATAATCAGATAATTTTTGGAAAGAACTCAGACAGGCCTTCTGATGAAGTCCAGGAAGTTGTATTCTTTCCTGCAGCAACCTATCAACCAGGAGATAAAGTTGAGGTGAAAGATTTCTACCCTTTTTGATCAGAAATTCATTATTAAGTCTTGCCAACATTGTTTTAAAAAGTGTAGAAAAGTAAAAAATTACTTAAAATGTTATGTTATAAAATTGTAAATAGCATTTTATTAATAAATAACATGGATTTAATTTTTTTAAATTCGCCTATATGTAGATTTATAACTTTAAATAGTAATGGAAGAATGCTACCGCATTCTGTTCTGAAGCTTTTTATCGCAACAGTATTAGTTTTCCAACAACCAGCTCTTACTTAACAGGAGTGTTCTTTCTGCTTGTTATTACCCTTGTTGGTAACAGAACCAAAACATTGATCATACATAGTTTTACATTGATATTTAGCTATATATTTTTAAATAGAGCCTAGGAGTGTACAGGACTAGAAAATACAATGTAGTCTTATCTGGCTGGTCCCCAAAACTATTTCCTTTCAATTGCCTATTTCCTAAAATATCTGTTCATTTTTTCCAAGCTTTCTGCCTCTATTGCTGTCCTGGGCAGTCTATTCCACATGTTCATCACTGTTTGTGTAAACTTAGTTCAATCTAAACCTTCTGTGCATCTTTCCTCTTCTAAGCTCTCTTCTCTTCTAAGTTAGAGCCCATGTCTCCAGTTCTAGAACTTGTAATTAAGGGGATCATGGAGCTGAATTTAGCTATTTGTTCATGTGGCACCTTAAAAATACTATAATATTTGTTGCCAAGATAATTATAGTATGTGCTTCAAGCATACACCACTAGCTCCTTGCTGAGAAACTCAAGTCCGTTTACTACCTGACCCAAGTAACTATAATCAAGTTCTACTTTCAAGTAGAGTAACCTGTAAAATGCAGAACAGTAATAACAACAAAATACTTCAATAAGAAAGACACTTAAGCAGAAAAATAGTAATACTAAATAAATATTTACTGATTCAAAGTTAAAGCAGCACTATATAATGTGTGTTGAGTCAACGCAGCAGAGAAAACTAGAAATTTAAACAAAATACAGTATTCAATGGAAAACAAAACCTCTGTCCAGCACAGTAGGTCCACATATGCCATGCACCATTCTTGAGATGAGGGCAGCATGGAACTTGGTCTTCAGTCTCTGCTTAAAGCCATTTTGTAACTAGCTTCTGAGAGAAATGTAAACACTATTCTTTTCTCTAAGTCTCTTCCAGCTGCCTCTTCTAACTGCTTAGGTAGAAATGGGAGCTTTCTGTGTAGAATATCATGGGACCAAACCCACACCTTACCAATTCAGGCACTACATACTGACATGTCAACCTCCTTTCTTGCCATACCATTTGCTCTGGTGTTTTAAGGACCAGCCACTGCTAAAGTCTAAGAGTTATTTTGCTTTTCTTTTATGGTTTAGATACACTACTGTTTTTGTTTGTACTTTTCTGTAGCTTTTTTTTATTGAATTCTCAGTGCATTGAAACGTATAATATTAGGAAGCTATTATACATTTTGATTGTTTGTGGGAGGAGTGCATTGATGCATCCAGTCAGGATTGTGCTTGCATTGGAAACAGTGCAGGTTAGGGGATGAGGCAACTTGCTTGATACTGGTTTCTGGGGATTATTTAAGATCCAGTGACAGGGGAAGACCCTGAACCCTAGCACCTTCTCCCAGCTAGCAACCACCACCACCACTTTTTCCCTAAGTTTCGTCTGCCAGCATCTCCTTTCCTGCTAAACTGTCAGTTTAGCTCAGTTGGTAGCACTCGCCACAGAGTCAAAAGCTTGTTGTTTCAAGCCCCATTTCAGAGTACATAATCTAGGCTGACACTTCTGTACAGTACTGAGGGAGTGTTGCACTGTTGGAGGTGCCATCTTTTGCATGATGTGATAAACCGAGGCCCCGTCTGCCTGTTCGGGTGGATGTCATCCCTGCAAGGATGTTGATGGCATTTTGCTTCAGGTGAAGGCCATCCCTTCAGTATAGCATTTCCTTGTTCCAGATCTTGCTCCAATACTCCCAAGAATGTAAACTATCACTCCTGTACTAGCCCTGCAGCCACACTTTCCTAATCTTCTCCTTAACTGTCCAGTGTGTGCATAGGAAGCAATTTAGAGTTTACCACCCTTGACGTTTTGTTTATTATTATAATGCCAAACTCCTTAAACCTCCACTCCAAGACCTCAAATGTACTTGTATCTATGTCATTGGTTCCAAGATGGACTATTTTTAGCTGCTTTCTACCCATTCCATGATGTCCTTTAGCCTGGCACCAGAAAAGCAACTTACCATTTGGGACTCCTAGTCATAACTGCAAAAAAAGGCCATCTATACCCCTAATTGTAGAATTGTCCTGCTTCTTCCACTCTCCTATTCTTGTAGTCTGTTTGCCTTTTATTCCTGTCCCTTGCTTTATAGTGCCGCAGTGTTAAATACATAGAAGTACACATAAGTTACAGCATGAAACAGGTCATTCAGCCCAACCAGTTTGTTTCAGCGTTTACTGTCCGCACGAGTAGTGTTGCTCAGGACTACCTTCGTCCGGGTTGCTGTAATGATCCATCTCATGCTTGTCCCACACTAATTATCTGTTGGCCAGTTTTAGTAACTCCAGGGTTCTCTAAATCTGAGAGTCTTGTATCCCTTTGCTCAGTAACTCCAACTTCTTATTCTCTCTAATGCTGTGGAGACTAATTTTCCAATATTTGGTGCAAATGTGCTTGGATCTGCTCAGGATCCATGATGGCCCACATATCGCATTCCACACACATCACAAAGGTTCTCTGCACTGCCTTCTTTTGTGTCTTAAATGTAGTACAAAACTCTCACCAGAATTAAACTCCTCTTACACAATTTACAAATGTATTTTAGTAAAATACTAAAAAAAACATCAAAATGAAAAACCATTCATCGGTAATCTGTTCTACACCATGTTGAGTCATGCTGCGAGGATGTGATGAATTAAGATCATTTCATTATTTACTTTTCAGTGCACATATATAAAGATTGATCAGGTTGGAAAGACACATGGTGTTGTTCTTAGCCGACCAGCTTGGTTATGGGGGGCTGAAATGGGAGCTAATGAACATGGAGTATGTATCGGCAATGAAGCAGTCTGGGGAAAAGCTGAGCCCAATGACAAAGAAGCTCTTCTGGGCATGGATTTAGTCAGGTTTGACTTATTTTATTTTACTACAAGTTGACTGATTTTTTTGAAGAGAAGCTGGCAGTATATATACTTCCTGTAACACTTTCCTGTCACTGCTGTCTGTCATGTTTTTCTTTTATCTTCCAGCAGGATTTAAGTTATCCATTCATCTTGCTTCCTCTGAGCTTTCCAAGGTTGGCCTTCCCAATGTGAAAGTGATGCTGTTGCTTACTGTAGACCTTACAGCTGTGTTTCCAAAATAGGTGGCATGTTGGTACTGTTCTCCACAGCACCACCCACCTTAGAGTTCCTAAAGTTGAGCCACAAGTCCAATGATGCCTCACTTCTCCCTCTTCATGATCCAGTGCAACCTCACCAACCTCCCAGAGTGGCAAAAGCCATGTACCCAACCTCTACGTTCTTTTGAGGGTAGCTCAGGGTCTGCTTGTGGTGGGGGGAGGGACTAGTCACAGGGATGAGGAGAATTGTTCAGAGCAATGTGCCCTAGGGAAACCTGTAATTTAAAATAAAATCAAGTATTGATTAAGATGCAGCTTCACTATCAAGGGCAGAATATAGATCATGATGTAAGGACCAAATACAATCAGGTCCATCTGTGACCTATGCAAAGCCACTAGTTTTATATTTTTATGTCAGAAACTTTTGTATGTTTAAGGATCTGGTCATGGTAACTTGTGAATATATTTCTACTTAAGACAACATGAGTAGGTGTGCAAGTGATAAGTATCATTCTGGAAGATTCAGTTTTCCTATCTCTCTCACTGTGTGCAGGGCAGAGAGGTAGCTTCCATAAGTCGCCTGAGTCTCCTGTAAACTGAAACCTGTATCTTGTATGTGAGTAGGATAGCATGCTGTGGGACTAATAATTACCTAAATTACAGTATAATGCACCAGAGATGAGCATGTTAGGTAACATGTTCTCCTGTCTTCTCTGAAAAGCAGCAAATGTCATACTTTCAGATCATATGCTTAGCTGGTTCTGATTATTAAAACGAATTTATTTGCAACTAAGATAATACACAGAATTAGTAAGTCACAACAGGAAACTGGTAGTACAATTGAATTGGTCCACGGGCTTTAAAATACCCCCTTTAGGATGTTTTCTTACATAGTCCAGTAATCTGTAAGATTTCGGATAGAACAATTTTTTGTGGCGCTTTCAATGCCATTGTCTTTGATGCCCGCCGCAAACTCCATTGTTCTCCCTGGCCACTGTCTGAGGCTGAACCAGACTGTTTGCAACCTTGGCATCCTGCTTGACCCTGAGCTGAGCTTCCAACTCCATATCCTTTCCATCACCAAGACCGCCTACTTCCACCTCTAACACCGTACGTCTCCGCCCCGCCTCAGCTCACAGAAACATAGACAAATAGGAGCAGGAGTAGGCCATTCGAGCCTGCTCCGCCATTCACTATGATCATGGCTGATCCTCTATCTCAATACTATATTCCTGCTCTTTCCCCATACCCCTTGATGCCTTTTGTGTCTAGAAATCTATCTATCTCCTTCTTAAATATATTCAGTGACTTGGCCTCCACAGCCTTCTGTGGTAGAGAATTCCACAGGTTCACCACCCTCTGAGTGAAGAAATTTCTCCTCATCTCAGTCCTAAATGTCCTACCCCGTATCCTGAGACTGTGACCCCTTGTTCTAGACCCCCCAGCCAGGGGAAACAATCTCCCTGCATCCAGTCTGTCTAGCCCTGTCAGAATTTTATACGTTTCAATGAGATCCCCTCTCATTCTTCTAAACTCTAGTGAATACAGGCCTAGTCGACCCAATCTCTCCTCATACAACAGTCCTGCCATCCCAGGAATCAGTCTGGTGAACCTTCGCTGCACTCCCTCTATGGCAAGTATATCCTTTCTTAGGTAAGGAGACCAAAACTGCACACAGTACTCCAGGTGTGGTCTCACCAGGGCCCTGTATAACTGTAGTAAGACATCCTTGCTCATGGACTCAAATCCTCTTGCAATGAAGGCCAACATATTATTTGCCTTCCTAACTGCTTGCTGCACCTGCATGTTTGCTTTCAGTGACTGGTGTACAAGGACACCCAGGTCCCTCTGTACATCAACATTTCCCAATTCTATCACCATTTAAATAACACCCTGCCTTTCTGTTTTTCCTACCGAAGTGGATAACTTCACATTTATCCACGTTATACTGCATCTGCCATGTATTTGCCCACTCATTCAACTTGTCTAAATTGCCTTGAAGCCTCTGCATCCTCCTCACAACTCACAATCCCACCTAGTTTCGTGTCGTCAGCAAACTTGGAAATATTACATTTGGTTCCCTCATCCAAATCATTTATATATATACTAGCTGGGGAGCCCCGCGTTGCGAGGGCAATTTTGGGGTGCTTGGTCTCCCTGCCCTTGTGTGTCCCCCCTCTCCCTGTCATGTCCTCTCCCTGTCCTATCCCTCCCTCCCCTCCCCTCTCTCCCTCCCCTCCTCTCCCTCCCTCCCCTCCCCTGTCTCCCTCCCTCCCTCCGCTCCCCCACTCCCCTCTGTCCCTCTGTCCGGCCCCTCCCCCTGCCTAGCGCCTGAGGTCCGGTGCCGTTGCGATAGCGGCCGTGCGGGGCCTAGCGCTTAAGGCGCGGTCGGGTTCTGAGGCCGGGACGGACCGGAGCTGAGGTCCCCCGCGTATCGCGCGGCTGATGGACGGCCGCTGCGGGCGGCGCGGGGCGGCCCGCGGGGAGCAGGCAAGGGCGGCTTGGCGGCCGTTAGCGAGCGGGAAACTTCGGGCGGCCCGCCCGCGCTCCGTCCGCGACACCGTGAAACCTGAGAGGGGGAAGTAGAGAGAGACAGAGAGGGAAGAGGAGAAGGGGAGAGAGAGGAGAGAGGGAAGAGGAGAAGGAGAGAGAGGGAAGAGGAGAAGGAGAGAGAGAGAGAGGGAAATTTTTTGAGCTTCAGGCCCCGAGTCCCCCCTGCGCGAGGGTGAGGGGGGGGTTGCTAAACACAATATAAAACTCAAATAAATTGTTAATTAATTCCCTAACACATAATTCAAATATTTACCTTACTTCCCTAACACACTGAAAGTGTGGGGGGAAAAATCGTGAAAAATCAAGATGGCGGCCACTCACCTCGGCTCAGAAGGATAAGGCCCGCCCACACACGCACCGATTGGTCGACCGGTCAGGTCACCGAAGCGTAGGATTGGTCAATCGTCGAGTCACTCGACACTCAACTGTAGGAAGGAACCCGCCGTCCGATTGGTCGACCTCGACGTCACACGGTCGCTAATGAGATGCTAATGAGCGGAAGGCTGAACGTTTTTCGGATACCGCGGGCGGGATTTTTGTGCGGCCGAAACGTAAATACGCCTATGACCGGTCCGGAATCGCAAGCTTTCTTTTGAGGCGACGCGCGCGTCGGTACGCTCTGTAACTTTCAAACGTATAGAGAACGGACGGACAGACAGACACATCGGGACAGACAGACATCGGGACAGACAGAAGAGCTCTTTTATATATATTGTGAATAGCTTGGGCCCAAGCACTGATCCCTGCGGTACCCCACTAGTCACCACCTGCCAACCTGAAAAAGACCCATTTATTCCTACTCTCTGTTTCCTGTCTGTTAACCAATTTTCAATCCATGCCAGTATATTACCCCCAATCCCATGTGCTTTAATTTTGCACACTAACCTCTTACGTGGGACTTTATCAAAGGCCTTCTGAAAATCCAAATACACCACATCCACTGGTTCTCCCTTATCTAGTCTACCAGTTACATCCTCAAAAAACTCCAGTAGGTTTGTCAAACATGATTTCCCTTTCATAAATCCATGTTGACTGTCTAATCCCGTTGATATTTTCTAAGTGTCCTGTTATCACCTCCTTTATAACAGACTCTAGCATTTTCCCTACTACTGATGTTAGGTTAACTGGTCTGCAATTCTCTGTTTTCTCTCTCCTTCCTTTTTTAAACGGGGTTACATTTGACACCCTCCAATCTGCAGGAACTGTTCCATAATCTATAGAATTTTGGAAGATGACAACCACTGCATCCACTATTTCCATGGCTAACTCTTTTCGTACTCTGGGATGCAGATTATCAGGCCCTGGGGATTTATCGGCTTTTAGTCCCATTAATTTCTCTAGCACTTTTTTTACTAATACTAATTTCCTTTAATTCTTCCTTCTCACTAGACCCTTGGTTCCCTAGCATTTCTGGGAACTTATTTATGTCCTCTTCTGTGAAGACAGAACTAAAGTATTTGTTTAATTGCTCAGCCATTTCCTTGTTCCCCATTATAAATTCTGCTGTTGAAACTCTCATCCATGCCTTTGTTACCTCTAGACTCAATGATTCCAACGCTCTTTTGGCTGGCCTCCCACCTTGCACCCTCTATAGTGGAGCTCATCCAAAACTCTGCTGCCCGTATCCTAACTCCCACCAAGTGCCATTCACGCATTACCTCTGTGCATGCTGATCTACATTGGCTCCCGGTCCCACAATGCCTCGATTTTAAAATTCTCATCCTTGTCTTCAAAGCCCTCCATGGCGTCGCGCCTTCCTATTTCTGTAACCTCATCCAGCCCTACAACCCTCCGAGATTTCTGCTTCTCCAATTTTGGCCTCTTGTGCATCCCCGATTTTTAATCACTCCACCGTTTATGGACGTACTTTCAGATGCTAGACCCTAAGCTCTCGAGCTGTCGAATTCCTTCCCTAAACCTCACCGCCTCTCTACCTCTCTCTCCTTTAAGATGCTCCTTTAAAATCTACCTCCATGGCTAAGCTTTTAGTCACCTGTCCTAATATTTCCTTATGTGGCTCGGTGTCAGATTTTGTTAGATAATGCTCCTGTGAAGCACCTTGGGATGTTTTACTACTTTAAAAACAGTATATAAATGCAAGTTGTTGCATTGTAATATGTGAGTGACGCTGTTCCTATGTCAACCTCGAGTTCAGCTTCAAAAGTGTATTAAACTGAACCAAAGGTATTGAGAAAAGGTTCCAGCATATATTCCAGACCCAAAGACCTCTGAATAAAGAGCTGTTATTTAATAAATACATTTCAAAGTCACAGTGGTAGGACCTATTTGCATTCATTGCTAATGAGAAATACTTTGTTCAGGTTTAATTTGTCCACATATAATTTGATTAGTCTCTGGGGGAGAAATTCCCTACCTTAGCGCCACCCGTTAGCATGGCGTAATGCCAGCTGGTAGCGGGTCCTGCAGTGTCCTCCATTTTCATCATCCCGGGGTTAAGCTGCCAGTAAGTAGCATCTCCCTGAAAAGAAAAATGGGGCTGTGGTGACGGTGTGCAACGCCGACTTAATGTCACCAGGGCGAACTTTGACCCTAGCACTGAGTCCTAAGCACACCAGGTAAACCCAGCATGCAAGCAGACTGACGGGCACTGTCAGCACCTCTTAAAGGGACACACACATCTTTCAGGTAAGTTTGCATTTAAGCTTTTGGACAGGGTTTTTTGATTTTATTGAAGTAGTGGCTTGCTGCAATACATGTTAAAGAGTTTTTTTAAGTGTGTAGGGAGTGTTGCTGGATGCTTGAAAGGCCTCGGATGGTAAAGGAAGGCCTCTGAGAAGACAGAAAATGCTGTAAATACTCAGCAGGTCAGGCAACATCCGTGGAGAGAGAAACAGAGTTCACATCTCGGGTCAAGATGCTGCCCAACCTGCTGAGTATTTCTAGTATTTTATGCTGTCATTTCAGATTTGCAGCATCTACTCACAGAGGGAAGAGGAGAAAGCCGAAGGAAGGATGCAACCCAGACAGCCCCTTTCTGGCCGGGATATCTGGAATGGAATCTTCCGCCTGCAGTCCCAGTGACCACAACACCAATTCCCCTTTCAACATTAGCCCCACACCTTCCCGCTGCTACTGACCATTACAGTGTCGTCCTCTTGGCCACAATGCTGCAATAAAAGCCATCACCATGCAAACTTCCCAATCCAACTTTATACATCTATCAATCTAATATGACATCAAGAAATCAACTCATCCCCCTTATGCATTCCCTTGGTGACTGTCTTGTGTGTGCCTTTGCCTATCCTACTGATGTCACGCAGTGCTAGCTACCCCAGTGGCTGCAGCATGGCTGGTGGAAAGCTGCTGACTTTCAGTGGGAGACACTGCAAATGGCCTTGCTGGTCGACCTTGAGGAGCTGGTGGCTGGGAGTGTCAAATCGAGTGACTGTGTTTCTTCTTCTTCTTCTTCACTGTCCTCCCTCTTCTTGGCCAACCACTGGGTGGGCAGGCTGCATTTCTTGGGTGTGTGAAATGAGGAAGGCACAAGGGTGGAGTGAGAGGAGGGCTGGAAAGCAAGAGGTGCATGCCAGAAGGTGGATAACGTATGAGGATCCCAGCATCTTGTATCCTTTCTACCCTGCCACTGGCTAAGGGCTCAGCCATGCCCCTGCCAAGAATGGCCTGCACCATCTCCTCCAAGTGGGTGAGGTGAGGCCAGGAATGGGAGATGTGCCTTGTGATTGGTACAGATTGTTGGTAGGTGAGTGGTTGGAGGGGGGAGTCATGCATTGAGTAGTGTGTGGGGCTAGTGATTCAGTTGGTAGGAGATGGCTTTTGAAGATGTATTCACTGACCTTGGCCAGTGGTCTGAGGTCATGAAGCTTCTTTGGGCATTGGAGCAGGTGGTGAGGGTGGCAGTGATGACCTCGGTGATGTGGTCCCATCCTTCTTTCTGGAGGGCCTCCTGACCCCTGTGGCACAAAGCTGGAGTGGTCCGTGCGAGACCCTGGGTGCCCCTTCCCTGGCTTACTGAGCCATTTGTGTTGGTGCTGAAGCACTTTTCCCATTTTTTGAGGTTTGGAAGGGAACTGAAGACTCCTATTTGGGACTTTTTAACACTTTTTTGAATGGCTGTAATGGCTGAAAAATGCATTTTTTCACTTGATTTAAATTTGTATTCATTCTGAACGCATTGCCCATTTAATTCATAGCCCTTTTAATTGCCCACAATTCATTGCAAACTCCACAGCCTCACTCCCAGAGGCTGTAAGAAGTTGCAACGTCACTTCAGGACGGGAACTTTGGGTTGGATGCCGCCACTAATGCCACCAGGAAGGCGTTCCATGGTAAATTAGCGCTGCGCTGCAAATCTTCAGCCTGGTAGCGCGGCAGCCATTTTCAGCGGCTGTAAATCTGAGGCCACGGTGACATTGATAGGTTTCTGTTGATGCACAATTTCTAGGCCTTTGTATCTTGACTAATTTACGGTCAAACTGGATTATTGCCTGAGCCACGTGCAAATTGGCATAGAAGCAGATAGATCAGGAGAATCAACATGTGGCTAAAGGGCTGGTGTGGGAAAGAGGGGTTCCTTTTCATGGGACACTGGCACCAGTTCTGGGACAGGAAGGAGCAGTACCGATGGGACGGGTTCCACCTGAACTGGGATGGGACTCATGTTATAGCGGAAAGGGTAAATAGGGAGGTGGCAAAAGCTTTAAACTAGTAAGAAGGGGGAAGGGATCTACAAGAAATGTAAGCAACCTAAATATAAATAAAACAGGAAAAGTGAGCATAGGAAAGAATAAAGTAAGGGAGGACATTGTCGGTAAGGGAGCAAATAGAGTTATAGAACAGGAGTCTAAAAGATGGTTGAACATAAAGTGAGAGGAGCTGGAGGCAAGCATGCGTTGGGAGGAACCAGACATAGTAGGGATTACTGAGACATGGCTACAGAAAAATCAGGACTGGGAATTAAACATCTTTAGAAAAGATAGAAGTGGAAAAAGGGGAGGTGGAGTAGCTGTACTTATTAGGGATAATGTAATGACAGTAGAAAAAAGGGACGTAGATATCAGCAAGACAATAATAGAATCCATATGGAGAGAGATAAAAGATAATAAAGGATCTATCACACTAATAGTCATAGTCTACAGACCACCTAATAGTGGAAGGGAGGTGGAGGAAGAAATATGCAGACAAATTTGAGAAATGAGTAAAAAACATAGCATAATAATTATGGGGGATTTCAACTACCCCAATATTATTTGTACAGAAGAGGTAGGTAAAGGGGATAAGGGAATGGAGTTCCTACAATGTCTACAGGACTCCTTTCTAACCCAATATGTAAAAAGCCCAACAAGGGAGGATTCGCTATTGGATCTAGTTATGGGGAATGATCCGGATCTAGTTATGGGGAATGAGCCAGAGCAGATAAGAGAAGTAAAAGTAGGGGAACATATGGGCAACAGTGACCATAATATAATATGCTTTAAGATGATAATAGAGAAGGACATAAGTATGACAAAAAACAGGTTAATTGATTGGAGAAAAGCTGATTTTGAGGGGCTGAGAATAGAACTTGGGAAGATAAAATGGGCAACGACAATGGGAAACATTTAAAACAGTGTTCAACAGAGTGCAGGAAAAATATATTCCACTAAAAGGAAAGAAACTAAACACTAATGAGACTCCATGGATGAATAAAGACAAGGAAACAATTGAGGATAAGCAAAGAGGCATACATTAAGTACATAGACAACAGAGGAGTGCATGATAACAGAATACAAAGGGATTAGGAGAGAAGTCAAAAAACAATTAGGAAGGCAAAGAGGAACTATAAAATTAAATTATCAAGGAACCTAAAACAAAATAGTAAAATATTTTACAGGCACATCAATTTAAAAAAAAAAGGAAGGTTAGGATGGGAATAGGGCCATTAAGGGATAGACAGGACAATACCACAGGTAACGATAGGGAGGTGGCAGAAATATTAAATCATTATTTTGCTTCAGTATTTACAAGGGAGATAGGACAGGTGGACATGACATTGGATGATGAGATGAGTAATGAGATAAGTGCATTTAAAATAAAAAAGGGGATATTAAATAAACTAATCAAACTCAGAGGATAAACCCCATGTCCGGATGGATTGCACCCATGCATTTTAAAAGAATCTAGGGAAGAGATAGCAGAGGCATTACTACACATATTTAATAATTTGTTAGAAAAAGGTGTAGTGCCAGAGGACTGGCGGATAGCTAAAGTATAATACCTATATTTAAGAACGGGGATAGAACATGTCCAGGGATCAGTCACCAGTGGTAGGAAATATAATGGAATCCCTACTAAAGGAGAGAATAGAAGAACATCTAGAAACAAAAAGTATAATAATGAATAGTCAGCAGGGATTTCAAAAGGGAAAATCTTGCTTGACCAACCTTATTGAATTTTTGAAGAGGTAACCGAGAGAGTAGACAATGGTAATGCAGTAGCTGTAATTTATCTAGATTTTCAAAAGGCCTTCGATAAGGGACCCCATAATAGATTAATGAACAAGGTCAGAGAATGCGGAGTCAGGGGACAAGTAGCAGAATGGATTGCTAGCTGGCTTCAAGACAGAAAGCCGAGAGTGGGAGTAAAGGGTAGCTATTCACAGTGGCAGAAGGTGGGTAGTGGTGTTCCACAAGGATCAGTGCTGGGACCACTGCTGTTGACAATTTACATTAATGATTTAGACTTTGGAATCAAAAACACAATTTCTAAATTTGTGGATGATACCAAATTGCGGGGTGGGGGGGGATAGTCAATACTGAGGAGGACTGCAACAAATTACAGGAGGACATTAATAAACTTTCAGAATGGGCAAATAATTGGCAAACACAGATAAATGTGAGGTATTACATTTTGGTAGGAAGAATAGGGAGGTCACATCACTTGGAGGGCGAGTGTCTAGGTGAGTTAGAGGAACAAAGGGATCTCGGAGTACAAATACACACATCACAAAGTTTCAACACAGGTTAGCAAGGCCATAAAAAAAGCAAAATGAGCACTAGGGTTTATTTCTAGAGGGATAGAATTGAAAAGTAAGGAAGTTATGCTAAACCTGTACCGAACCTTGGTTAGACCACACTTGGAGTACTGTATGCAGTTCTGGTCGCCATATTATAAAAATGATATAGAGGCACTGGAGAGGGTACAGAGAAGATTTACAAGGATGATACCAGAAATGCGAGGGTATACATATCAGGAAAGGATGAACCGGCTGGGTCTCTTTTTCTTCTTGGAAAAAAGAAGGCTGAGGGGTGACCTAATAGAGGTCTTTAAAATTCTGAGGTTTTGATGAAGTGGATACAGAGAGAATGTTTCCACTTGTGGGGAAGAACATAACTAGAGGCCATTAATATAAGATAGTCACCAAGAAATCCAAAAGGGAATTCAGAAGAAACTTCTTTACCCAAAGAGTGGTGAGAATGTGGAACTCGCCACCACAGGGAGTGGTTGAAGCATATAGTATAGATGCATTTAAGGGGAGGCTGGACAAGCATATGAGGGAGAAGGGAATAGAGGGATAGATTTAGATGAGAAAAGATGGGAGGAGGCTCGAGTGGAGCATAAACGCCGGCATGGACTGGTTGGGCCGAATAGCCTGTTTCTGTGCCATATATCCTATGTAATCCAAAAAACCTGGTCTGAGTCTCTCAGACAAATGGGTTCCTATCTCCATTTTGAAGTTTGGTAGGGAAAGATTGCTTCTATTTTAATTCTAGTTATTTAAAAATTGTATGACATAAAATACAGAAAATTGGCATTTTGTCATAATTTCTTTGTTCACTATTTTAACCCATATGGCCTTTTCAGAATATTCATCACATTATTATGTTATAGACTGATTTGAATCTTGGATGTTTGGATTATTAGGACATATTATTACAAGCATAATTTATCTTGGAAATAATTACATTTGGGTTATGAACATTGTTCTAGACTTGGCCTTGAACGATCTGAAACAGCTGAGGAGGCAGTTGACACCCTTGCTGATCTGCTGGAGAAACATGGACAGGGTGGAAATTGTATGGAAGATGAAGTTACATTTACCTATCACAACAGCTTTTTGATTGCTGACAAGAAGGAAGCCTGGATTTTAGAAACTGTTGGTAAATACTGGGCAGCAGAAAAAATTGAAGGTACGTACAGATATTTGCCCGGATTTTGCCATCAGCGGCGAAAGGACAGTGTTCACCGCTGACTTCGAAAAAAGTTGCCCACAAAGATTTAGTGGGCTCTAGAGCGTAGATTTCCTCTATTCCAACGTCACTTTGAATTTGGTGGCTTCTATAGGGGATCTTTGGCATCCAGCAACAGGGCAGGCAGCAGGCAGGCTGATAGGCCAATCAGATTGAAGAATTCTCACACAAAGCAGGAAGTAAAAAGCATGGAATATAATTCACATTGTAATCATTTTACAGAAAGCAAAATAAAGATTGGGACATATACTTGTGATTATGGGAGAAGCTGATATATCATAAACAAACTTTTTTTTTATTATGTTAAAATCATGCATTTTTAAATGTTCTTCTGAGGGAATGAGACTCCACACTTGTAAAATTAGTATTTCAGGGCCGGAGAGGTTGTTCAGCATAATTATGACTTAGTACGCCATTAAAAACTCAGTTACTTCTGATTGAACAAGACTTAACATTTTCATTGTTTTTTACAGCGAAGATAGTTTGTAAAAAGTTGAAGTTCACATCAAATCACTGATTGTGTTGATTGCATCTGCAAAGACTGCAACAGCGCACCCTGTGGAGGAGCAAGGTATCACTGACAGCAACTTTCGGATTTCCGCGTTTAACTGCGCATGTGCGGACGCCAGAAGTTGCTGTCAATTTTACACAGTAATGACGGTGAGCGCTGGCAGTTTCACTGTCATTGCAACTGCAAATTCCGGGCCGTTACATTATCAGTCTGATTTTGGGCCAGAATTTACGGTGTCTTCGACGGCGTGCGCTCAGCGTATGCCATTGTAATCCTTCTGAAAGACCCCACAAGTTCCGGGTTTCCACATGCGCAAAAACCCGGACTGGAAATCACTTTCGCTGGCGCAGAGTTGGACTATTTGCCCAGCAATTGCCTATGAAACTCTTACAGCTGGTTAAAAATCTTAAATTAAAAAATTTAAAATTAAAAAAGATGGACAAACACTTAAAATTAGTTTATGCAAATATTGGCCCAGATTAAAATGTTAAATTTGGTGTAATGAAGGGACTTTTAATTAAATTTGAAAATCAGAACTTTTATATTTATTAGAATTGTCTAAATTGTTTAATTATTTGGGAATTCCATTGCATGTCATTAGGGGATTCCGTTCAGAAAGGACTGCAATGGAATCCTCCTTTCTCATTGGAGGACCTGGCCCACGTGATCCCAGGGATGCTTCCAAACTGTGTGTGCCCCTGGGATCCGTGGGCCTTTACGCAGGAGTACGCATAGAGGCCCAGGACCCGAACTCTCCATAGCTTTGTAACCTTAAAGTAAGTTTGTAGATGTTTCGCAGGTCGGAGGCGTACTCTAGAGGTATGACTCTGACCGCAAATTCAGGGCCAATGGCAATAAGCATTTACTTTTTAAAGTAAAACTGAAACAGCTACAGTTGCTGAATTAAGTTCTGATACAGCTGACACCTTACAGTTAGTTGCTTTAAAGATGATTTAAATTATGTGTATCAGAACTTTCGCAATAAAGTAGCCTTGTTAAATGTTACTTGTGGGGGAAAAACAGCAATTAACAGGTGTCTCTGTTAGTCTGGTGTAATTCACACGTTAAATATTAAAATACTTCAGATCGTTTATTGGCAGGTGTATAGAAGGGTGTCAGTGGGAAATCCAATGGATGGGAACCCGGCAGGGAATGTCCCTGTCCAGTTTTGTGCCCAGAAATCGATGGAAGGGAAGCAGAAAATCCCAATCTACAAAAAGGAGTAAAGTCAGCAACTCTAAATTTGTAGATGTTGATTTTTGTTGGGATGTCATAATAGTAATTTATTGATTACTAGGTCTACAGTCATCATAATTATAAAACAGGCATTGGAAAGTAATGTTAACTGTGATATACATTTTGCTAGGCTGTTGTATGTTATAAAATTAATCATTAACAGTAAACAATGACAACTTGCATAATTTGTGACTTTTTTTGTTCTTATACTTAGAAGGGGTGCGGAATATTTCCAACCAGCTTTCCATAACAACAAAGATTAATAAAGAGCACCCAGAAATGAGGAGTTACGCAAAGAGTCAAGGCTGGTGGGATGGTAAACTAGAGTTCAATTTCACTGGTGTGTATTCCTATCAGGACACTGCTAGAATGAATGAATCCGGTAACCGATATTGTACTGGCCGCCAGCTTCTTAATAAGCATAAAGGTAATTAACAAACAAGAAAATTAACATTGAAATAGGTCAATGATGCATAGATTACTTAATTAATATATTCTCTTAACACTCTTCTAATTTTATAAAAGAGAGTATAGCTTTGAGTTGTAGGGCCAAACAGTTTCTAGTTAACATAATTACCAAACTTTCTTACTTAACAAAACAAACTTAAATTTTTGAGTTCTAGAGAAGAGCTTATATTAATATGCTTTTAAAAATCACCTTTCCAGCATGACAGGTGTACCGTATAAATTTCACAATGCCAGGTGTCACAGTTTGGTTATTTTTATCACACAAAGGACTTCGACATGAGCTATGTTGAGACTTTTTTTTTTAGCAAAAGTTTGCATAAAAAGGATTAGCTTCCCAAAGCATCCTCAAGCAGATTTGAAGTAATCAGAGGAATGCTAATAACCATGTGAGAGGGGACATTCTCTTAGATTGAAACAATGGACAATGAATTAAAACAGAAATTGCTGGAAATACTCAGCAGGTCAGGCAGCATCTGTGGAGAGAGAAACAGAGTTAACATTTCAGGTCGATGACTCTTCATTAGAACTGGAAAAAGTTGGAGATGTAACAGGTTTTTAAGCAAGTGTAGGGGCAGGGAAAGGGGGGAGGGGAGGAAAGAATAAAAGGGAAGGTCTGTGATAGGATGGAAGGCAGGAGAGATTAAGAGACAAAAGGGATGATGGGGCAAGGCAAAAGGAGATGGTAATGGGACAAGTTAAGAAACAAATGGACAATGAATGTCTGATTATTCAGAAGGACACTTTAGTATTGGAAATCCTTCTTGATCTCTGTGGTGGCTGTGAGAGAGTCTTTTAGAAATCTGAACACTGATGCAGCAGAAAGCGAAGGGAGCGAACTACCCTCCTAGGTGGTAGGACGGGGTACAGAGAGATTGTGCTTTTAAGTTGAATTAGACACCCTTCTGGAGTGTATTCCTTATATTTGTAACAGTGCATGGAAAGAAGTTGCACCAAATTTATTAGAGTTTTTTGAGGATGTAACTAGCAGGGTAGATAAAGGGGAACCAGTGGATGTCGTATATTTGGATTTCCAAAAAGCATTCGATAAGGTGCCACATAAAAGGTTATTACACAAGATTAGGGCTCATGGGGTTGGGGGTAATATAGTAGCATGGATAGAGGATTGGTTAGCGGACAGAAAACAGACAGTAGGGATAAACTGATCTTTTTCAGGTTGGCAGGCTGTAACTAGTGGGATACCGCAAAGATCAGTGCTTGAGCCTCAGCTATAAGAACATAAGAAGAATCTATAATAATGACCTAGATGAAGGGACCGATAATGTATCCAAGTTTGCTGATGATACAATTCTAGGTGGGACAGTAAGCTGAGGAGAACACAGAGTCTGCAAAGGGATATAGATAGACTAAGTGAGTGGGCAGTAAGGTGGCAGATGGAGTATAATGTAGGGAAATGTGAGGTTATTCACTTTGGTAGGAAGAATAGAAAAACAATATTTTTTTAAATGGTGAGAAACTTTCAAATGTTGGTGTTCAGAGAGATTTGGGTGTCCTCGTGTAAGAAACAGAAAGCTAGCATGCAGGTACAGCAAACAATAAGGAAGGCAAATGGCATGTTGGCCTTTATTTTAAGGAGGTTGGAGTATAAGAGTAAGGAAATCTTGCTACAATTGTACAGGGCCTTGGCAAGACCTCACCTGGAGTACTGTGCACAGTTTTGGTCTCCTTATCTAAGGAAAGATATACTTGCTTTGGAGGAGGTTCACTAGATTGATTCCTGGGATGAGAGGGCTGTCCTATGATGAGAGATTGTGTAGAATGGGCCTATACTCTCTGGAGTTTAGAAGAATGAGAGGTGATCTCATTGAAACATACAAGATTCTGAAGGGGGTTGACAGGGTAGATGCTGAGAGGCTGTTTCCCCTGGCTGGAGTGTCTAGAACTAGGGGGCATAGTCTCAGGATAAGGGGCTCGGCCATTTAAGACTGAAATGAGGAAGAATTTCTTCACTCAGAGGGTTGTGAATCTTTGGAATTCACTGCCCCAGAGGGCTGTGGATGCTGAGTCTTTAAGTATATTCAAGGCTGAGATAGATAGATTTTTGGTCTCTAGGGGAATCAAGGGATATGGGGACCGGGCGGGAAAGTGGAGTTGAGGTCGATGATCAGCCATGATCTTATTGAATGGTGGAGCAGGCTCGAAGGGCCGTATGGCCTGCTCTTACTCTTACTACTTATGTTCTTATGTTCAAATGTATCAAGCGATTCTCACTGTCCTGTGTATTGATGGTGTGTGTGTTACACCATTGCAGGGACAAGACAGGCTCGATAGACCTGCTGGTCTTTTCCTGTCCTTCTCTGTCTGTTCAGATTCTGAGGTTGCTGTAGTTCATTGGAATATAAAACTGGTTTTATAAATTATATATACTCCATGTAGTGTTTGTTGAGCAGAGCAATAATCAGCTTTAAGCAAGGGTGGTTAGTGTAACAGAACTATAGCAATTTTATAAGTTTTTATATTACCAAAAATTATTTTTTGTGGGTGTCAGCCTTGACTTAATGGTAGCACTTTCACCTGAGTCGGAAGGTTGTGGGTTCAAGTCTCACTCCAGAGACTTGAGCACATCTAGGTTGACGCTTCAGTGCAGTACTGAGGGAGTGCTGCACTGTCGGAGGTGCTGTCTTTCAGATGAGACGTTAAACTGAGGTCCCGTCTGTCATCTCGGGTGGATGTAAAAGATCCCATGGCATTATTTTAAAAAGAGCAGTGTCTCTCCAGTGTCATGGCAAATACTTACCCCTCAACCAACATCACTAGGACCAATTATTTGGTCATTATCTCATTGCTGTTTGTGGCACCTTGTTCAATTTTCTGTGCGCAAATTGGTTTCCGCATTTCCCGTCATTACGAAGTGATTACACTTCAAAAGTACTTCGTAGGCTGTAAAGCGCTTTGGAATATCCTGAAATACACTATGTAAATGCAAGTTCTTTTTTTCTTTAAAACTCTTCCACATTGTAAGATTTAATGCAACAGTTAGTGACCAATTCGTTACCTTATTCTAATGCTATGAAGTTATAGTTTTAAGAATCCAGAAGGTGCAAGAATTGATACATTCCTGAAAGCTTGTAAATAATAATAGGCTGTCCGTTTTTCCATAATCTTGTTATGAAATGTTTGTCAGATAGTTACAATACTCTGGCTTCTGCCTTTATCATAACGTTTTTTGTTTTTAAACATGGAAGTTGAGTTTATGTTTTGTTCGTGCTTTATAATAGGAAATATTAGAATTGAAACCATGATGGATATTCTACGGGACAAAGAGAGTGGCATTAATATGGAGGGTGGCTTTATGACGACAGGGAGCATGGCCTCCATTCTACCCATGGACAACAACCTGCATTGCATTCATTTCTTTACAGGAACTCCTTATCCTGAGAGGTAAAGAGCATGTGACACTTCTATTGTACAAACTATTCATTTTATTTTATCTTTAGTGTTAACACATGTCTACCAATGATCAAGCAAAATTAAAGTCATTTTAAATTGAAACTTTAAAAAAAAAGGTTGCAAAAATCAAATCAATACAGCCACAAAGAAAAAAAACACATTAAAAAACTCTTAAGAAGAGTGAGAGCAGAGAGAGTGAGCCTGAGGGGAAACAGTGCATGAGGCCAACAGATAAAAACAGGAGAACTGGAGGCAGAGTCAGTGAGAGCAGAGAGAGTGAGCCTGAGGGGAAACAGTGCATGAGGCCAACAGATAAAAACAGGAGAACTGGAGGCAGAGTCAGTGAGAGCAGAGAGAGTGAGCCTGAGGGGAAACAGTGCATGAGGCCAACAGATAAAAACAGGAGAACTGGAGGCAGAGTCAGTGAGAGCAGAGAGAGTGAGCCTGAGGGGAAACAGTGCATGAGGCTAACAGATAAAAGCGGGAGAACTGGAGGCAGAGAGAGTGAGCCTGAGGGGAAACAGTGCATGAGGCCAACAGATAAAAACAGGAGAACTGGAGGCAGAGTCAGTGAGAGCGGAGAGAGTGAGCCTGAGGGGAAACAGTGCATGAGGCCAACAGATAAAAACAGGAGAACTGGAGGCAGAGTCAGTGAGAGCAGAGAGAGTGAGCCTGAGGGGAAACAGTGCATGAGGCCAACAGATAAAAGCGGGAGAACTGGAGGCAGAGAGTCATTGAGAGCAGAGAGAGTGAGCCTGAGGGGAAACAGTGCATGAGGCCAACAGATAAAAGCGGGAGAACTGGAGGCAGAGAGTCATTGAGAGCAGAGAGAGTGAGCCTGAGGGGAAACAGTGCATGAGGCCAACAGATAAAAACAGGAGAACTGGAGGCAGAGTCAGTGAGAGCGGAGAGAGTGAGCCTGAGGGGAAACAGTGTGAGAGACCAACAGGAGAACTGGAGGCAGAGTCAGTGAGAGCAGAGAGAGTGAGCCTGAGGGGAAACAGTGTGAGAGACCAACAGATAAAAGTGGGAGAACTGGAGGCAGAGAGTCATTGAGAGCAGGGAGAGTGAGCCTGAGGGGAAACAGTGTGTGATGAAATATATTCCATTCATCACTGCCTGTGACTGTGGTCGGTTTCAGTGTCATTTCCCTTCCCCCAGTCCTCATTGTATTATGTATTGGAATGTGCTGGAATGTGCTGTGTGTAGGGCTCCGCCCATACCTGGCCCCTTTTGTAAGCTGGCTCAGTCTGGCCTCAGCCTCCAGAAGGAAGACATCTCTCTCTTTTACGTGTTACTTTCTAAGTTAATAAAAGCCTTGTTTTGTTTCGCTAACATCGAGTCTCGGAACTTATTGAGGCACATCAATTTTATTAACTTATTTTTCAACACTATGGACCAACTCCTGAAACCCGAACGTTTGGATTTGGATCAACATGCTCCGGACGCATCAGCACGCTTCGGACACTGGTTTGAGTGTATGGAATTCTTCCTGGACAATTCCGCAGCCGTCAAAGACGCTACGGACGCTGCGAGGATGAGACTCTGAATTCTGCGGAATTGGGTAAGCCACCGGGTTTACCCCCTCATCCAAGACGCCGATACGTACCTGGCCGCCTGCGACATCTTAAAGGCGCATTACCAGCAGCCTACGAATGAGGTGTATGCTAGGCACCTACTCGCTACTCGCGCACAGCGACCTGGGGAATCGGTGGAGGAGTTCCTAAGCATCCTGAAAATGCTTGGCAAAGACTGTAAGTGCCGAGATGTAAAAGCCGCAGTGTACACCGACGAGCTTGTTCGCGATGCCTTTATCACAGGCCTCAGCTCCACTTACATCCGGCAAAGACTGCTGGAAAAAACGGGGTTGGACCTGAAACAGGCTGTGGACACCGCGCGGTCCCTGGATATGGCCCAGAGAAACTCGGACGCCTACTCTTCAGCCCGCGCCGTCCACGCCGCCACGTGCGCACCGAGGGCACCGCCATCTTGGAAGGCATCTTCCCCGCCCAGCAGCCCGACACCGGCGGGGCCCAGCTCTCCCCCCAGAAGCCCTACGACAGCCGCGACGCGTCAGGGACCCAACTGCTACTTCTGCGGGCAGCCAAAGCACACCAGAAACCTGTGCCCGGCGAAAGGCACCACCTGCTTTAAGTGCGGTAAGAAGGGGCACTTTGGGAAGGTGTGCAGAGGGAACCCCGCCGGAAAACCAACCGCCGGAAAACCCGCAACCGCCGCGTGTGCGCCGTGGGAGCGGCCATCTTGGACGCCATCTTGCCCGACCTCGTGGGGTCCGCCATCTTATGAGCAGACAGCGTGGACGCCATCTTGTATCGATCAGGGCCCTACAGTGGCATCGGTCACAGTGGACCAGACCAGGCCGCACCCGCTATCCAAATCAATGGTGGACATCGAGGTAAACGGGTGCCGGGTTAAATGCTTAATTGACAGTGGAAGCACGGAGAGTTTTATCCACCCTGAACTGGCACAGCAACTCTCCCTAAAGGTGGTCCCTACTCGGGGTACCATCTCTATGGTTGATAAAACCCAGACATCGACCATTCTGGGTTACTGCACGGTACAATTGGGCGTTAACGGAACTGTATACGATAATTTTAAAGTGTTAATCATGAAGAACCTATGTGCGAGCGTGATCTTGGGCCTGGATTTCCAGTGCAACCACCAAAGCATCACGCTCAAGTACGGTGGGTCCCAGCCGCCCCTCACAGTGTGCGGTCTGGCTACCCTGAAGGTAAAGCCACCTTCGCTATTCGCGAACCTTACCCCTAACTGCCGGCCAATAGCGACCAAAAGCAGGAGGTACAGCTGGGAGGACAGGCGGTTTATCGCGACCGAGGTAGACAGGCTCCTGAAAGAGCGCATTATTGAACGCAGCAACAGCCCGTGGCGCGCCCAAGTGGTAGTGGTAAGGGGTAGCGAGAAGAAACGGATGGTGATCGACTATAGTCAAACGATCAACAGGTACACCCAACTAGACGCCTACCCGCTACCCCGCATATCAGAAATGGTGAACCAAATCGCCCAATACCGGGTGTTCTCCACCATCGACCTCAAGTCAGCGTACCACCAGCTCCCTATCAGACCAGAGGACCGCCCGTACACCGCCTTCGAGGCGAACGGACGCCTCTACCAATTCCTCAGAGTCCCCTTTGGGGTGACGAATGGGGTCTCGGTCTTTCAGAGGGAGATGGACCGCATGGTCGATGACCACCACTTGCAGGCAACCTTCCCCTACCTCGACAACGTCACCATCTGCGGCCACAATCAGCAGGATCACGACTCGAACCTCGAGAGGTTCCTGGAAACCGCACAAAAACTCAACCTCACCTACAACGAGGACAAGTGCGTTTTCAACACCACGCGCCTCTGCATACTAGGCAGCGTGGTGGAGAATGGGGAAATCGGACCAGACCCCGACCGATTGCGCCCCCTACGGGAGCTGCCCCTGCCCAACACTCCCAAAGCCCTGAAAAGGTGCCTGGGGTTATTTTCTTATTATTCCCAATGGGTCCCCAACTACTCCGACAAAGCCCGCCCCCTCTTGAAAGCATCCTCTTTTCCGCTCTCTGCTGAGGCCCACGCCGCCTTCAAAAGCATTAAGCAGGATATTGAGCGGGCCACGCTACAGGCAGTGGACGAGAACACTCCATTTCAAGTGGAAAGTGATGCGTCTGACTTCGCCTTGGCGGCCACCCTCAACCAGGCGGGGCGGCCTGTAGCTTTCTTCTCGAAGACCCTCCAAGGCCCCGAGATCAGACACTCCTCCGTGGAAAAGGAGGCCCAAGCCATCGTGGAGGCAGTGCGCCACTGGCGCCACTACCTAGCCGGCAAACGCTTCACCCTACTTACCGACCAGCGGTCGATAGCGTTTATGTTCAATAATAAACAGAGGGGGAAGATTAAAAATGATAAGATTCTTAGGTGGCGGATCGAGCTCTCCACCTTCGAGTACGACATCATTTACCGGCCAGGGGCCCTTAACGAATCCCCTGACGCCCTCTCACGAGGGATGTCTGCCAGCGCCACCGGGGATCGGCTACAGACCCTCCACAACGACCTCTGCCACCCAGGGGTCACGCGGCTGTTCCACTTCATAAAGTCCCGTAACTTACCCTACTCGATTGAGGAAGTTCGGTCTCTGACCAGGAACTGCCGCACTTGCGCTGAGTGCAAGCCTCGGTTCTACCGCCCAGATAGAGCCCACTTAATCAAAGCTACACGGCCCTTTGAGCGGCTCAGCTTAGATTTCAAGGGCCCCCTCCCGTCCGTCGACCGCAATGTTTACTTCCTGAACATTGTGGACGAATACTCCCGGTTCCCATTCGCCTTCCCCTGCCCAGACATGACCAGCGCCACGGTCATTAAATGCCTCAACAGCCTGTTCTGCCTGTTCGGTATGCCGAGCTACATCCATACGGATAGGGGGGCGTCCTTCATGAGTGAAGAGCTACGCCAGTACATGCTGTCCAAGGCGATCGCCACGAGCCGTACCACCAGCTACAACCCCCGGGGTAACGGCCAGGTGGAGCGAGAGAACGGGACAGTGTGGAAAGCAGTCACTCTAGCTCTAAGGACCAAGGGCCTCCCTATCCGCCGCTGGCAGGAAGTCCTCTCGGATGTGCTCCATTCGATACGGTCGCTATTGTGTACGGCCACTAATGCCACGCCCCATGAACGTATGTTTGTCTTTCCCCGGAAATCCACCTCGGGTGTATCCATGCCGTCATGGCTCTCCACCCCAGGTCCGGTACTCGTGCGAAGGCATGTGAGGGGCCACAAGACGGACCCTCTCGTGGAGCCAGTACACCTACTCCACGCCAACCCCCAATACGCATATGTCCGGCACGCCGACGGAAGGGAGGACACCGTGTCCATAAAAGACGTCGCCCCAGCCGGCATCGACAACAACCACGGCAATAGCAGCGACAACGATCACAGCAATTCTTACCCACCCACTACTCTTTTCAACGATCACAGCAACCCTTACCCACCCACTACTCTTTCATCACCCCCGGAAGAACATCGACCAATGGCACCCCCACCAACTACCCCTTCAACAGCCCTGGCGGCACCCCCGGCAGAGACCCAGGAGGCTACCGGGGACACCCAGCCGACACCCGCGGCACCACGTCGGTCGCAGAGGACTATCAAACCCCCGAACAGACTAAATCTATTGAAGGGGTGAATGTGATGGAATATATTCCATTCATCACTGCCTGTGACTTTGGTCGGTTTCAGTGTCATTTCCCTTCCCCCAGTCCTCATTGTATTATGTATTGGAATGTGCTGTGTGTAGGGCTCCGCCCATACCTGGCCCCTTTTGTAAGCTGGCTCAGTCTGGCCTCAGCCTCCAGAAGGAAGACATCTCTCTCTTTTACGTGTTACTTTCTAAGTTAATAAAAGCCTTGTTTTGTTTCGCTAACATCGAGTCTCGGAACTTATTGAGGCACATCACAGTGCATGAGGCCAACAGATAAAAGCAGGAGAACTGGAGGCAGAGTCAGTGAGAGCAGAGAGAATGAGCCTGAGGGGAAACAGTGCATGAGGCCAACAGATAAAAACAGGAGAACTGGAGGCAGAGTCAGTGAGAGCAGAGAGAGTGAGCCTGAGGGGAAACAGTGTGAGAGACCAACAGGTAAAAACAGGAGAACTGGAGGCAGAGTCAGTGAGAGCGGAGAGAGTGAGCCTGAGGGGAAACAGTGCATGAGGCCAACAGATAAAAGCGGGAGAACTGGAGGCAGAGTCAGTGAGAGCGGAGAGAGTGAGCCTGAAGGTACGTCAGAGTCAGAGCGCAAGCTGAACATGGAACACTGAGAAAGAAATTCAAAAGTGACATCACTGCCACAAAGAGTGGATTGGTGAAGGGCAAGGTTCATAGTAAGTGTTAGTTTGTTAGCTTGTTCCATTAAATTGTTCCTTTTTTCACTGTTGTTGGTAATTCACTTGATGGTAGTTTCCATTGTGTTTTAGATTGAGAGATATCAATTTCAGTGTTTTTAGTAAACTTTTTTACTATTTTAGTATCAGTCTTTTAGAAGTCAATCTCTTAGAGTTTTATAGGTCAGCATCTTGGACGTCTGTGTCAAGTGTTTTAGTGGGCAGGGTTTAGAGATCAGTGGATTGATTATTATGGCAGGCCAGCGGGGTCCCGTTGCATGCGTATCCTTTTCTATGTGGGAAAAGCAGGACAAATCCAACCCGGCCAATTACTGCCCCATCAATCTACTCTCAATCATCAGCAAAGTGATGGAAGGTGTCATCGACAGTGCTATCAAGCGGCATTTACTCACCAATAGCCTGCTCACTGATGCCCAATTTGGATTCCGCCAAGACCACTCAGCTCCCGACCTCATTACAGCTTTGGTCCAAACAAGGACAAAGGAGCTGAATTCCAGAGGTGAGGTGAGAGTGACTGCCCTTGACATCAAGGCAGCTTTTGATCGAGTGTGGCATCAAGGAGCCCTAGTAAAACTGAAGTCAATGGGAATTGGGGGAGAAAACTCTCCACTGGCTGGAGTCATACCTAGCACAAAGGAAGATGGTTGTAGTGGTTGAATGTCAATCATCACAGCCCCAGGACATCGCTGCAGGAGTTCCTCAGGGCAGTGTACTAGGCCCAAGCATCTTCAGCTGCTTCATCAATGACCTTTCTTCCAACATAAGGTCAGAAATTGGGATGTTCGCTGATGACTGCACAGTGTTCAGTGCCATTCACAACTCCTCAGATAATGAAGCAGTCCATGCCCGCATGCAACAAGATTGGCTGACGTTCAGGCTTGGGCTGACCTGTAGCGCGAATGTTACCTGCCACTTGAGTGCCAGGCAATGACTATCTCCAACAAGAGTCTAACCACCTTCCCTTGACATTCAACGGCATTACCATCGCCGAATCCCCTACCATCAACATCCTGGGGGGGTCACCATTGACCAGAAACTTAACTGGGCCAGCCACATAAATACCATGGCAACAAGAGCTGGTCAGAGGCTAGGTATTTTGCAGCGAGTGGCCTTTCCACCATCTACAAGGCACAAGTAAGGAGTGTGATGGAATACTCTCCACTTGCCTGGATGAGTGCAGCTCCAACAACACTCTGGAAACTCGACACCATCCAGGACAAAGCAGCCCGCTTGATTGGCACCCCATCCACCACCTTAAACATTCACTCCCTCCACCACCGGCGTGCTGTGGCTGCAGTGTGTACCATCTACAAGATGCACTGCAGCAACTCGCCAAGGCTTCTTCGGCAGCACCTCCCAAACCCGCAACCTCTTCCACCTAGAAGGACAAGGGCAGCAAGCGCATGGGAATACCACCACCTCCAAGTTCCCCTCCAAGTCGCACATCATCCTGACTTAGAAGTATATCGCCGATCCTTCATTGTCGCTGGGTCAAAACCTGGAACTCCCTACCTAACAGCAACCTTCACCACACGGACTGCAGCCTTTCAAGAAGGCAGCTCACCACCACCTTCTCAAGGGCAATTAGGGATGGGCAATAAATGCTGGCCTTGGCAGCGACGCCCACATCCCATAAACAAATTTTAAAAAATCCAGGACACATTATATGTCCTAGATAACCATGCACGCAAGAAGTGCCACCAGTTGCTCGAGCTCAAACACCGAGTTTCAGAGCTTGTGGAGCGGCTGGCAGCACTGCAGTGCATCCAGGAACCTGAGGGTTTCCTGGATCGTATGTTCCAGGAGGTGGTCACTCCACTGCCACAGAAGATGCAGGAGGTAAGGGAGTGGGTGACCACCAGACAGAGTAGGAGGAAGACACAGGTAGTGCAGGAATCCCTGTCCCTTTTAATCCCATGGGTTTAATTTTGCTAACAAGTCTATTATGTGGTACTTTGTCAAATACCTTTTGAAAGTTCATGTACACAATATCAAACGCACTACCCTCATCAACCCTCTCCATTACTTCATCAAAGCACTCGATCAAGTTAGTCAAACACAATTTGCTTTTAACAAATACGTGCTGACTTTAATTGTTTAGCCCATACTCTTCCAAATGCCAATTAGTTTTGTCCTGGATTATTGTCTATAAAAATTTCCTCACCACCAACGTTAGGCTGACTGACCTGTAGTTGCCGGGTTTATCCCCCTCCACTTTTTAAAACGGTTGTAACATTTGCAGTCCTCCGGTCCTCTGGCACCACCCCTATATCCAAAGAAGATTCTGGCCAGAGCATCCCCAGTTTACACCCTTACTTTCCTTAGTAACCTAGGATGCATCCCATCCGGACCGGGTGACATTTCTACTCTGAGAACTGCCAACCTTTTGAGTACATCCTCTTTATCTAATTTTGTCCTGTCCATATCACTACTGCATCCTCCTTTACTGCTACATTGGCAGCATCCTCTTCTCTAGTGAAGACAGATGCAACGTACTCATTTAGTACCTGAGCCATGCCCTCTGCCTCCACAAGAATATCTCCTTTTGGTCCCTAATCGGCCCTACCCTTCCTTTGACTACGCTTTTACTATTTAAGTTTATAAAAGACTTATGTTAGCTGCTAATCTATTTTCATAATCTCTCTTTGCTCCTCTTATTCTTTTTTTAGATCTCTATTTTCTATATTCAGCTTGGTTCTCTACTGTATTATGAACCTTACTTGTTCCATAAGCCTCCTTTTTCTGTCTCACTTTAACCATCGAGGTGGATGCCCTTCCTTTCCTCCTCATGGGAATGTGTCTACTCTATACACAGACCATCTCCTCTTTGAAGGCCTCCCATTGTTCAGTTACTGTTTTGCCTACCAATTTTTGATTCCAATCCACCTGGGCCAGATTCCATTTCAACTCACTGAAGTTAGCCCTCCAGTTAAGTATTTTTACGCTTGATTGTACCTTGTCCTTTTTCCATAACTATTCTAAACCTGATATTATAATCACTGTTCTCCAAATGCTCTCCCACTGAAACATGCTCCACTTGCCCCACATTATTCCCCAGAACTAGATCCAGTACTGCTTCCTTCCTCGTTGGGCTGGAAACACACTGATCAAGAAAGTTCTCTTGTAAACATTTCAGGAATTCCTCCCCCTCTTTGCCCTGTACACTGTTACTATCCCAGTCTGTATTAGGATAATTGAAGTTCCCCATTATCATTACTCTAGTTCTTTCATCTTTCTGTAATTTGCCTTCCACTTTCCTCCTCTATCTCCTTCCCACATATATTTTAATATGGAAATCGAGGTCCTATGATGTTAATAGGATCCCAGTTGCCATTTTAGATAGGAACTGGTCAGAGCCTGTGCAGTGCAGGCTCCGATCAGTTCCATGGGCGATAGAAGAGGCCCTCTAAAGGTAAGTCTTGAAATATTTTTGTGGGCTGCAGAGGAGCAGGAGTGCAGGGGCACACAAAAATAATCTGGGCCCACAAAAATAATCAGGGGCACTGTTTCACTTTTAACAACCAAAGAGTTTTCCTGCAAATAAGTGTGAATTTTTTTTAAAATTCGTTCATGGGATGTGGGCGTCGCTGGCAAGGCCAGCATTTATTGCCCATCCCTAGTTGCCCTTGAGACGGTGGTGGTGAGCCGCCGCCTTGAACCGCTGCAGTCCGTGTGGTGAAGGTACTACCACAGTGCTGTTAGGGAGGGAGTTCCAGGATTTTGACCCAGTGACGATGAAGGATCGGCGATATACTTCCAAGTCAGGGTGGTGTGTGACTTAGAGGGGAACTTGGAGGTGGTGGTGTTCCCATGCGCCTGCTACCCTTGTCCTTCTAGGTGGTAGAGGTCGCAGGTTTGGGAGGTGCTGCCGAAGAAGCCTTGGCGCGTTACTGCAGTGCATCTCAGATTACTGAGTCTGCCACAAAAGACTGACATCGTACAAATCTTTCATTACATGGTGTATTATCTCAGAACCAACTTGACACCAGAGACCTTTGCTTCTCTGCCTTTTCCCTACAGGGAGAAAAGCACCATGGGACATTTTACATTGCGCCTTTAACATAGTAAATATATTAATGGGTAAAACGACACAAGATCAGTGGGAGGTGTTCAAAAAAGAACTTAACCTGATACAGAACCAGTTTATACTCCTAAGGGGCAAGAGCTCTACTTGCCAGATGACTAAAGATGTAAGGGACAACATTAAACTAAAAGAAAAAGCATACACGAATGCAAAAAAAAAAGCACAGATCCTGGCGAATGGGAGAGATACAAAGAACAAATCAGACAGAGCTACAAAATGGAAATGAAAAGAAACTGGCAAGGGATATCAAAATCAGCACAAAAACCTTTTACAATTATATTAGGAAAAAAGGTGGTTAAGATCAATGTGGGCCCCTTAAAAACTGATAATGGTGATATAAATGAAAATAAGGAAATGGCAGACATGTTAAATAATTACGTTGCGCCAGTATTTACAGTAGCGGAAGAGGATAGCATGCCAGATACTCCAAAGAAACTAATATTGAATCAGATGGGGACTCGACCGTAATTAACGTAAGCAAATTAACAGTAATGAAGAAAATAATGGCACTAAAGAGTGACAAATCCCCAGGACCAAATGGTTTACATACCAGGGTTTTAAAGGAAGTAGGTGAGAACATTGCAGATGCCCTAACTATGACCTTCCAAAGTTCTCTCGATTCAGGAACCGTTCCTTTAGATTGGAAATTTGCACATGTCGCTCCAATATTTAAGAAAGGTGAGAGAGGGAAACCAGTGAATTACAGACCAGTTAGCCTAACATCTGTTGAGAAATTACTAGAGTCTATAATTAAGGATAGAGTGACTGAACACCTTGGAAAATTTTCAACTGATCAGAGAGAGCCAACATGGATTAGTAACGGGTAGGTCATGCCTGACGAACCTGATTGAATTTTTTGAAGAGATGACGAAAGTAGCGGACAGGGGAATGACTATGGATGTTATTTATATGGACTTCCAGAAGGCATTCGATAAAGTCCCTCGTAAGAGACTGTTGGTTAAAGTTGAAGTCCATGGAATTGATGGCAAATTATTGACCTGGTTAGGAAATTGGCTGAGCGGCAGGAGACAGAAAGTAGGGATAATGGGCAGGTTCTATAATTGGCAGAATGTGACTAGTGCTGTCGCACAGGGTTCTGTGTTGGGGCCTCAACTATTCACTGTATTTATTAACAACTTGGATGATGGGATAGAGAGCCACATATCCATGTTGCCGATGACACAAAGATAGGCAGTGTAGATGGAAGCATAAAATTACAAAGATATATTAATAAATTAAGTGAATGGACAAAACTGTGGCAAATGGATTTCAATATAGGCAAGTGTGAAGTCATCCATTTTGGACCAAAAAGGATAGATCAGTGTACTTTCTAAATGAAGAAAAGCTAGAAGCAGTGGAGGTCCATAGAGACTTGGGGGTCCATGTACATAGATCATAAAAATGTCATCGACAGGTACAAAAATAATCAAAAAGGCTAATGGAATGCTGGCCTTTCTATCTAGAATCACAGAAACCCCACAGTGCAGATAGAGGCCATTTCGGCCCATCGAGCCTGCACCGACACATATCCCACCCGATCCCCGTAACCCCAACACATATCCCACCCTATCCCTGTAACCCCATGTATTTAATCCCCCTAACACTAAGGGTCAATTTATCATAGCCAATCAACCTAACCCGCACATCTTTGGACTGTGGGAGGAAACCGGAGCACCCGGAGGAAACCCACGCAAACACGGGGAGAATGTGCAAACTCCACACAGACAGTCACCCAAGGCCGGATTCGAACCCGGGTCCCTGGCGCTGTGAGGCAACAGTGCTAACCACTATGCCCAGAAGTTAGAAGTCATGCTACAGCTATACAAAGCCTTGGTTAGACCACACCTGGAGTACTGTTCTGTTTGGGCCTCGCACCTTAGGAAGGATATATTGGCCTTTGAGGCAGTGCAGCGTAGATTTACTAGAATGATTCCTGGACTCCAAGGGTTAAAGCCCGAGGTGAAATTGCACAAACTGGAGTTGTATTCCCTGGAATTTAGAAGATTAAGGGGTGATTTGATGGAAGTTTTCAAGATATTAAGGTGAACTGATAGGGTAGATAGAAACTATTTCCGTTGGTCAGGGAATCTAGGGGCGCGATCTTGCCAGACCTATGGAGGCGGGACTGCCGGGAAAATGGCAGAATTTGGGAGTGGGTGCCCAACCCGCCTCTGTGGCATCTTGCTAGGAGGCGGCAAGGGATTACAGCCACTTAACTGCCTGTTAACAGGCAGATAAGAGGATTATCCCCATTTTGCCCACACAAGTGCGGGCTTCCTGAAGGCGCTGAAACCAGTCAGGGTCACCAAGGCGAGTAGTGGGTCTACGGGAGTCGGAGGGGTGCAAAAGTGCGCTGTGAAGGTAAGTGATGGGTGTAAGTGTGGAGAGGTGAGTATCTGAGGTAAGTGCAAAGTGTTAGAAAAAGTGTACTTACCTTTGTTTCTTCCTGCAGGCTTTGGTCGGCGTGTATGCGGCGAGTCTCGCATCTCCGCGGTAGAGATGACAGATGGCCATCGCATTCTCCAATGCAACAACCATCTAATTTCTACAAAAGAGGTTTGATGAGGTCTTGAATTCAAGAACTCCTCAAACTACAGAGAATATCAGTGTTTGACAGCTTCACAGAGCTGTCAAACGATGACAATTCATCTGTCAAATTTTTGATAGATGAAACATCATACGTTGACGTTCTCTGTAACTGGCTTTCCCTTAATTGGCCTGTTAAGGCTGCTGGGCGGACTTAACAAGGTCAATCAGGGGAAAATAGCGTGGGTTGGCCAGAAGTTGATGGAGGCGGGACTGAAACCCAACAAGTGGGAGTCCCGCCTCCAAAAGCTCCCCATTGGCAAAATCCAGCCCTTGGATTAGGGGACGTAGTCTAAAAATTAGAGCCAGACCTTTCAGGAGTGAAGTTAGGAAACACTTCTACACAAACAGGGTGGTAGAAGTTTGGAGCTCTCTTCTGCAAATGGCAGTTTGATGCTGGATCAGTTAATTTTAAATGTGAGATTGATAGATTTCTGTTAACCAAAGGTATTAAGGGATATGGGGAAAAGGCGGGTATATGGAGTTAGGTTACAGATCATCCATGATCTCATTGAATGGCAGAACAGGCTCGAGGGGCTAAATGGCCTACTCGTGTTCCTATATAAATGCAAATTGTTGCTGTTGAAATTGCAGAGTAGCATGGGAGGTGGGGAGGGAGGTTAAGAGACAGACAGTTTTTTATTCTTTCTACCATGGAAAGGGGTGGGGGAGAGATAAGAGTAAAATAAGGCGAATAAAATAAATTAAAGTAAAATGTTCAAAAATCATAGAACATTTTTATCAAAAAATGTCATTGAAACTCATAGTGGGAGAAAACTAACTGATGATGACATTATGTAGTTACTCAATTATTTGAAAACTGCACAAGAGGTCCAAAAGCTTTTAGTTCAATCACATACATGACAGTGAGTTCTACTTGTTTCTTCACTTGTATGAACGGTTGTGATAGGAGCCCATTACTCACTACCATAGATAACATGTTCCTAATAACCACCAGATGTCACTGCTGTTGCATCATCTTTCTCAATGCCTCCAGATTTGGGATGAAAACACACATTTGATTAAACAAACCCTAAAAGACGATTTTTTTTTTGAGGATTGTTTATAATAAGTCATCCTTTAGTTCTGTTAGGCAATACAATTTATTTTTATGGTTAATTTAATTTTTAATAAAAATACATCTGTGCAGTTAGTGTTTACAGAACATTCTGGTCTGTCCTTTCTCAGGTCTGTTTTCAAGCCATTTATCTTTGTACAAAACATGAGTCAGTTTCTACAAACAAGTTCACCTTCATTTGGTCCTGCTGATCCAGTAAAGAGGACTCCACGGTTCCAGAGCAAACCTGACAGAAAGCATGCACTCTACAAAAAGCATGAAGTCGCAGCTGCATTCATGGAAACAAATCGGGTACTTACTAATTTGCAGTAAAATATAAAAATATGCTAACTATCGTCTGTAAATATATAGTAAAAATATATAGATAGATTGAGCAATGCCCTTCAGCTCGTCCCATCTTTGTAAGTCTCAGTAGTTCCTGATGTCCCTGTTTAGTTTTAAAATGGTTTGTGCTGAATTCAACATCAACCATTTGATATTGCAATCTTACTTAAGTAATATTTTAAAGTGAAATATTTTAAAGTGTGCTAAAGTGGCAGTGATTTTCATAAAGCCAGCTTCTTAAATCCATTCATGTTGCATACTTATTACATTCTGAAAAGGAAGGATTTGAATAAGGGAATGTTAAAGAAGAAACGTGATCACTCTGTAGTGCAGCATTAAGAGTCATTGCTTGTAATTTATTTCAATCCCCAGGCAAAAGGTTCTACGATGCTCCAAGACATAAGAGCACTGGAGAAGAAACAAATTGAAACAGCAGAGTATGTCCTACAGAACGGAATACCGGATACCACAAAAGTTGTTCACCTTTTCTCAGATTGTGTAGATGAGGAAATATCAATTTACAGTAAAATGAATTAGCCAATAGTACTGCATATTTTTGTAGTAATATTTGTGGTTTTAATGTGCTTGTTACCTTGAAGCCACAAAAAAATGTGATAACGTGTAAGCACCTAGTATGTAAAGTTTCAAATTGCCAAAGAATAACTTACACAGCATTGACACAATGGATAAAAATAATTATAACATTTGTAAATTTGAAATGTTTATATTAAAGGCATTCTATTTTATTGGCTCAAATACTATTGTCCTGTAAAGCTTAAAATAAAGTTAAGTGTAACATTAATCTGAAAATGGGTAAAGTGATGCAGTGTGTGCTATTGATCTGCACCATCAAACATGCAGTTTTCTGTAAATTGATTTTTCAGTCGTGGATCAGTTTTTAGAGCATGTGCTAGTTATATCCTGGGTGCTTTGCCAGACAGAGAGAAGAAAAATTGGTATCATGTTTAGCCCAGGCCACTTTCACACATCTGTTACTGGCTGGTTCCATACTAGTATAGATAGAGGCCCTCTCAGCCAAAAAATATTGTATAGTGTGGGGAGCCTAAACAGTGTCACAACTACAACAATATTAATTATAAATTGATGAATGCTGATGTTTAAAGATTTATCTCGAAGACAGATCTCCGTCTGAGATCTGTGGATGTGGAAACAATTATGCTATCTTCAGATGATAAAATTTCTTATGTTGAAACTAGTGAACTGCTTCAACTTCTTTACTCTTCTGCTAGAAAAATATCAATAAAATATTTCAAAATTCAGAAAATTGTAGCAACGAGTGAATTTTATGATGTGACCATATCCCCAGTTATGTCATTGCACAATCTTCAGTTTACAAACCTAGCGGTGTCACAAAATATTAGATGACAGCAGCCCTTTAAAGAGAGCAAGATCATGATTTATTTTTAAGCTTCCAAGAGTTAACCTACCAACACACATTTTACTGGAGTTTTATACACTTTGTTTGCAGGAGCATACAGATGGTCTATTGTTGGAATATTGCAGGTAATGCAGAATTAGCAGTTCTAATCATAGTATCTTGCTGCACAAAGAAAAGCCATTTGGCCTGTCGTGCCTGTGCCAGCTCTTTGAAAGAGCTGTCCAATTTAGTCTCACATCCCAGCTTTTTTCCCATAACCCTGCCAATTAGTCCCTTTCAGGTACATGTCCAATTGTCTTTTGAAAGTTCCTGTGGAATTTGTTTCCACCACCATTTCAGTTAGTGCGTTCCAGATCTTAACAACCCTCTGTGTGGGGGGGGGGAAAAATTCTCATTTTCCCTCTAGGTCTTCTGCCAATTATTTTAAGTCTAGGACCTCTGGTTATTGACGCACGTGCCAGAGGAATCAGTTTCTCCCATCTTGATCAAAATCTCTCATTTTGAGTACCTCTATTAGGTCTTCCCCTAACCTTCTCTGCTCTAAGGAGAACAATCTCAGCTTCTCCAATCTCTCCACATAACTGAAGTCCCTCATCCCTGGTATTGTCCTGGAAGACCTCCTCTGTAGCCTTTTTTTTGTTTTCAGTGCCCCCATTTACAAAACCATATGCTTTCTTAACCGCCTTATCAACTTCCCCTGCCATCTTTAAAGAATTGTGAATATGAACACCCCCCCCCCCCCCGATTTTTTTTTCCTTCAGGTACTTGTCCAACTCCCTTTTGAAAGCCGTGATTGAGTCTACCTCCACCACCCTTTCAGGGAGTGCGTTCCAGATCCTAACCACTCGCTGAGTTAAAAAAGTTTTTTCTTATGTCGCCTTTGTTTTTTTTGCCAATCACCTTAAATCTGTGTCCTCTGGTTCTCGACCCTTCTGCCAAATGGAACAGTTTCCCTCTACTCTGTCCAGACCACTCACGATTTTGAACACCTCTATCAAATCTCCTCTCAATCTTCTCTGCTCCCAGCTTCTCCAGTCTATCCATATAACTGAAGTCCCTCATCCCTGGAATCATTCTTGCAAATCTTTTCTGCACCCTCTAAGGCCTTCACATCCTTCCTAAAGTGCGGTGCCCAGAATTGGACACAATATTCCAGTTGAAGCCGAACCAGTGTTTTATACAAGTTCATCATAATTTTCACATTTTTGTACTCTATACATCTATTCATAAAGCCCAGCATAGAGTCATAGAATTATACAGCACAGAAAGAGGCCCTTCGGCCCATTGTGTCAGCGCCGGCCATCAAGCCCTGTCTATTCTAATCCCATTTTCCAGCAATTGGTCCATAGCCTTGTATGCTATGGCGTTTCAAGTGTTCATCTAAATGCTTCTTGAATGTTGTGAGGGTTCCTGCCTCTACCACCCTTTCAGGCAGTGAGTTCCAGATTCCAACCAACCTCTGGGTGAAAATTTCTTTCCTCAAATCCCCTCTAAACCTCCTGCCCCTTACCTTGAAACTATGCCCCCTGGTTACTGACCCCCTCCACTAAGGGGAAAAGTTCCTTTCTATCTACCCTATCTATGCCCCTCATAATTTTGTACACCTCAATCGGATCCTGTAAGCACTTTTAACTGCTTTTTCAACCTGCCCTGCCACCTTCAATGATTTGTGCACATATACCCTGTAGGGGGTTTTGGTTTGGGGTTTGTGTCTGGCCAGTCAGGCGTATCTGAGCTGCTCCAGCCCCGTGCGGTTCGAATCGCTTCCCCTCTGGTTCTGACCACCGGACTTATTTACAAGTAGCGATATAGACAAACGAGACCAGTGGTTTGGTGCAAAGAAAACCAATGTTTATTAAAAATAGGGAAAAATAAACACTATACAGAGAAAATCACTATGTATGTAACACAATTACAATTAGCAGGGGAGGAGAAACGGACACACCGAGGGAAAATGACTAAAATGACAATTTTAGCAATCCCCTTAACTCCCACCCTTTACACCTATCTAAGTTGTCTTGCGATGGGCCAGAAAGTTTATGCTCACCGGTCTCGGATGTTAGAACGCCTGCTCTGTGCCCCGTTGCCTGCCGATGTCTTTAGGGTTTTCACCACCCAGAGCAGAGATACCCCAGTGATTTAAAATGTAACTGTGGGTATCCTGCTTCCCTTGGATGGGCTCTTCGTCGTTAATCTTCTTGATGGTAAGGCAGGGCACCGGAGTCCAGGCGAGAGAGAGCTATGGCTTCCCGAGGGACTACTTATACCCCTTTCTGGGAGCCCTTATCACTCGCCAGATCAGCCTGTTTCTTTGTCTGACCTGGACGTGTTGAAGATGATACAAAGGAAATTGTCCTGGGCCCATCGACCTGGATGGCCGGTTAATCGGTTTTTAAACGTCCCATAAGTGTTTTCCTTTGTGTAACTGGTCTTGTGATGGGGCCATTCCAGTTTTAATGCCCCGTTGATCGTTTCCAAACAGTGCTGAAGTCAGCTACCGAAGGTCTGAATGCAGCTATTACCCGTTGATTATCTGTGCAAACGGCCTTGATGGGTTTTAATCAGAGGTCCGAATGCCACGGTTTGCTTCTCACACATAAATGCAGAAGGCTTGTCTGCCTTCTAATTTCTGGAACATTCCTTCTTTGTCAGTCCAAACCTGAACTTTGCAGGCCTTGGCCATGAGGTTGACCGTAGCCATCTTGGGCCCTGGAGCCCTGGCTTTTAAACTCAGTCCAGCCAGGGTTTCTCCAATAAGCCAGAAGTAAATCTTCAGGGGAGACATAAAATTTGCAAATCCTGTCAGTCCCCCCTACTGAAACTTGCTTGAAGTATTCAATCAAGGTGAGCAAATTTCTGACCCCCCAACAACCTTCCCCTATATTTATCTATCCATGATCCCTCGACACATACATTCCCCTTACTTAGAGAAAACCGCAGTGCACGACAGGCATCTATCAATAGAAACAAATTACTATCTGTTACAACAGTCCAAGCACGGAGGGGTCCAACACCCCTGCACTACTTGGGACATCATAGAACTTCATTTCAACACACAAAAATTAAACATAAGGCCAAAAAACATGTTTATTAAAAATAACAAAGGAAGGAACGAGCTTTATTAAAAAAATAACAAACGGATCTGCCATGATTCGGCAGTGATATTACACAAAGCTCACACGGGTGTTTCTTCTTCCACCCGCACATACTGGTCCTTCCATAACCCTTTTACTTTAAATTCTACCCCAGAACCCTTTCTCCTACACTGGACACAGACCAGGTAGAGGACGATCCCTAGCTGACAGACTACTAAGATGTGGGACGCCATTCGAATCCAGGAGGGGATCTCCATACTCTCAAAGATGTCCCACCAGGGCGGGGTCGTAATATCTAAAATGTTGGTCCCTATCTGTACAGTCTTCTGTTCCAAAGTGTAGAAGTGCTTTTGCGATATTAGAACGGCTTTTAATAATTTGGTATAGTGCTCTGGGAGAGGGGGAATTGGGTAACCGAAGTGGGCGACATATTTCTGGAGGTGAGTGAAATTCTCCTCCACAGTGAGGTGAACAGTGGATGGTTCAGGAATGGGGACAATTCGTATCTGTGCCACTTGAACTTCTGCCTCGGGTTTGAAGCAGAAGCTGTTGTCACTCACCGCGCACCAGCTGTGCTGTCCGTGCTGGTAGTGAGACGCTCCTGTGGTGATGCAATATATCCCACCCGCTATATATGCTACCTGTGGGGGAACATGGCCTTGTGCCATGGCTTCCATGGTACAATTTATAGGTTTCACGTCAGCAGCTCTGAACCCGCATTGTGGTTTCGAATAGGCATTCAAGTGCTGGGGACACAGGATGATGTGTGCTCCCCGGCTAAGGCACCCCGAGAGGTCAGTACCCATCATAGCGTGCTCCCACTTTATGACTTAAGGTGGGACCGCTACAAAACGAATGTGTGCGCCCCCTTGAATGATTCCAATGTTCTCCACCCTGTATACCGGTGCGGGTCGGGCCGTCCCGCCCATGACCAGCATTCTTATAACTATCCCCATGACGGTATGGTTGGACCGCCCACAGTCCACTGGGACTGGGTAGGCCTCAGAAGCTAACCGGAGCTGGCACGGGCTTAATGCGTTCTCAAAAGGGTGAAGGGCTGTGAGGTGTTCGTTACTGAACCAAGAGGGGACTAAACCTTGCTTTAAATCCTCCAGATTGCTGCGGCCCTCGCCCAGCAACCATGCTCCATACAGCACGCACACCTCGTTTTGCGCAGCCTGGTCAGAAGCGTTTCTGTCCTCCCTGATGAGAGCATTTACCGTCTTTGCATGTTTTTCCAGCTCCGCGATGATCTTCTTCAAGTGGAGAGTTATGGCCTGGTCTTCATGCAACTGAGAACCTACCACCTTATTCTCCTCAGTTAAAATACCCTTTAATTGTGTTTTTAGACCATTGATCTGGGTCTGCAACTCGATGTCATCTAAACTGTTGATGACCGATGACCCAGTGTTAAAACCAGTTAAAACGTCATTAAAAACACCTCTCCTTTGCCTCCCAACCCCGTCCCAAACCTCGTGGTGAGTATACAATGCGGTCTTATTGACCTCCGAAAAGTCAAATTCATGGAATTTTCGAAACAGGGCTTGATACAATTTGGCAGTCTCTGCAGGGCACCACGCGGGTAAGTGTACCTCAGTGAGGTTTAAAATCACCGAGGCCACCGCGTAATGCACCCCTTGGTACAGCACCTGGTCTGTGGGTACTAGCACCAAGCCGTTCCCTGGTCCCTTGGTGGTGGCGGGGCATCCCTCTGTTACTGTCCGTGACGTCGGGGTCGTGGGCAGGGGCCGTCGGGGGCGGGTCACTAGTTCAGTGGCATTAACCGAGATTGGGGAGTATGGGATCGCGCATGCGTCCAGGCGGGACTCCCAGTCCATCCCCCTCCCGTTATTTTGCCACTGGCTGCGGAAAATGATGGAAACGCCTGTGGGGCAGACTTTCTCTGATCCCCACATACAGACGTAGATCCCCTGATCCGGTTCCCACCATTTATCCCAGCACACACTTAACCCTCCCTGGGTCCCTGTAATGGTCCTGTGAGTGTCATTCCCTAACCTTTCCCACTCTACCCTGGGGTTCCCCATGTCTCTGCTTATCTTTCTGAGCCACCACCACCTATCCAGGGGAACGTTCCCTTTACAGGTCAAACATATTCTTTTGCCCACGGTGACGCTAATCCTTGCGGTGACGATTCGTATCCTCAGGCACTGGAGGGAGGCCTCCCCATATGTGAAGCCGGTCTCGCTAGAATACTGGGTTGAATTGGATCCCAGCCATCCCGGCCAGCTCCCCTCATGGACATACGAGGTGATTTCATCCGCCTCCCAGAGACCACTTCCATCGTGTGCTAGGGGCGCTCTCTTCCCCGAGCATCCAAAGATATGATGGGCCTCGACATCGCCCCTTCTCGCGAGGCTCAGCCCGAACAGGGCGAGCAGGATTATTCCTCTGTACATTTCAAAAATTCTGAAAAAGACATAAAAGCATCTAGCCAGGTTCCCTGGAGGCTCCCTGGCTCGGGGGAAGTGTGATCGGGTCCCGCGACCTCAGCTCACGTAGACAGCACTCTGGAACGGTTCCATACTTAAAACTTATACACTACCGGTTCCTTGCCCAGAATTAAATTAAAAACACCCTAACTTAATCCTCTATACACATTACTTAAAATTATACTACCTAAACTATATACATCCGCCACTCGTCTCTGGGCGGCCAGCCTAATCCCTGTTTGGGCTGCTGCAGGCTGCTCCCTGCGGCGTGGCTGCACTGATCTCCACTTCTGGTCCCTCGCAGCTTATGGCTGCTGGCTGGGGACCTCTGTCTTTCGGCTTCTCCCTGACACGGGAGACCGTCCTTTTTAACTGAAGAGCCGGTGACCATACTTTTCTGGGCTGGGGTGGCCGAGGTGACTTCCTAGGGAGTACTACCGGTGGGGCTACCCTGGCGAGCGGACCCTTGGCTCGGGTGACAGTCCTCGCTGGCTGGGGGCCTTCTCCCTCGGGTCCCTCCCTTCCCAAACCTGAACTGGGGACGGGCAATCCCTCACCACCGGCTGCCGGTGACTGAGGGTCTTCCCCTCCAGGCTCAACACCTGGTTCGGGCTCGGGGCCATCTAATTCGGGCTCCTTCTCCTCGAAGTCCCATAAGAGAGGGGGAGTGGTCTGGACAAAGTGCTGGGGAACTTTTCCATTGAAGCACGCGACTGCGCCTGTGTGTGCAGCCTGCGTGCGCGTACCCGCTGCCGGCTGAGGATTTCTAATCTCGGGTTGAATCCCAGCTGCCTGTTTCCCTGCCTCCGGCTTAAACAACTTACACTGGTCATGAACTGTTGGATCCGTGGTTCAGTGGATATGTTGTTATCAAATAATCACACGGATGCTGTACATTAACAATAAACAGGTCTTTACTGGAGGAGCGTAGTCTCAAGACTGGGGGTACAGAGGCATGCGCAAAGCTTATATACAGGTGTGGTCACTGCCGGTACTACAGTATACAAGAGCTGTAAAAGTAGTTCTGACTTAAAGGCACATACACTACAATTCCTCCCCTTTTAGATTAGTAGTACCACTAATATTCAAATAACAATTAACATTTCAACATGTACATTAAACAACAAAAGTCCATTTATAGATTCAGTCTTTGGGGCGGCTTCCTGACCCTTTCGGGATAGCGCCTTTCCGGAGGTTCTTGTTCTTGGTGCAGAGGCGATTCTGACCCCTTTTCATCGGGTAGTTCATCGGGTTCCACTGCTACTGGGTCTGAGGTAGATGCTACCGGTATGTCGGGTTCATCCCCAGGTACTCGAGACATGGGGTTGACGCGTTCCTGTGACGCTAAGATCTGATCGACGTGGCGTCTCACAATGTTCTCCCCGACATCCACTGTGTACATTAATGGCCCCTGCCTTGTACATATCGTTCCGGGTTGCCATTTCTCTGTTCAATAGTCACGGGCCAAGACTGGTTGCCCTACATTGAAGCTCCTTGTCGGCTTCTCATTGATGTGCTGGAATTGTTTGTCCTCAACATTTCTTCGCACATTTGGTCTGAGCAAGTCCAGACGAGATCTCAACCTTCGGTTAAAGAACATCATGGCCGGGGTCTGGTTGGTAACTGCATGTGTCGTGTTTCGGTAGGCTAATAAGAAATTGTCCATCTTATGCTGTAGTGGAATTTCATCGCCGCACATGGCCTTTATCGCCTTCTTAAAGGTTTGTACGAACCTCTCAGCCAATCCATTGGTGGCTGGACGATACGGGGCGGATGTGTAATGCCTTACCCCATTCCTTCTCATAAATTTTTGGAATTCGTTGGACACAAACTGTGGTCCATTATCAGAGCAAATCTGCTCTGGCAAACCGTTTCTGGCAAATAGGGTCCGTAGGACTGCAATCGTTTTCTCTGTAGTGGTTGAAGACATCTTTATCACCTCAGGCCACTTTGAATGAGCATCCACTGCTATTAAGAACATTGAGTCCATGAATGGACCAGCGAAATCAATATGCACCCATTGCCATGGAGAGGAGGGCCACTCCCATGGGTGTAGAGGGGCATGTGGTGGTGCATTTTGGACCTTCTGGCATCCTAAGCAGCTCTTAGTTAGGTCTTCGATTTGTTGATCGATTCCCGGCCACCACACATAAGCCCTAGCAAGGCTTTTCATTTTCACTCCCCCCAGATGACCTTCAAGTAGCTGATTTAGCATTCTCTCCCTTAACTTGGGTGGAATCACCACTCTGGATCCACACATCACTGTCCCCTGGCATACTGACAGCTGTTCTCTTTTGGATGAGAATGCTGGCAACAGTGAGTCGCCATGAGTTGGCCATCCCCTCACCGTCAATTCATATACCCGAGACAGCGTCGGATCATTGCGGGTCTCCTTCTCTATATCCGCGTTCGTTACTGGCAATCGTTCAATTATTGACGAATAAAATATCTCAATAGGGTCCACTGCTGGTGCTTCCTCCACAGTAGGCAGTGGCAGGCGCGATAGCCTGTGCTGTTTCGTGCCTTTATATTCTATTTCATATTGGTTCGCCCCTAGAAACAGGGACCATCTTTGTAACCGCTGTGCAGTCATCACTGGAACGCCCTTCTTAGGATTAAAGATGGAGACAAGTGGTTGGTGGTCAGTCAGCAAGGTGAACTTCTGCCCATGCAGATAGTGGTTGAATTTTTTTACTCCCCATACTAGGTTGAGGGCCTCCCTGTCAATCTGGGCGTAGTTGCGCTCGGCTGAGGTTAGTGACTGAGACGCAAAGGCTACTGGCCTCTCCAACCCGTCAGGGAATTTGTGCGACAGCACCGCTCCAATACCATAGGGTGATGCATCACATGCCAAATGAATTGGTAGTGCTGGGTTGAAATGGGCCAACACCTCTTTTGATGTGATCAATTCTTTACACTTCTGGAAAGCTCGTCTACGTTCGTCATCCCACTTCCATGGTACCCCTGTTTGCAGTAGGGTGTTCAGTGGGTATAATACCGTAGACAAATTTGGTAAGAACTTGTGGTAGTAGTTTACCAGCCCGAGGAACGACCTCAGTTGTGACACATTTTCCGGTGCTGGAGCCTTGACTACTGCCTCAATCTTGTCAGGGGACTTATGTAACCCCTCTTCATCGATGACGTGGCCACAATATGAGATCTGTTTCTGGAAAAACTCGCACTTGTGGCGATTAGCTCGTAGCCCATACTCCTTTAATCTGGTGAGCACCTTCTCCAAGTTGGCGAGGTGATCACCGTCATTTTCGCCCGTGACCAAGATGTCGTCCAAATAACACTGGGTCCCTGGAATCCCTTGCAGGACCTGATCCATCGCCCTTTGCCAGATAGTCGGAGCCGAGGCTACTCCAAACACCAGCCAGTTGTATTGATAGAGACCTTTATGAGTGTTGATCGTAAGGTATTGTTTCGAAGTTTCTTCTACCTCCATTTGCAAGTACGCCTGGGCTAGATCAATTTTGGTGAAGCGTTTACCTCCAGATAGCGAGGCGAAAATATCCTCAATTCGTGGAAGCGGATATTGTACCGTTGTGTTAAACCACGTTCACTATCGTATCACTGTTAGTAGTTAGCACTGTTCACCACTGTTCGTTATAACTGTATCACTGACCACTATTGTATCACGGTACGAGGTCGCCTCTTGCCACACTGCTATACCTGGGATGACCACTGCCGACTCCGCCTTGGCTCCACCCACCAGGCCAGGTATAAAGGTGAGCGACTGGCTGGTACTCCTCCTGCTTGGATCGGATCACCCACGAGAGTGGGCTCTGTTATTTAGTCAATAAAAACCTTTAGTCACCTTCGTAACTCTTCGCCTTTTATTGGAGGAATTGATAGGTATATCAATTTTATTGACTAAATTTAATGATGTCCGACAACGAGTCACAACCGGCGGAGGAGCCACCAGCGCAGCTCTCAGGAGCACAGCCACACCAGCCAGCTTGGCTGCGAGCCCTCAGACCGCCGTACCTGGACCTGAACCCACGAGCAGCAAACTCAGCCGCAGACTTTAAACACTGGCTGGTCTGCTTCGAATCATACCTGAGAGAATCCAGCGTCCCTCAGGCATCCAAACTAAGTGTCCTGCAGGCACAACTGAGCCCGAGAGTATACACTCTCATCGAGGACATGACTACCTACGAGACCGCCATCAACCTGCTGAAACAGAAGTACCGGACCCCGGTAAACTACATGTACGCTAGGCACCTCCTAAGATCACGGCCGCAACAGCCAGGAGAATCAGTAGCCGAATTCTCACAGGCGTTATATGCACTCGCCAGGAACTGTGACTTTAAATCGGTGTCGGCAGCCGAAAATACTGAAGATAATATCCGCGACGCATTCCTGAAAGGCCTACGGTCCGAGTACTCACGGCAAAGACTGCTGGAAGCTAAAGACCTCAGCATGGAAAAAGCTGAAGCCCTCGCTATCTCCCTGGAAGTGGCCCACCAAGATCAAGAAGCATTCACCAGGTACTGCTCGCGACCCTGGGACTCGGGCCCGACCCCTACCACAGCACCCTTCCCAGCGCCGCCCCCGGGACCTACCTCTGCGTCAGCGTCCCGGACCCGACCGGCCCCGCCACCGACATCGGGCATCCGCGATCGGGCCGCCGGCTGTTTTTTTTGTGGCCAGGAGAAGCACCCGAGGTTGCGCTGCCCAGCCAAGAACTCCATATGCAAAACCTGCCTGAAGAAAGGCCACTTCTCCAAGGCCTGCAGGAGCGGATCCTCAGAGGCCAGCAGTGCCGCATGCGAACTATGGGGGCGGCCATCTTCGTTTAGGGCAACTGAGGCCAGCATCCCCACACATGAGTCATGGGGGTGGCCATCTTTGTTTAGGGCAACTGAGGCCAGCATCCCCACACATGAGTCATGGGGCGGCCATCTTTGATTAAGGCAACCAACCCCAATAATGCCTCATGTGAGCTACGGGGGCAGCCATCTTCTCCGTCATTTTGCCCTACCTCGTGGGAGACGCCATTTTACTCACCACGCCCGACCGCCTCGCCCGCAGATGACAACGACTTGCTCAGCTACACACTAGCTTCCGTCACCCTGGACCAAGCCCGCCCGCACCATCTGTCCAAGTCAATGATGGACATCAAAGTGAACTGCCACGCCACGACCTGCCTGTTCGACAGCGGAAGCACGGAGAGCTTCATCCACCCAGACACGGTGAGCCACTACTCCCTCTCTGTCCTACCAACGCGCAGCCGAATCTCGATGGCATCGAGGTCCCACGCCACGGACATCAGCGGCTACTGTGTCGTGACCCTGTCGGTTAAGGGCACGGAGTATAAAAACTTTAAACTCCTCGTCCTCCCCCATCTCTGCGCTGCCGTCCTACTAGGGCTGGACTTCCAATCCCACCTCCAAAGCGTAACCCTAGCATACGGTGGACCCCTCCCCCCACTCACAGTCAACAACCAGCAAACGTTAAACCGCCCACCGCGTAACACCTGCAGCCTCTCCACCCTCAAGGTCCCGCCACCCTCTCTGTTTGCTAACCTTACCCCTGACTGCAAACCCGTCGCTACCAAGAGCAGGCGGTATAGCGCCGGGGACAGAGCCTTCATTAGCTCTGAGGTGCGGCGCCTCCTGAAAGAGGGCATTATCGAGGGGAGCAGCAGCCCCTGGCGTGCCCAGGTCGTAGTCGTAAAGACCGGCGATAAAAACCGCCTGGTCATCGACTACAGCCAGACCATAAACAGATATACCCAGCTGGACACATACCCCCTCCCCCGCATATCTGACATGGTCAATCAGATTGCACAGTATAAAGTATTCTCGACCATCGACCTGAAGTCGGCCTACCACCAACTCCCTATCCACCCTGAGGACCGCCAGTATACCGCCTTCGAGGCGAATGGGCGCCTATACCACTTCCTTAGGGTCCCCTTCGGTGTCACTAATGGGGTCTCGGTCTTCCAAAGGGAGATGGACCAGATGGTTGACCAGAACGAACTGCAGGCTACATTCCCCTACCTAGATAACGTCACTATCTGCGGCCGCGACCGGCAGGAACATGACGCGAATCTGGAGAAATTCCTCCGTACGGCCCAACGGCTGAACCTCACCTACAATAAGGAGAAATGCGTGTTTAACACCACGCGCCTTGCCATCCTCGGCTGCGTAGTGGAGAACGGAATCATCGGCCCCAACCCAGAAAGAATGCGCCCCCTCATGGAGCTACCCCTCCCCCACTGCCCTAAAGCACTTAGGAGAACCCTGGGGCTTTTCGCCTACTATGCCCAATGGGTACCCAATTACGCGGACAAAGCCAGACCCCTCCTGAAAGCCACTTCCTTCCCCCTCACGGAGGAGGCGTGCGCGGCCTTCTCCCTCATTAAGGGAGACATAGCCAAGGCCACGATGCACGCAGTGGACGAGTCCATCCCCTTCCAGGTGGAGAGCGACGCATCCGACTTCGCCTTAGCCGCCACCCTAAACCAGGAGGGGAGGCCAGTGGCCTTCTTCTCAAGGACCCTACAGGGCCCCGAGATCCGACATTCGTCGGTCGAGAAAGAGGCCCAGGCGATCGTGGAGGCAGTACGGCGCTGGAGGCACTACCTGGCAGGCAAACGATTTACCCTCCTCACCGACCAGCGTTCGGTGGCTTTCATGTTTAATAACAAGCTGAAGGGCAAAATCAAGAATGACAAGATTTTGAGATGGAGAATCGAGCTCTCCACCTACGATTATGAGATCTTGTACCGGCCAGGCAAGCTGAACGAATCCCCTGATGCCCTTTCACGAATGACATGCGCCAGCGCGCATATCGATAGGCTTCAGACCCTCCACGACCAGCTCTGCCACCCCGGAGTCACCAGACTCTACCATTTCATTAAGGCCCGCAACCTGACCTACTCCATCGAGGAGGTCAGGACCATGACCAGGAACTGCCAGACCTGTGCGGAGTGCAAACCGCACTTCTATAGGCCGGACCGAGCAAGCCTGATCAAGGCCACCCGCCCCTTCGAGCGCCTGAGCATCGACTTTAAGGGGCCCCTCCCGTCCTCTGACCGTAATGTGTACTTCCTCAACATCGTTGATGAGTACTCCCGTTTCCCCTTTGCCTTCCCCTGCCCTGACATGACCAGTAGCACGGTCATTAAGTGCCTGAATGCCCTCTTCGCCTTGTTCGGGTTCCCGAACTATATACACAGCGACCGGGGCTCCTCCTTCATGAGCGAGGAACTCCGGCAATACCTCCTAGAGAGAGGTATTGCAGCAAGCAGGACCACCAGCTACAACCCCAGAGGTAACGGTCAGGTGGAAAGAGAGAACGCGACGGTATGGAAGGCCGTCCTCTTAGCCTTAAAGTCTAAGGGCCTCCCAACCTCCCGCTGGCAAGAAGTCCTCCCGACAGCGCTGCACTCCATCCGGTCATTACTTTGCACGGCCACTAACACCACCCCCCATGAACGAATGTTCGTTTTCCCCAGGAAGTCGACTACGGGAACCACTCTACCAACCTGGCTGACCGCCCCGGGGCCGGTCTGGCTGCGGAAACACGTGAGGGCCCATAAAACGGACCCCCTGGTCGAGAGGGTGAACCTCCTGCACGCCAACCCCCAGTACGCCTACGTGGCGTACCCAGACGGGCGGGAGGACACTGTCTCCCTACGAGACCTCGTACCCTCAGCCGATCCGGAAACACCGCCACCACCCCCCCCCAACCTCAGCCGAGGTAGACGGCATGCCGGAACCCCACGAGCCCTCGCCGACCACGCAAACACCAGCATCAACACCGGATAAGGCACCAGCACCGGATAAGGCAACACCACCGCTGCGGCGATCGGAGAGGCTTACGAAGCCTCCGGACAGACTGACCTACCAGAATTGGTAGTACACTTCACCCCGCCGGACTTAATTCTAAACAAGGGGTGAATGTGGTAAACCACGTTCACTATCGTATCACTGTTAGTAGTTAGCACTGTTCACCACTGTTCGTTATAACTGTATCACTGACCACTATTGTATCACGGTACGAGGTCGCCTCTTGCCACACTGCTATACCTGGGATGACCACTGCCGACTCCGCCTTGGCTCCACCCACCAGGCCAGGTATAAAGGTGAGCGACTGGCTGGTATTCCTCCTGCTTGGATCGGATCACCCACGAGAGTGGGCTCTGTTATTTAGTCAATAAAAACCTTTAGTCACCTTCGTAACTCTTCGCCTTTTATTGGAGGAATTGATAGGTATATCAACCGTGTGAAGGACTGGGTTCACTGTCACCTTAAAATCCCCACAGATGCGGACCTTCTTTGGTTCCTCAGGCGTATTACTCAACGACCTCTTCATTACAGGAACGATGGGTGTAGCCCACTCGCTCCAGTCCATTTTGGACAGTACTCCTGAACGTTCCAACCCTTCCAGCTCTGCTTCAACAGCTGGTCTGATCGCATAAGGCACTGGTCTGGCCTTCAGAAACTTTGGGCTTGCATTTTCCTCTATTTTAATCATTGCTGTTATTCCTTTTAGTGTTCCTAGTCCCTCCTGGAACACTTCTTTTGCGTCAGTTAGCATTTTTGACAGTCGTCCAGGTGTGACGTCGTCATCCTTTTTGGCCTCAACCTTCAGTGCCTGTATGGAATGCCAATCTAATTGTATCTTCCGGATCCATTCACGTCCTAGCAGTGGTGGTCCTCCATCTGGCAATACATATATATCCATTTTAGGTATTTCCTGGCCTTTATATGTCACTTTCACCCTTATTTTTCCTTTGGGGTAGACTTTTTGCCCCGTATACGTCTTCAAGACAATCTCTGTAGCTTGCAAGGGTATGTGTGAAAATAGCCGCTTGTAGTCTCTTTGATTTGTGACCGTTAGAGCTGACCCTGTGTCCAATTCCATTTTCACTTGGACTCCGTCTATCTTGAGTGTAACCCAGATAGTCTGGTGATCCTCCATTTCTGTTACCTTATGTAGTTTCAGGCAACCCAGCTCCTTGATTCCGGAGTCTGTGTCACTTTTCTGTTCGTCTGAACCACTGTCCATCACCTGGTGTACCTTTTTGTACTTCTCCTGTGGAGATTTCTTACTGTTGGTTTTCTTCCCAGACCTGCAGACTCTTACTATGTGTCCTGCTTTCCCACACTGTCTGCACACTTGGTCCTTGAACCAACAATCTTTCTGGTCATGTGTTGTTCTGCCGCAGCGATAGCACTTCCCTGTTCCATAGGACATTTCATTGGTGCCATATTCTTGCGGTCTCCGTTGTATCTCTGCAGCGCCCCTTGCGGCTGCTTCGTGTGATACTGCCATACTGAAAACTTTGTCCAGCGTAAGGTCCTTTTCTGATAGAAGCCGTTTCTGGGTTACTTCACTTTGTAGCCCACACACAAACTTGTCCCTTAACGTATCTGCTAGTCCCGCTCCAAACTGGCAGTGTTTCGATAGCTTGCGCAGTTCCATTAGGTACTCAGTATTGCTTTCGTCTTTGCGTTGGTTCCTTTTATGGAACTTAAATCGTTCTGCTATCAGCAGCGGTGTGGGGTTTAAGTGGTCCTGTAGGATTTCTACTATGCTTTAAAAATTCTTGTTTACCGGCTTCTCTGGGGTTATTAGATTTCACAGTAACCCATAAGTTTTTGCACCCATGGAATTTAACAGAACCAATGCTTTATTAGCATCTGGCACTTCATTCGCCCTGCAGTACACCTCAATACTTTCCACATATGTCGCCCAATCTTCGACTTCATTGTCGAATGTAGAGATACTACCACTCTTCGGCATCCTTGGGTGTGAGTTAACTGTCAAAAATGGCGCCTTCCCCTTCTCCGCTGGCACAAAATGGCGTCTCCCGCACTTTCCTTTCTTCCCACGCTCGCCCTTCTTCTCCGCTGCGGCTTCTAAAAATGGCGTCTCCCGCACTCTTTCTTCTTCTCCGTGGCTCAATGGCGTCTCCCGCACTCCCCTTTCTTCACCCTGCGGACCCTGTTCAGCCCGTGAGCCCTGGCTGTGCTCTGCGCGTTCTTCTTTTTATATTTTTTGACGCCGCTCAGTCTAGAACCCAGCTGTTTCTCGACCCTCTCTCTCTCCGGTTTGTTTTTTCTCGACGCCGCTCGGTGTTCAACCCCCGGCTGCGCCCTGCGCTCTTCACCCTCTGTCTTACCCCGTCGATGCTGCTCGGCTTTCTCTCCGCCGTCAGTCGGCTCCAGCCGCCGCTGCTCGGGAAGGGTCTGCGCTGGACCTGTCGTCGGTCTCTTGCTGCTCGTCATGGCTGGGGAACCAAGCCCGGCTCTCCACAGCCTCCCCTGCTAAGTTCAATCTCTGCCTGACTGCTGGGCGGTTGCTCGTGGTCGACGCCAGTGCTCCTGGCCTCGGCTATTTAAAAAAAAAAAATTTATGTTGCAGGTAGATTCGAATCGACACTCGTCGCCACTTTTGGATCCGTGGTTCAGTGGATATGCTGTTATCAAATAATCACATGGATGCTGCACATTAACAATAAACAGGTCTTTACTGGAGGAGGGTAGTCTCAAGACTGGGGGTACAGAGGCATGCGCAAAGCTTATATACAGGTGTGGTCACTGCCGGTACAGGAGCTGTAAAAGTAGTTCTGACTTAAAGGCACATACACTACATGAACCATTTAAAAAACCTTTAGCTGACCCTCTAAACTGTTAACCTAGCGTTCTCCTCCCTTAAAGCCTACTCAACTAACTTAGCCTCTGCAACCTGGCACCGCAGGTATTCCCCCATTTTACAGGAGGTTTCTTCCTGTGCGTGTCTTTCTGGGGGACACAGGTCGACAGGCTGCGCTGGCTCTAGTCATTGCTGTGGATTGTATGGGGCTGATGGGATTACAACACCGGTGGTGGCTGCTATTTTCCCCTGGTTGGTCAGGAAGAAAGATCTTATCGACTCCAAGAGTGGCTCGATCGCAGCGGGAGGGATACCTGGCTCTGCCTTTTGGGCTGGGGCTGATGAATTCTTTCCCTTATTCTCCTTCCAGGGATTCTTACAATCCTTGCGCCAGTGGCCATCCTTCCCGCACCCGTGACAGTTTAACTTAGTCTGGGAGGGACGGTTCCCCTCCTGGTGCCACTCTTTCTTATTCTGGCTCCCAGGTTTAACCTCATGGACTTTTCCCTTGGGTTGGGGCATCTCGATACCCCTCATATTTTTAAATGCTATAGTGAGCTGGTGGATCACCGTTTCCTCGGTGGTCTGGGGGCTACTAGGGTCAAACCAGGCCGCAGCCTGGGCTTGGATTTGGGGCAGGCAGTTTGTCATTAGACAACGGAGCCAGTGGGTCAATTGAACTTGGTTCAGTAATGCCGGCGCTGGCATTCCCGGGCATGCGCTCTGGTAGACTGGCCACAGCCTGTCTGCGAACGCCTGCGGGGACTCCCCTGGGAGCTGTACCATTTTTTCCACCCAGGCGAACGGACTACCGTCATTGAGTCCCATGGCCTCCAATATCTCATTCCTCAAATCCTCCTACCCCTTTTTACATTCATCAGATAGGGTCTGGTGGAGATTACTCCCCAGAGAAAACAGCAGCATCTTAGCTTGCTCTGCGTCATCGCAGTCATTAACGCACGCTGCCTGTTCTATCTCCCTGAAGTGCAGAGAGGGGTCTCCCTTTTCGGTGAGCTTGGGGATGTGGCTATCCATGGCCCTGAGCTGTTGGGTGCCATGTGGCACCATAAACTGATTTTAGATGGCCCCTGGGTCCTCGTCATCAACGGGCGGGCCGTACCTCCGTTGTCGGAAGGGGTACACCGGTCCTGGTCCCGGCCTATCTAGCGGGGCCTGCTGTGCTTCCCCTACCACTTCATCCTCCACCCCCCCCTTGCTGCCAGACCTCCTGAAAACTCGGAGCTATGGGTGGCGGCCATGGGACCTTTGATTCCCTAGCCAACTTTGTCCTGGGTGCTGCCTATGGGACAGTTCGGTTTGGGTTGCTGGTAAAGTCTGACTGGCCCGCCTTCGGGCTGATGAGGCATATCATCCCCTTTGCCCTCAACAAGGCCATGCCCAAGCTTTCTATCTCCTCCCTACAGGGCCCGTGATTTGCCTCCTCGAACCCCCGGTCGCAGGCTAGCTTATATGCTGCCTTTACCTCCCTTACCCAAAAATTAAAAAAGAGCAGGAGGAGAAAGTAAGGTCGCAAATTGTGTCCTGCAGCCTTACCTCGCTGCCCCTCACCTCTATAACCTGGTATTCTAAGTGCTCCATCTTGCGCCTAGCGCTGGCTTTACTTTCAGCGGTCTGATACTCCAGGCGCTCTACCTTTGCCTGATGTTCCCGTTGCACCTCGATGGCCCGGGCCTCCAGACACTCTACTTTTGCCTGGTGTTCCTTGGCCGCCTGCGCACTTTCTTGGCTTAAAGCCTGAAGCACCACTAGCACCTTCTCTTCCGCTGCAACCTTATCCTGCATTTCTAGGGTCAATTTCTTGAGCTTGGCAGCCTGTGCTGCTACAACCCTGTCCAGCACTAGGACCTGTTTCTTATAGCACATTAACCAGACTGCCTTTTCAATTGCCCTCCTATGCTGTTTACTCGCCGTCCACTGGGCGGCGGCGTCTATGGGATGCTCGGCCTTTAACATAGCACCCACCCATTTCTTGGCGACATTGACCTTTCTACACACATAAGTGGACAACCTCTCTTCCATTGCGGTTTCTACCTCTGCACCACTGTCTGTTATATCGCATACTGTCGCCGATGTCCTTGCCACGGTCGCCATTTCTGTAGGGGGTTTTGGTTTGGGGTTTGTGTCTGGCCAGTCAGGCGTATCTGAGCTGCTCCAGCCCCGTGCGGTTCGAATCGCTTTCCCTCTGGTTCTGACCACCGGACTTATTTACAAGTAGCGATAGACAAACGAGACCAGTGGTTTGGTGCAAAGAAAACCAATGTTTATTAAAAATAGGGAAAAATAAAGACTATACAGAGAAAATCACTATGTATGTAACACAATTACACTTAGCAGGGGAGGAGAAACGGACACACCGAGGGAAAATGATTAACATGACAATTTTAGCAATCCCCTTAACTCCCACCCTTTACACCTATCTAAGTTGTCTTGCGATGGGCCAGAAAGTTTATGCTCACCAGTCTCGGATGTTAGAACGCCTGCTCCGTGCCCCATTGCCTGCCGATGTCTTTAGGGTTTTCACCGTCCAGAGCAGAGATACCCCAGTGATTTAAAATGTAACTGCAGGTATCCTGCTTCCCTTGGACGGGCTGTTCGTCGTCAATATTCTTGATGGTAAGGTAGGGCACCGGAGTCCAGGCGAGAGAGAGCTATGGCTTCCCGAGGGACTACTTATACCCCTTTCTGGGAGCCCTTATCACTCGCCAGATCAGCCTGTTTCTTTGTCTGACCTGGGCGTGTTGAAGATGATACAAAGGAAACCGTTCTGGGCCCATCGACCTGGATGGCCGGTTAATCAGTTTTTAAACGTCCCATAAGTGTTTTCCTTTGTGTAACTGGTCTTGTGATGGGGCCATTCCAGTTTTAATGCCCCGTTGATCGTTTCCAAACAGTGCTGAAGTCAGCTACCGAAGGTCTGAATGCAGCTATTACCCATTGATTATCTGTGCAAACGGCCTTGATGGGTTTTAATCAGAGGCTCGAATGCCACTGTTTGCTAACCATAGAGCACATATACCAGAAACGCTGTTTACGGAGGTCACGGTCCATCATCAAAGACCCTACCCACCCCAGCCACAGTCTGTTCGCCCTCCTACCATCTGGAAGACGCTACAGATGCATTCGCACCCGTACGACCAGATTTCGGAACAGCTTCTTTCCCAGGGCTGTCATCCTACTGAACTCCACAAATAAACACTAAAGCCTGCACATCTGCCGATGCACTTTATTATGGTCATATTTATGCTAATATATATGTACAAATGTATGTTGAAATGTTTAAGTGTCCTAATCCAAATTGTACACTCTCGGGAGCCGCAAGCCTACATTTCGTTGTACTGCACTTGTGTACTAACAATGACAATAAAAGTTGATTTGATTTGATTTGATTGAAGGCTTGTCTGCCTTCTAATTTCTGGAACATTCCTTCTTTGTCAGTCCAAACCTGAACTTTGCAGGCCTTGGCCATGAGGTTGACCGTAGCCATCTTGTTGGGCCCTGGAGCCCTGGATTTTAAACTCAGTCCAGCCAGGGTTTCTCCAATAAGCCAGAAGTAAATCTTCAGGGGAGACATGAAATTTGCGAATCCTTTCAACCCCTAGGTCTCTCTGTTCATGCACCCCCTTTAGGATTGTACGCTTTAGTTTATATTTCCTTTCTTCATTCTTTCTACCAAAATGTATCACTTTGCACTTTTCTGCGTTAAATTTCATCTGCCACATGTCCGCCCATTCCTCCAGCCAGTCTATGTCCTCTTGAAGTCTATCACTATCCTCCTCACTGTTCACTATACTTCCAAGTTTTGTGTCATCTGCAAATTTTGAAATTGTGCCCTGTACACCCACATCCAAGTTATTAATATATATCAAGAAAAGCAGTGTTCCTAGAACCGACCCCTGGGGAACGCCACTATATACCTTCCTCCAGTCTGAAAAACAAACGTTCACCATTACTCTCTGTTTCCTGTCACTTAGCCAATTTCACATCAATGCTGCCACTGTGCCTTTTATTCCACAGGTTTCAACTTTGCTGGCAAGCCTATTATGTGGCACTTTGTCAAACGTCTTTTGGAAGTCCATGTACACCACATCAACCGTGTTGCCCTCATCAACCCTCTCTGTTACCTCATCAAAAAACTCAATCAAGTTGGTTAAACATGATTTGCCTTTAACAAATCCATGCTGGCTTTCCTTCATTAATCCACACTTGTCCAAGTGCCTGTTAATTTTGTCCCTGATTGTTGTTTCTAAAAGTTCCCCACTACCGAGGTTAAAGTAACTGGCCTGTAGTTGTTGAGTTTATCTTTACACCCTTTTTTGAACAAGGGTGTAACATTTGCAATTCTCCAGTCCTCTGGCACCACCCCCGTTTCTAAGGAGTATTGGAAGATTATGGCCAATACCTCCTTCACTTCCCTCAGCATCCTAGGATGCATCCCATCTGGTCCTGGTGACTTATCTACTTTAAGTACAGCCAGCCTTTCTAGTACCTCCTCTTTATCAATTTTTATCCCATCCAGTATCTCCTCTACTACCTCCTTCACTATGTCTATGGCAGCATCTTTTTCCTTGGTGAAGGCAGATGCAAAGTACTCATTTAGCACCTTAGCCATACCCTCTGCTTCCATGCATAGGTCTCCTTTTTGGTCCCGAATCGGCCCCACCCCTCCTCTTACTACCCGTTTACTATTTATATGCCTATAGAAGACTTTTGGATTCCCTTTTTATGTTAGCTGCCAATCTATTCTCATACCATCTCTTTGCCCCTCTTATTTTCTTTTTCACTTCTCCTCTGAACTTTCTATATTTAGCCTGATTCTCAGATGTATTCGTGACCTGACATCTGTCATATGCACTCTTTTTCTGCTTCATCTTACTCTCTAACTCTTTCGTCATCCAGGGAGCTCTGACTTTGGTTGCCCTACCTTTCCCCCTAGTGGGAATGTACCTCGACTGTACCCAAACTATTTCCTCTTTAAAGGCAGCCCAATGTCCCATTACAGTTTTGCCTGCCAATCTTTGATTCCAATTTATCCGGGTCAGATCCGTCTCATCCCACTGAAATTGGCCTTCCTCCAATTAAGTATTTTTACTCTAGATTGCTCCCTGTCCTTTTCCATAGCTAATCTAAACCTTATGATCTATGATCACTGTTCCCTAAATGTTCACCTACTGACACTTGCTCCACTAGACCTACCTCATTCCCCAGAACCAGGTCCAGCAATGCCTCCTTCCTCATTGGGCCGGAAACATACTGATCAAGAAAGTTCTCCTGAACACACTTCAGAAATTCTTCCCCCTCTCTGCCCTTTACACTATTACTATCCCAGTCTATATTAGAATAGTTAAAGTCCCCCATTATTACTACTCTATAGTTCTTGCATCTCTCTGTAATTTCTCTGCAATTTTGCTCCTCCATATTTTTCCCACTTGTTGGTGGCCTATAGAATACACCTAGTAATGTAATGGCGCCTCTATTATTTCTTAACTCTAGCCATATAGATTCTGTCCTTGAACCCCTCCAAGACATCCTCTCTCTCCAGCACTGTAACATTCTCCTTAACCAATACTGCCATACCACCTCCTATCTTTCCTTCCCTATCTTTCCTGAACACCTTATATCGAGGAATATTTGATAGGAATATGAATCCTGCCCTTTTTTGCTATGACATCATATTCTCATGTGGCTACTTGCACCTGCAACTCACCAACCTTGTTTACTATGCTTCATGCGTTCACATACATACACTGTAAACCTATCTTAGACCATCCTGTGTTCTCTCTTAGTCTGACCCCACCTAATACTGTACCATTTCTTACTTTAGTGCTATCTGTCTCTCCCAATCCTTTGTGTCCTTTGTTTCTCCTTTCTAATGCTACATCCTGGTGCCCATCCCCCTGCCAACTTAGTTTAAACCCTCCCCAACAGCACCAGCAAAGCTCCCCACGGGAATATTGGTATCAGCTCTGTTGAGGTGCAACCCCTCCAGCCTGTACAGGTCCCACCTCCCCCAGAACTGGCCCAATGCCCCAGGAATCTCAAGCCCTCCCTCTTGCACCATCTTTCCAGCCATGCATTTATCTGCTCTATCCTTCTATTTCTATATACTCACTAGCTTGTAGCACAGGGAGTAATTCAGAGATTACTTTCTTTGAGGTCCTGCTTTTTCTAGCTCGCTGATTTCTGATGAAGGGTCATCGACCTGAAAGGTTAACTGTTTCTCTCTCCACAGATGCTGCCTGACCTGCTGAGTATTTCCAGCATTTTCTGTTTTTATTTCAGATTTCCAGCATCCGCAGTATTTTGCTTTTGATAAAATGTTATGTTCTTGTGAATTTTTTAAGATTTTGTTTACATTTCCAGTATTCTAAATGTGGGTTTAAATTTATGTTTACAAAGCAAGTTAACACTAAATCTGAACATTTCTACAGAAATTTCAATGTTACAACCTGAAGCACCACTAGATGGAGCTGTACAGCTTTCTCATCACATCACAGAACCACTGAACCTTTTCGAGCTGCTTGCCTGCAGTTAAGCTTAGAAATAATGATCAGCACCGTCTCAACCCATAAATTGTACTTATAAATTTTATTTTTATACATGCCTGTCTGCAACTTTATTTTCCTTTGCATTCCTGGTTCTAAGCCTCTACTCCATTGACCTTTTCTCTTCCCACCTCCAATCCTTTTCACCACCGGCATTCCCCACCCAAAGCTTCAGCCCCACTGGTCTTCCAGAATCTGCACCCTTCCCAGTCCTGCTGGTGTTCCCTACCCGGTTGCCTTCCTGGCCCTGCTTCTTTTGACTACTGGTGTTCCCCATTGAAAGCCTCAGTTTCACTAACCTTCCAAAGGTGCTCCTTTACTGTCATCCATAGGCCTTCCTGGGCAGCAGATACATGGAAAAATGGTGGACTGAAAGACAGAAGGACAAATGGGGCAGAGAGAAATGGTAGAGACAGAGACAACCGGAAGATATGGGTGCAGCAAGACAAAGGAGGATGTGATGAAATATTCCATTCATCACTGCCTGTGACTGTAGTTGGTTTCAGGTTCCCCCTTACCATTGTATTGCCTGTGACTGTGGTTGGTTTCAGGTTTCTCCTGACCATTGTATTGTGTATTGGAATGTATGGAATGTGTTGTGTGTAGGGCTCCGCCCATACCTGGCCTCTATGTAAGCCAGCTCAGTCTGGCCTGACAGCCAGTACTGCAGACCTCCAGGGAAGATACCTCTCTCCACTGCGTGTTATCTTCTAAGTTAATAAAAGCCTTGTTTTGTTTCGCTAACATCGAGTCTCGGGATTATTGAGGCACATCAATTTTATTAACTTATTTTTCAACACAATGGATCAACTCCTGAAACCCGAACGTTTGGATTTGGATCAGCATGCTCCGGACGCATCAGCACGCTTCGGACACTGGTTTGTGTGTATGGAATTCTTCCTGGACAATTCCGCAGCCGTCAAAGACGCTACGGACGCTGCGAGTATGAAACTCGGAATTCTGCGGAATTGGGTAAGCCACCGGGTTTACCCCCTCATCCAAGACGCCGACACGTACCTGGCCGCCTGCGACATCTTAAAGGCGCATTACCAGCAGCCTACGAATGAGGTGTATGCTAGGCATCTGCTCACCACTCGCGCACAGCGACCTGGGGAATCGGTGGAGGAGTTCCTAGGCACCCTGAAAATGCTTGGCAAAGACTGCAAGTGCCGAGATGTAAAAGCCGCAGTGTACACCGACGAGCTTGTTCACGATGCCTTTATCACAGGCCTCAGCTCCACTTACATCCGGCAAAGACTGCTGGAAAAAACGGGATTGGACCTGAAACAGGCTGCGGACACCGCGCGATCCCTGGATGTGGCCCAGAGAAACTTGGACGCCTACTCTTCAGCCCGCGCCGTCCACGCCGCCACGTGTGCACCAAGGGCGCCGCCATCTTGGAAGGCATCTTCCCCGCCCGGCAGCCCGACACCGTCGGGGCCCCGCTCTCCCCCCAGAAGCCCTACGACAGCCGCGACGCGTCGGGGACCCAACTGCTACTTCTGCGGGCAGCCAAAGCACACCAGAAACCTGTGCCCGGCGAAAGGCACCACCTGCTTTAAGTGCGGTAAGAAGGGGCACTTTGGGAAGGTGTGCAGAGGGAACCCCGCTGGAAAACCAAAACCCGCCACCGCCGCGTGTGCGCCGTGGGAGCGGCCATCTTGGACGCCATCTTGCCCGACCTCGTGGGGTCCGCCATCTTGTGAGCAGACAGCGCGGACGCCATCTTGTCTCGATCAGGGCCCTACAGTGGCATCGGTCACAGTGGACCAGACCAGGCCCCACCCGCTATCCAAATCAATGGAGGACATCGAGGTAAACGGGTGCGGGGTTAAATGTTTAATTGACAGTGGAAGCACGGAGAGTTTTATCCACCCGGAACTGGCACGACAACTCTCCCTAAAGGTGGTCCCTACTCGGGGTACCATCTCTATGGCTGATAAAACCCAGACATCGACCATTCTGGGTTACTGCACGGTACAATTGTCCGTTAACGGGACTGTATACGATAATTTTAAAGTATTAATCATGAAGAATCTATGCGCGAGCGTGATCTTGGGCCTGGATTTCCAGTGCAACCACCAAAGCATCACGCTCAAGTACGGTGGGTCCCAGCCGCCCCTCACAGTGTGCGGCCTGGCTACCCTGAAGATAAAGCCGCCTTCGCTATTCGCGAACCTTACCCCTAACTGCCGGCCAATAGCGACCAAAAGCAGGAGGTACAGCTGGGAGGACAGGCGGTTTATCGCAACCGAGGTAGACAGGCTCCTGAAAGAGCGCATTATTGAATGCAGCAATAGCCCGTGGCGCGCCCAAGTGGTGGTGGTAAGGGGTAGCGAGAAGAAACGGATGGTGATCGACTATAGCCAAACGATCAACAGGTACACCCAACTAGACGCCTACCCGCTACCCCGCATATCAGAAATGGTGAACCAAATCGCCCAATACCGGGTGTTCTCCACCATCGACCTCAAGTCAGCGTACCACCAGCTCCCTATCAGACCAGAGGACCGCCCGTACACCGCCTTCGAGGCGAACGGACGCCTCTACCAATTCCTCAGAGTCCCCTTTGGGGTGACGAATGGGGTCTCGGTCTTCCAGAGGGAGATGGATCGTATGGTCGATGACCACCACTTGCAGGCAACCTTCCCCTACCTCGACAACGTCACCATCTGCGGTCACAACCAGCAGGATCACGACTCGAACCTCGAGAGGTTCCTGAAAACCGCACAAAAACTCAACCTCACCTACAACGAGGACAAGTGCGTTTTCAACACCACGCGCCTCTGCATACTAGGCAGCGTGGTGGAGAATGGGGAAATCGGACCAGACCCCGACCGATTGCGCCCCCTACGGGAGCTGCCCCTGCCCAACACTCCCAAAGCCCTGAAAAGGTGCCTGGGGTTATTTTCTTATTATTCCCAATGGGTCCCCAACTACTCCGACAAAGCCCGCCCCCTCTTGAAAGCATCCTCTTTCCCGCTCTCTGCTGAGGCCCACGCCGCCTTCAAAAGCATTAAGCAGGATATTGAGCGGGCCACGCTACAGGCAGTGGACGAGAACACTCCATTTCAAGTGGAAAGTGATGCGTCTGACTTTGCCTTGGCGGCCACCCTCAACCAGGCGGGGCGGCCCGTAGCTTTCTTCTCGAGGACCCTCCAAGGGCCCGAGATCAGACACTCCTCCGTGGAAAAGGAGGCCCAAGCCATCGTGGAGGCAGTGCGCCACTGGCGCCACTACCTAGCCGGCAAACGCTTCACCCTACTTACCGACCAGCGGTCGGTAGCGTTTATGTTCAATAATAAACAGAGGGGGAAGATCAAAAATGATAAGATTCTTAGGTGGCGGATCGAGCTCTCCACCTTCGAGTATGACATCATTTACCGGCCAGGGGCCCTTAACGAATCCCCAGATGCCCTCTCACGAGGGATGTGTGCCAGCGCCACCGGGGATCGGCTACAGACCCTCCACAACGACCTCTGCCACCCAGGGGTCACGCGGCTGTTCCACTTCATAAAGTCCCGCAACTTACCCTACTCGATTGAGGAAGTTCGGTCTCTGACCAGGAACTGCCGCACTTGCGCTGAGTGCAAGCCTCGGTTCTACCACCCTGATAGAGCCCACTTAATCAAAGCTACACGGCCCTTTGAGCGGCTCAGCTTAGATTTCAAGGGCCCCCTCCCGTCCGTCGACCGCAATGTTTACTTCCTGAACATTGTGGACGAATACTCCCGGTTCCCATTCGCCTTCCCCTGCCCAGACATGACCAGCGCCACGGTCATTAAATGCCTCAACAGCCTGTTCTGCCTGTTTGGTATGCCGAGCTACATCCACACGGATAGGGGGGCGTCCTTCATGAGTGAAGAGCTACGCCAGTACATGCTGTCCAGGGGTATCGCCACGAGCCGTACCACCAGCTACAACCCCCGGGGTAACGGTCAAGTGGAGCGAGAGAACGGGACAGTATGGAAAGCAGTCACTCTAGCTCTAAGGACCAAGGGCCTCCCTATCTCCCGCTGGCAGGAAGTCCTCTCAGATGTGCTCCATTCGATACGGTTGCTATTGTGTACTGCCACTAATGCCACGCCTCATGAACGAATGTTTAGCTTCCCCCGGAAATCCACCTCAGGCGTATCCATGCCGTCATGGCTCTCCACCCCGGGTCCGGTATTCGTGCGAAGGCATGTGAGGGGGCATAAGACGGACCCTCTCGTGGAGCCAGTGCACCTACTCCACGCCAACCCCCAATACGCGTATGTCCGGCACGCCGACGGAAGGGAGGACACCGTGTCAATAAAAGACGTCGCCCCAGCCGGTAACGACAACAACCACGGCAATAGCAGCAACAACGACCACAGCAACTCTTACCCACCCACTACTCTTTCATCACCCCCGGAAGAACATCGACCAACGGCACCCCCACCAACTACCCCTTCAACAACCCTGGCGGCATCCCCGGCAGAGACCCAGGAGGCCACCGGGGACACCCAGCCGACACCCGCGACACCACAACAGCCACGTCGGTCGCAGAGGACTACCAAATCCCCGAACAGACTAAATCTATAGAAGGGGTGAATGTGATGAAATATTCCATTGATCACTGCCTGTGACTGTGGTTGGTTTCAGGTTCCCCCTTACCATTGTATTGCCTGTGACTGTGGTTGGTTTCAGGTTTCTCCTGACCATTGTATTGTGTATTGGAATGTATGGAATGTGTTGTGTGTAGGGCTCCGCCCATACCTGGCCTCTATGTAAGCCAGCTCAGTCTGGCCTGACAGCCAGTACTGCAGACCTCCAGGGAAGATACCTCTCTCCACTGCGTGTTATCTTCTAAGTTAATAAAAGCCTTGTTTTGTTTCGCTAACATCGAGTCTCGGGATTATTGAGGCACATCAGAGGACAAATGAGGGGTTGAGAACAGAAGAGATGGGTACAGAGAGAATGGGAGAGCTGGTGCTAGCAGATCATAGAGAGACATGGGCACTGCAGGTTACGGGCAGACATTGGGAAAGACACATGGGATAGAGAGCTTGGAGCAAAGAGAGATGAGAGAGAACAATATTGTAGAGAAGAAAGATTGTGTGGACAAATCAAAGAACAGAGGGAGCACTTGGGGGCAAAAATAGAGAAAAAGAGATGGAGAGATTGAGGGAGAAAAAATGTGAGCAGAGAGACAGATACAAGGAGATAGAATGAAAGAGACAAAGATTATGGCACTGGACTCAGCATGAGTAACTCCATGGGGTATACATGTATCATGTGTGTGTGTGTGTGTAAAATATACGATAGATATAAATAGCATAGATGCATTTCAGGGGAAGCTCACTTAGTACATGAGGGAGAAAGGAATAGAAAGGTATGTTGATAGGATGAGATGAAGTGGGATGGGAGGATGTTCGTGTGGAGCATAAACTCTGGCATGGACGAGTTGGGCGTAATGGCCTGTTTTTGTGCTGTAAATTCTATGTAATATACACACAATGCTCATATAGGGTAAGCTGGTATGAAGAATTCCCTGCTGGGGAGAATACAGCAGATCACCTTGAGGGGTCAGGTGAGGGGAAATTTAGAAATCTAAAGAGAAAGGTCAAGGCAATAGAGCAGTGTAGTGATTTGGGTAAAAATAAGCAGAGTGTGACAAGAAGGGACAGAGGCCTAGAAATTCAGTGGGCTTTGCGCCCAGTTACCGCCCAAAGAGGGCTTCTGCGCCACTTGAGGAGTTTGCGCTGATATTCAGTGCTGCGGTAATGGCGGCGGTAGCCGGTAGCGCTGCGCCGACACCGATGACGTCATCGGTGTGCGCAGTGCCCCGGTTCCGCCCCGCCCCCCATATTTAGTTGCGGCCGCCTCTTCCGCAGCGGCCGCAAACAACGATGTAAAGACGGGGCCGTCCTGCAGCCTTAGTGGGGCGAGTTAAGGCGGAGGTGCGGCCTGCCTGCACCTCCTTCCCCGGCCTCCTCCACCACCCCCCCCCCCGGCATTGCCGGCTGTTTTCCGGGAGCCCGGCACTTCTCCGTGGTGCCGGGCTCATTTGCCGGCACTATCAAGCGGCGATCTCCCCGTTGCAGGCACCTCCCCCTTAAGAGAAGGAGGAAGGCCTGCAGTACCGCAGCCTGCCGCTCCGCAGCGGGTGGCGCTGCGGCACCTAGCGCGCCGAAATTCACTTTCAGCGCCCCAAGCGGGGGCGGGCACACCCTGGAATAACGGCCGGTTTCGACTTGGGGCGCAGAAACTGAATTTCCGATGGGCGCAACTGGCTCCGCGCGCAGCGCTAACTTCTGGGCGCTAGCCAGCTGGCGGGCCCAAAGTGAATTTCTAGCCCAGAGAGCTTAATGGTAGCACTGCAGCAGAGAATAAGATCAAAGCAGGGAGTAATGGTAAAAAAAAATTAAAGGCTCTTTATCTGAATGCACGAAACATTCGTAACAAGATAGACAAACTAGTGGCACAAATAAAGATAAATGGGTTTGTTCTAATAGCTATTACAGAGACATGGTTGCAAGGTGGCCAAGGTTGGGAACTAAATGTTCCAGGCTACTTGACGTTTCGAAAAGACAAGCAGAATGGAAAAGTAGGGGGAGTAGCTCTGATAATAAAGGATGACATAAGAACAGTAGAGAGAAAGGATCTCAGCTCAGAAGATCAGGAAGTAGAATCAGCATGGGTGGAGATAAGGAATAGCAAGGGGCAGAAAACACTGGTAGTAGTAGTATATAGGCCCCCTAACAGTAGCGATACTGTTGGACAGAATATTAATCAAGAAATAGTAGGAGCTTGCAACAAAGGTAATGCAATAATCTTGGGGGACTTTAATCTTCACATATATATAGACTGGACAAATCAAATTGGCAAAGGTAGTCTGGAGGACGAGTTCATGGAATGCATTTGGGACAGTTTCCTAGAACAATATGTCATGGAACCAACCAGGGAACAGGCTATTTTAGATCTTGTATTTTGTAATGAGACAGGGTTAATTAGCAATCTCATAGTAAAGGATCCTCTGGGGGCAGAGTGATCATAATATTATAGAATTTCACCTTAATTTTGAGAGTGACTTGCCTAAGTCCGAAACTAGAGTCTTAAACTTAAATAAAGCCAATTACATAGGTATGAGGGGCGAGTTGGCTAAGTTAGATTGGAAAAATAGATTAAAAGGTATGGCGGTAGATCAGCAGTGACTAGCATTTAAAGAACTATTTCATAATTCTCAACAAAAATACATTCTATTGAGAAACAGAAACTCCACGTGAAAAGCGATCCAACTGTGGCTAACTAAAGAAGTTAAGGATAGAATTAGATTGAAAGAGGCAGCTTATAATGTTGCAAAGAATAACAGTAAACCTGAGGATTAGGAGAGTTTCAAAAACCAGCAAAGGTTGACCAAAAAATTGATTAAAAGGGAAAAAATAGAATGAGAGAAAACTAGCAAGAAATATAAAAGCAGATTGTAAGAGTTTCTACAAGTATATAAAAAGGAAAAGAGTAGCAAAAGTAAACATTGGTTCCTTAGAGGCTAGGGCAGGAGAAATTATTATGGAGAATAAGGAAATGGCAGAAACGTTAAACAAATATTTTGTATCTGTCTTCACAGTAGAAGACACAAAAAGCATACCAAAAATGATGGAGAACCAAGGGTCTAATGAGGGTGAGGAACTTCACGTAATTAATATAAGTAGAGAAAAAGTACTAGAGAAACTAATGGGACTAGAAGCCGACAAATCCCTTGGATCTGATGGCCTACATCCTAGGGTTCTAAAAGAGGCCAGTGCTGGGACTAGAGTCCTGGCGGATCATATAACTAGGGCTGTAGAGCGGGCTTTAAACTAGTGGGGGTGGGGGGGGGGAGGTTCCTAGAGAACAAATAATAAAAATAACAGAGAAGGTCATAGGCTAGGTAGCAGTGGGGAAATTAAAAACCAGAGCATGTCAGGAAGGGGCAGAAGGTATGGAGTAAAAGGTAAAGTAATAAAAAGGGCAAAAGCAGGAACTAAGTGTCACAAAACATATTTGAAAGTTCTCTATCTGAATGCACGTAGCATTCGTAACAAAATAGACGAGTTAATGGCACAAATAACTACATATGGGTATGATCTTGTGGCCATTACAGAAACATGGCTACAGGGTGACAATGCCTGGGAATTAAACATACCAGGTTATTTAACGATCAGGAAGGACAGGCAGGAAGGGGAGCTGGGGTGGCTATGTTAATAAAGGAAGGAATCACTGTAATACAGAGAAATGATATTGGGTCAAAAGATCAGGATAATGAAACAGTTTGGGTGGAGATAAGGAATAATAAGGGGAAAAAAGCACTAGTGGGCGTAGTCTATAGGCCTCCGAACAGTTGCAACTCTGTTGGATGGAGTATCAATCAGGAAATAGTTGAGGCTTGTAATAAGGGAACATCTATAATTATGGGGGATTTTAACTATCATATTAATTGGACAAATCAAATTGGGCAGGGCTGCCTTGAGGATGAGTTCATTGAGTGTATTAGGGATGGGTTTCTTGAGCAGTATGTAACTGAACCGACCAGGGGGCAAGCAACCTTAGGTCTGGTCCTGTGTAACGAGACAGGATTAATTAAAAATGTCCTAGTAAAGGGTCCCCTTGGAATGAGTGACCATAACATGGTTGAATTCCATATTCAATTAGAGGGTGAGAAGGTTGGATCTCAAACAAGCGTGCTAAGCTTGAATAAAGGAGACTATGAAGGTATGAGAGCGAAATTGAGTAGAGTGGATTGGGAAAATAGATTAAAGGGTAAGACGATACATGATCAGTGGTGTACATTTAAGGAGTTATTTTACAACTTCCAAAAAATATATACTCCACCGAGAAGGGTGTAAAAGAAGACAGCCATCCGTGGCTAAGTAAAGAAATTAAGGATAGTATTCGACTAAAAACAAGGGCATATAAGGTAGCCAAATCTAGTGGGAGGATAGAGGATTGGGAAAACTTTAAAAGACAGCAAAAAATAACAAAAAGATTGATTAAGAAAGGGAAGATAGATTATGAAAGTAAATTAGCAAAAAATATAAAAACAGATAGTAAGAGTTTTTATAGTTATATATAAAGAAAAAGGGTGGCTAAAGTTGGTCCCTTAGAGGATGAGACCAGGAAATTAATGGTGGGAAATATGGAGATGGCAAAAACACTGAATGAATATTTTGTATCAGTCTTTACAGTAGAAGACACTAAGGCCTAGAAATTCAGTTAAGGCCCACCAGCAGGCTAACGCCCAAAAGTTAGCGCTGCGCGCGGAGCCACTTGCGCCCGCTGGAAATTCAGTTTCAGCGCCCCAACTCGAAGGCAGCCGCTATTCAAGGGTTTCGGCGCCCCCGCTTGGGGCGCCGAAACTGAATATCGGCGCGCTAGGTGCCGCAGCGCCACCCGCTGCGGAGCGGCAGGCTGCGGTACTGCAGGCCTCCTCCTTCTCTTAAGGGGGAGGTGCCTGCAACAGCGAGATCGCCGCTGGATTGTGCCGGCAAATGAGCCTGGCACCACGGAGAAGTGCCGGGCTCGCGGAAAGCAGCCGGCAATGCCGCGGGGGGGGAGGTGGAGGAGGCCGGGGAAGGAGGTGCGGGCAGGCGGCCGCCAAAAAAGCGGCCGGCCGCACCTCCACCTTAAAGCGCCCCAGTAGCGCAGCAGTACGGCCCCGTTTTTCCAGCGCTGTTTGCAGCCGCTGCAGAAGAGGCGCCGCAACTAAATATGGGGTTTGGGCCGGAAGCGGGGCGGAACCGGGGCACTGCGCATACCGATGACGTCATCGGTGTCGGCGCAGCGCTACCGGCTACCGCCGCCATTACCGCAGTGCTGAATATCAGCGCACCCTCTTACACTGGCGCAGAAACCCTATTTGGGCGGTAACTGGGCGCAAATCCCACTAAATTTCTAGGCCAAAGAATATCCCAACACTGGACAAACAGGGGGCTAAAGGGGGGGAGGAGGTAAACATGATCAAAATCACTAAGGAAGTGGTACTCGGTAAAATAATGGGACTCAAGGCGGATAAATCACCTGGACCTGATGGCTTACATCCTAGGGTCTTGAGGGAAGTGGTGGTAGGGATTGCGGATGCATTGGTAATAATTTTCCAAAACTCCCTGGACTCAGCAAAGGTCCCGGCAGACTGGAAAACTGCTAATGTAACACCCTTATTTAAAAAGGGCAGTAGACAGAAGGCTGGAAACTATAGACCAGTTAGCCTAACATCTGTGGTAGGTAAAATTTTGGAGTCCATTATTAAGGAGACAGTAACATGACATTTGGATAATCATAATTTAATAGGACAAAGTCAGCATGGTTTTATGAAGGGGAAGTCATGTTTAACAAATTTGCTGGAGTTCTTTGAGGAAGTAACATATAGGGTGGATAAAGGGGAACCAGTGGACGTACTGTATTTAGACTTCCAAAAGGCATTTGACAAGGTGCCACACAAAAGATTATTGCTTAAGATAAAAAATCACGGGATTGGGGATAATATTCTGGCATGGATAGAGGATTGGCTATCTAACAGAAGGCAGAGAGTTGGGATAAATGGTTCATTCTCAGACTGGCAATCAGTAACTAGTGGTGTTCCACAGGGGTCAGTGCTGGGTCCCCAACTCTTTACAATCTATATTAACGATTTGGAGGAGGGGACCGAGTGTAACATAGCAAAGTTTGCAGATGATACTAAGATGGGAGGGAAAGTAGCAAGTGAGGAGGACATAAAAAACCTGCAAGGGGACATAGACAGGCTAAGTAAGTGGGCAGAGATTTGGCAGATGGAATACAAGACTGGAAAGTGTGAGGTTATGCACTTTGGCAGGAAAAATCGTAGAGCAAGTTATTATCTTAATGGCAAGAAACTGGAAAGTACTGAAGTACAAAGGGATCTGGGGGTCCTGGTGCACGAAACTCAAAAGGTTAGTATGCAGGTGCAGCAAGTGATTAAGGAGGCCAATGGAATGTTGGCTTTCATTGCTAGGGGGATAGAATATAAAAATAGGGAGGTATTGCTTCAGTTGTACAAGGTATTGGTGAGACCGCACCTGGAATACTGCGTACAGTTTTGGTGTCCATACTTAAGAAAGGACATACTTGCTCTCGAGTCAGTACAAAGAAGGTTCACTCGGTTAATCCCGGGGATGGACATATGAGGAGAGGTTGAGTAGATTGGGACTCTACTCATTGGAGTTCAGAAGAATGAGAGGCGATCTTATTGAAACATATAAGATTGTGAAGGGGTTGGATCGGGTGGATGCGGGGAGGATGTTCCCGATGATGGGTGAAACTAGAACTAGGGGGCATAATCTTAGAATAAGGGGCTGCTCTTTCAAAACTGAGATGAGGAGGAACTACTTCACTCAGAGGGTGGTAGGTCCATGGAATATGCTGCCCCAAAAAGCTGTAGAAGCTACATCATTACATAAATTTAAAACAGAAATAGAGAGTTTCCTAGAAGTAAAGGGAATTAAGGGTTACGGGGAGCGGGCAGGAATTTGGACGAGTCTAGGTTCAGATCGGTCATGGCCCTGTGGGTAGCGGAGCGGGCCCAGGGGCCATGTAGCTTGATCCTGCTCCTATTTCATGTGTCTAATTCTGTTAGATTCAGGAGATGGTTCTGTGATAGTAGATTGGCGGTTAGGATCAGATCAGCCATGATCTTATTGAATGGCGGAGCAGGCTCGAGGGGCCGATTGGCCTACTCCTGCTCCTATTTCTTATGTTCTTAGAGATAGTGGATGCATTGGTTTTGATCTTCCAAAATTCCCTGGATTCTAGAATGGTCCCAGTGGATTAGAAGGTCACAAATGTAACACCGCTATTCAAGAAAGGAGGGAGAGAAAAACAGGGAACTACAGGCCAGTTAGCCTGACAGCAGTCGTCGGGAAAATGCTGGAATCCATTGTTAAGGAAGTGGTATCAAGTCACTTAGAAAAATCACAAAAAGATTACAGAGTCAACATGGTTTTATGAAAAGAAATTTAACAAATATGATTTCCCTAAGAGTTTTTTGAGGGTGTAACTAGCAGGGTAGATAAAGGTGAATCAGTGGATGTAGTATATTTGGAATTCCAAAAGGCAGAAAACAGAGAGTAGGGATAAACAGATCTTTTTCAAGTTGGCAGGCTGTAACTAGTGGGGTGATGCAAGGGTCAGTGTTGGGGCCTCAGCTATTTACAATCTATATTAATGACCTAGATGAAGGAACCGAGTGCAATGTATCCAAGTTTGCTGATGATACAAAGCTAGGTGGGACAGTAAGCTGTGAGGAGAACACAAAGGGGGTGATTTTGCCGATGCTCAGGGGTCGGGTTTGGAGGTGGGACTGCTGGCAAAATCAAAAAGATTGGCAGCGGGTTCCAAATCCGCTTCCAAACTGTCTCCAATCAATCTTCCCAGGAGTCGGGTCCCCGATTTGCGCAGGGACCCATCTCCTAGCGGCGGGAAGAGGATTACAGCCACTTAACTGCTTGTTAACAGGTAGTTAACAGGCAGTTAAGAGGCTTTTTCCAATTTTGCCAGGTCGACTGCGGGCTTCCCGATGTCTGGACACCACACCAGGTAAGTGTGGCGTGTTGTGAGTCTGTTGAAGTGTTTCTTCATTGATGACAGCTGCAGAAGTGGTGTGAAGGAACCAATGGTACACTGGTGAATTTCAGAGGTAAGGAAATGCTGGGAAAATCATTTTAAATGTATTTAGACTTTTCTGTAGGTAATTAGATTTGAAGTGATGGTGTAGTCCCACATTTGGAGAATCTCTCTCACCAGTGACAGATCGCTTCTGTAACCTCACCTGCAGCTGCCACCTGTTTTATCCTAAGGAGAGAGTCGCTGGAGAGCCTGGGTGCAAGGGCTCACCTTTGTACAGTGATTGGCACCTCAATGCTGTCAAACACTGAAAAATCATGTCAAACAAAAATGAGCATGTCCCCTTTAAGAAAACCGGCAGATGACGCATCATCAACTGATGTCATCTGACACCGGCATCTGTGCATCGTTGGGGGCGGGATTGGAACCCACAGGTCAGCTGACCCGCTCCCAACTCGCCTCTTCAGGTAAGATCATGGCCAGAGTCTGCAAAGGGATATAGATAGACTAAATGAGTGGGCAGTAAGTTGGCAGATGGAGTATTATGTAGGGAAATGTGAGGTTATTCATTTTGGTAGGAAGAATAGAAAAACGGAATATTTTTTAAATGGTGAGAAACTTTCAAATGTTGGTGTTCAGAGAGATTTGGGTGTCCTCGTGCAAGAAACACAGAAAGCTAGCACGCAGGCACAGCAAGCAATAAGGGAGGCAAATGGCATGTTGGCCTTTATTGCAAGGGGTTGGAGTATAAGAGTAAGGAAGTACAGGGCCTTGGTGAGACCACACCTGGAGTACTGTACACAGTTTTGGTCTCCTTATCTAAGGAAGGATATACTTGTCTTGGAGACGGTGCAACAAAGGTTCACTAGATTGATTCCCGGGATGAGAGGGCTGTCCTATGATGAGAGGTTGTGTAGAATGGGCGTATACTCTCTGTGAGAGGTGATCTCATTGAAACATACAAGAGTCTGAAGGGGATTGACAGGGTAGATGCTGAGAGGTTGTTTCCCCTGGCTGGAGTATCTAGAATTAGGGGGCATAGTCTCAGGATAAGGGGTAGGATGAGGAGGAATTTCTTCACTCAGAAGGTTGTGAATCTTTGGAATTCTCTGCCCCAGAGGGCTGTGGATGATGAATCGTTGAGTATATGCAAGGCTGAGATAGATAGATGTTTGGACTGTAGGGGAATCAAGGGATATGGAGATCGGGTGGGAAAGTGTTGTTGAGGTCGATGATCAGCCATGATCTTATTGAATAGCGGAGCATGCTCGAAGGCTCGTATGCCCTACTCCTGCTCCTATTTCTTATGTTCTTATTAAGACTGAGCTTCATTCCTACCACTGAAGAAAAAAGGACACAGGAATGTCAGAGCAGCATGCTTCATGGTGCCCACCAGTATTGAGGCCCTGACAATCCAACAGGTGAGGACAGAGCAGGTTTATTTATTTAGAGCTCATTGTATATACTTAATATTTATTTCTTTATTACCATAGTCCTATCCTTTTTGTCCTGACAGCAAGTCACCTCCTGCAATAGTTTTCTTCCTTAGCTGGGTGGCACCTGTTCTGATTAAGTGAGGGCTCACACGGTACTCACATGTTGGTGGCACCCAGACCAACTAACGCAAAATTGAATGGAAATACAGATTTCTTATTGCCCATCAGCCGCTTATCCAATTCTGATTCAGTTTAATGATACATTCATTTTTTCAAGGGATGCCAACAAAGTTGATGTGTCTAATAATTGCAGGTTAGCTATTATAGGCAAGCCAATACCCTGAATTAAGGCAGATTTGACCACTTGAGTCAGGTGAGGGTCTATGAAAGCTACTCAATGCAGAATGATTCCAGTTAACATCAGAATCCAACCTTATCCATTGGCAGGAAGAAGCATACAGCCAATGCACGATCATGGAAAATGGATACAACAGATATTTTATTTATTAATTGTTAAAAATGTCAAGTTAGTAAAACACTGAACCTAGAAAAAATACATACACTAAGTTTAAACACTTAGAAGCAGGAAAACATGATTCCTGCCTGGCCCTTTCACTGTGTGTACTAGTGTATCACAGGCTGTGTGTCAATAGATGTCAAAACGGCATTAACCCACCATGTCATTTCCCCCAGATCCTGATCCAGGCCTGGATTAACTGTGGAAAATGTGACCTAAAGAAGAATGGGTTTTAAACAAACAAATTTAAACTCAATAGTATCTTTTTGAGCACTCATTAAGCGTACATTGGAATTTTATTCAGAATTATACAAAATAGACATCCAAAATGAGACTACTTAAATTATTATGCTGTTTATTTTACAAAAGGTACCCAAATGGCTCCCTGCAAAGTCTATTATCTGAATGAATATAGGGTGTTAGTATAAGATACATAGGGGGAGAAATTCAGTTGGTTGCACCACCCGTTAGCGCCTTAAGAGGGCGATAAGTGGGGCGCGAGCCAGCTAGTGCCCGGGCGCGGCGAGACCTGCGCCTCTCGCGAAATTGAGCAGACATTTAGCGGCGGCGCAAAACCGCAACACCCGCTCAGCTGTGCGCGCAGCTCCCGACGTCATTTCATGGTGCAACGCCCTTGGGGCGCCCCGAACCGGAAATTCAGTGGCGCCCCCCCCCTCCTTTCCGCCTGTCTCTCCCAGCGACTGGTTGACTGGAATGGTTCCCAGTCGCTGTGGGGCTGGGGGGGCGCTATTTAAAGGGGGCTCTTCCTGGCTTCTTTGTGGTAGCCATTTTTGGACCACTCCTTCTGTGTGAGAGAGAGATTTGCAGAGAGACAAAGGGAGAGAGCTTTCTGCATTGAGTCAGCGCTCGCACAGGTACTTCTGGCTTCGGCCCAGAACTTTGTAGTTGGTTTGCTTTTTCACTGGCATAACCTTGAGTGGCCATATGCTATGGGGGCTGCAAAGGGTGGAAACGTTGGGCTTCTCCATTACATTGAGAGGGCTCAAAGACGCCGAAAGAGTGCCAATCATGGCCAGGCGGAGGAGGGCCAACAGGCGTCGGCACACGAGACCTTACCGTCCCAGGGTTTTCCGCCAACAGTTCTCATACCTCAACATGTCTGAGTTTTCGGAGGCTTCGATTCAGCAGGGAGGTGGTCACTGAGCTCTGCCACCTGCTTCAGCCAGATCTGCAGCCTCAACTGAGGAGCAGGACATCTATGTCGGTGGCAGTTAAGGTGACAGTGGCTCTCAACTTCTATGCCACCGGTTCCTTCCAATCCGCTACTGGGGACATTGCCAATATCTCCTAGTTCGCGGTGCATTGCTGCATCCGTCAAGTCACGAATGCCCTCTTTAAAAGGAGACGTCAGTACATCTCCTTCCCCATGACCCTGGACAAGCAGCAAGAGCGCGCAATGGGATTTGCGAGAATAGCGAGCTTCCCCATGGTCCAGGGCGCCATTGATTGCAAGCATGTGGCTTTGCGGACGCCGCAAGAGAATGCCGAGGATTACCGCAACTGGAAGGGGTTCCATTCGTTGAACGTCCAGTTGGTCTGTGACCACAGACAGCTGATACTCGCTGTCGATGCCCGCTTTCCAGGCAGCAACCACGACGCCTTCATCCTGCGCCAGACCTCTGTGGCAGACCTTTTCGAAGCCCCGGCTCACCCAGGAGGCTGGCTTCTCGGGGACAAGGGCTATCCTCTGTGCACCTGGCTGATGACCCCGCTCCGTGCGCCCAGCACCCCTGCTGAAGAACAATACAATGAGAGTCATCAAGCGACCAGGAACATCATTGAGCACACAATCGGCGTGCTCAAGCAACGGTTCCGCTGTCTGGACCATTCCGGGGGAGCCCTTCAGTACTCACCTGAGCAAGTCTCCCATTTCGTTGTAGTGTGCTGCATGCTGCATAACCTGGCAATCCTCAGGACTCAGCCACTGCCACCAGACATTGGAGCACCAGCAGAGGAGGAGGAGGAGGAGGAGCACCAAGACAGGAGGGAGGCACAAAGTGCAAGGGCCGTCCATCAGTGGCTTATTGCAAGTCGGTTCTAGGCCCCCTCTGAGGGAATGGCTTGTGCCATTGAAAGAACATGAATGGAACCGTTCCGCAACCCCTAAGCCGGTCAAGGCAACAAATAGTTCAAAGAGCAAACATGCACATTCTGAATAAAGACGCTTCTTTATTTAACAAACTGTGTGCCCTTCCCGCATGACAAAGTAATAGAGAGAAACCCCAAAAAAAGCAGTCAGTCACATAACTGGCTCTCACAACCTGGAGACAATGAACAAAAGAGTAACCAAAAAATGACCATGATCTTCGGCCTTCAATAAAAAAATTAACAGCATTTTGCCACACCTCCTACTTTTTGCCCTTCGAGGGTGATCTGCTTCGCTTGCGAGATTGGCCCCTTCCCACCCTGCAGCTCCTCCGCAATGGGACCCCAGTGGCTGCAGCAAGCCTGGGGGAAGGCTGCTGTTTGTCAGATACTGAGTCAGCAAATGCCCTTGAGGTACGGCCTCGACCAGCTCTGGGCCTGGAGGGCCCGGCTGCTGACTGCTCCAACTCTGCATGGGCGGCAGCAGTCTGTCCTACAGGTGGTGGCAGCTGCAGTGGAGAAGTAACAGTATTGGCAGCAGGAATGCTGCCATCCTGACAGAGGACAGCCACTCCCTGGTCCGACGACACACTGGCACTCCCATGGAGCAGCACTGCAGCATGCGGAGCAATCTGCTGAAGCACAGACTGCTGGCCTGCTGCGGCATGGCGAGGGCCCCGGCGATTCGTGCCCGATCCAGCGAGGGTGGTAGCAGTCAGTGCTCGTGTGGCCTCAATCTGCGTCTGCAGCCACTGACTGCATTGCACCACTAAGCACTTGCGTGGAAGCCGCCTGTGCTGTGCCAAAGTCCTGCAGACTCCTTGCCTGTGCTGTGCCGAAGTCCTGCAGACTCCTTGCCAGTGCTGCGCCGAAGTCCTGGACACTCCTTGCCAGTGACTCAATGGATTCAGGCATCCTTGCCACTGCAGCCATGAGCTCAGTGTGCCTGTGCTCCGCCTGGGCGCTCATTTCAGTGAGGAGCCGCACCTCTTCTGCGCTCACTGTAGCAGGACTCGAAGCCAGACTCTCCCTCCGGGGAGAAGGCCGCCGAGCTTCCCTACCCCCCCCCCCCACCGCGTTGCTGCAGCCCGCTGGGCCCCAGAGCTTCACCCTCCTCAGACCCTTCCCCCCCCCTGCTCCCCTCCAGGGAAGACGTGTCCCCATTATGGTCATGGGCTGCCTCGGCTGAGGGTGGCACTGATGGTCTGGCTTCCTCTTCCTCCTCGCCTTCAGAATCATTCACAGTGGCAGCTTGAGGGCCCGCCTCCTCACCTGGCAAATCAGCATCTGAAAGCAGGGAGGTACAAGAGTGGCTTTAGCGTGAGGACAGGGTGGCAGCGAGGGAGGCATGAGTGCTGCAGTGCACTCTATTGGTACGATAGTGGCAAAGGATGCTGGTGTGAGGCACAAGTGGAAGGAGGTCAAAAAGGTGATGACCTTACCATTGCTGTCCAGAATGGGGTTGGCATCTCCAGTGGCGACGGGGCCAATCGTTCGGCCTGCCATAATCCGCTGGACTCGCTGCTCCAGATCGCTGAGGTCTTGAAGGTGAGGCCGGCCTCCCCCGGTCCGTTGCTGCTGCCTCCTTTTATGGGCCAGCTTGCCCTGCAAGAGAAAGGACGGGCTCTGAGTACAGTGTGAAGCCCTGATCTTGCCTGCACTGCCTCCCATGGTCAAATAGCCCTTACAGTGTGAAGCCCCAATCTTGGTTGCACTGCCTCCCATGGTCGATTAGCCCTTACAGTGTGTAAAGTGCTGAATGTGCGTGCGAGTTTCATGAAAGGCCCATAGGTGTTGGATGAGGGCCGGGCATTGGGGCTTTGGCCATAAAGTGAGGTGGACATGCAGGGATAAAGAGAATACTGAAAAGGGTACTCACCCGGACGACCCGAGTGAGGTCGTTGAACTTCTTCCTGCATTGCACAGGGGTCCTAGGCAGCATGCTGCTGGAGGTCACTCTGTGAGCCACCTCCCTCCAAGCTTTGCGATAGTCGTTGGGCAGCGGCCTCCTGCCACTGTCCGGAAACAGGATAGATCGCCTGCACTCCACTGCGCCAACCAGAACCTGCAGGGCCCCCTCACTGAACCACTGTGCTCGCTCCCTGGTTCTCTCCATGGTCCTAGGCGTTAGAATGTGGCAGCAGGTCTGTCCAGGCCAAGAATCAGGGCTCCGATGCGCAGGGTGTGGTTGCAATCCAAGATCGAACCTCCCCTTTAAGAGCTGACCGGCGCCAGCGTGTCTGCGTGCAATCGCTAACTGGCCGCACCTGCGCTGCGCCTGCCCTCGGTGGTAGCGCCTCGCTTCTCCGGCTTAGCGCCTTAAGACAGTCGTGCAGCGCCTGTTTTAGTGCTCCAAGCACTTCCTGGGGTGAAGCAGCTCAATTTAGCAGTAGGTGGCGATAATTTGCACTAGGTGCTAAATTTTGCGCCCGCTCGAGTATTACGCCCCAAACGTGGCGATACTGAATTTCTCCCCCATAATATTTACTTATAATGAAGACAAATCAAGTTTTTGAATTGTCGAGTTCAGCCATATATTATTTGACTACTAGTCAAAATGTAAAGGCACTCCAGCCTTCCAGAGACTCACGCGCATTAAAAAAGTTTGATTTCTTCATTTGTACAGAATTCAGGGACACTTTTCAGCATATCAAAATATTTATTACAATACCAGGTTTTTTACATTCCAAAAAATAACACACCATTTTAATATTTTTAAATTGCACAATGTAGCTAAAATTAAGTTTAAAAGAAACAGGGCTGACAACCCATTTGTAATGTACCAGATTCTGTCTTGATCTTTGATAATTCAGTGTTAAACTGTAGAACACTTTGGATAAACATAATGAAGAGATTCATCTTTCACATAGCCTTTTACATTAAATTAAAAGGTGTACTTTTAAATTCAAAGTGCAGTTTTTAACATTAAGTTACACAAACTTCAGCATACCCGTTGTGTTCTATAAATGTTAAGAAACAGAAATATCAAGTCTTGGATGTCACAGTCATGGATACATGGAAGGTTGAGGTGTTTTGAATATAAGTGAGTGTCCAGCTCCGTAACTAGCCCCATTTGCTATAAAAACAGATGTCGGCTTTTGTGTTCCCCCACATATAAAACCAGAAATGGTAACTCAATACTTCAGTGCAATCTCACTCACTTTGGCTCAAATCTGTTTGCAATACTGTGGAAGGTAAATCTTTTTTCCCCAAAACCACTGTCCACTTTGACACTACAGAATAAGTCATGGTTTACATTTACATGGATAAAAGATTACTTTCTATACACTAATGCAACATGGGTTTTACACCTTAGTAAAAGTTTTAAGCAAAATTAACCATGCTTTTAATAAATGGAGATTTCAAATTCTTTGGTTAATAATATGAAGAATTTTAAAAAGGCAGAAATTTAAAAAAAGTTTTAATGCATTTTACAACAATGAAGAAAATCTTGTACATTTCATCTCGAAATTGAAAGCAGCACTAATGACAGTCCAGATCATGCTGTATTCCTCTGCACCATACGATAGTATAGAGGTTCATCTTGAAATGAATATTCATTGGTAATGTGCTGAATAGCACCACCTTCTTGTAATCGGTCTCCATAATTAACAGCTTCACCGTGGTCATGGGCCAGACCAACTTTAATCAACCAGTCCACCAGATCACAGCCCTGGAAGACATCTGCGAAAGTTTCTGCAGCACACCTGTGTCAAAGGAATGATTCATCCACTTGGTCTGCAAGTCTCACATCACTGTTTCACAGGAAAGGAAACAGCAAACAGTATAAAGAGGCGAGATGGTATGAAATAAAGTCTAATTATGAACCAAAAGATGTTCGAGTCAACATCACGATCTACAGCCAGGTTCGACTAAACAATAATCATAGCATCACTCAAAGGTTATACAGAAAGTGTTGCTTCCACGTGTACACTGATGACACCCAGCTTTACCTCGCCACCACCTCTCTCAGCTCCTCCACTGCCTCTGTGTTGTCAGGCTGCTTGTCCAACATCCAGGCCTGGATGAGCCACAATTTCCTCCATTTAAACATTGGGAAGACCAAAGCTATTGTCTTCAGCCCCTGCTACAAACTCCATCCTGAGCCACTGATTCCATCCCCTCCCTAGCCACCGTCTCAGACTGAACCAGACTATTTGCAACCTTGCTGTCCTACTTGACCCGGAGCGGAGCTTCCGACACCATATCCTCTCTGTCACCAAGACCACCTACTTCCACCTCCGTAATATCCAACGCTGCATCAGTCAATCTGCGGCTGAAACTCTCATCCATGCTTTTGTTTTCTCCAGACTCGACTATTCCAACGCTCTCCTGGCAGCCCTCCCATCTTCCACCCTCCATAAATTTAAGCTCATCCAAAACTCTGCTGCCCATATGCTAACTCACGCTAAGTCCCGTTCACCCATTACCCCCCTGTGCTCGCTGACCTACATTGGCTCCTGGTTCCCGAATGCTTCGATTTTAAAATTCTCATCCTTGTGTTCAAATCCTTCCATGGCCTTGCACCTCCCTATCTCTCTAACTCCTCCAGGCTAACGATCCTCCGCAAACTCTGCATTCCTCCAACTCTGGCCTCTTGTCCATCCCCTAATTTCCTTCACCCCACCATTGGCAGCGATGCCTTCAGCTGTCTATGCCCCATGCTCTGGGATTCCCTCCATAAACCTCTCCACATCTCTCTCCTCCTTGGAGACCCTCCTGGTAGTCTCACTGTTGCAGTAATTCAAGTTTTTGGTCGCCTGTCCAAAAGTCTCCTTCTTTGTCTCCATGTCAATTTCTGTCTGATTATGCTCCTGTAAATTTGCCTTGGGGCATTTTACTATGTTAATGGTACTACATAAATGCAAGTTGTTGTTGACGATGATGTAGAATTTGTTAGCTAATCAATTGTAGTACAACATTAAGGGAACCCTCTGGAATATGCATCCAAAATGTATCCTCTCTCTCTGCTGAATTACTGCAGTAGTGAGGCTACTGGGAGCCGAGACTCGATGCCAAAGATCATCCCAGCAAATACTTGATTAAAGAGTATTCTGTGAATAAAGTTCATCAGCAATACAGTAGATCCAGCTTATCAAAGACGTAACTCACCCATTTTTAAAACAGAATTTTAAAACTAAAATTCCAAAAGGTTGCATCATTTTACTTTTAAAAAAATCTAACCACAACAGGCTAGGACAAGAGTAAATAAAATAATTTGACTCATCTAGCTGAGGGATGTCAATTTTGATCAATGAAACAATATCACCACTTTCCACACCTATTGTCAGTATCAAGCACTCCAGATGTAGGTTACAGCTCCTTCTACTCTCTCAATCTCAATACTTCATTGCACCAGTGTAAACTGTTTCAAGAATCATAGAATGAAATGCCATTCAGCCCATCATGTCTATGCTAACTCTTCGGTAGAGCTATCCGATTAGTCCCACTCCTCTGCTCTTTCCCCATAGCCCTGTAATTTTTTTCCCCTTCAAGTATTTATCTAATTCCCTTTTCAAAGTTAATATTGAATCTGCTTCTACCACCCTTTCAGCCAGTGCATTCCAGATCACAACAACTCCCTGCGTAAAATTGATTTTTCCTCATGTCGCCTCTGGTTCTATTGCCAATCACCTTATATCTGTGTCCTCTGGTTACCAACAGTTTCTCCTTATTTACTCTATCAAAACCCTTCATGATTTTGAACACCTCTATCAAATCCCCTCTTAACCTTCTCTGCTCTAAGGAGAACAACCCCAGCTTCTCCGTATAACTGAAACCCCTCATTCCTGGTACCATTCAAGTTTCATTTACAATCCCTACCATCCTTATTGCCTCACTCAGCAAGACTGACAATTTAGTACAAATGTGTGTCAAATTATGGACAATTTTGTAACATGCTGAACTGAAACTGCTAAGGTGACCCAAACTTATTTTACATAGAATCCAGAGTTATTTGAGGACAAGAGACCTTCTATCTGTATGCAATTTAGGCTCCATCCCAACAAAAAAGACTGCCCGCTAACCATTGCGTGGCTCAAACACCACTACTTTATATTTAAAAATTGCCAACTCATGTTTCACATTACATGACCTTTGGAAATCCTCAGGTTACAGCAGGTAAACTTGTTACAAATGTAACCACTCACATAATAGGCACTGGGGGGAAAATTGGCTTGCGCCCCCTTTGGGGCGATAACTTCGCCGAGGGCGCTACTTTTAGGAAAAAGTTTGCACCCCGCGTCCGAAATTCAATGGTAACGCCCCAAGCAGGAGGTGGGGCGCTATCGGAAGCGCTTCCCCCTCCCTCTTGGGGCGCTCCCGGAAGTGCTCCCCCTCCCTCTTGGGGCGCTCCCATTGAATATCGCGACGCTACGTGCAGCAGCGCCACGGTACTGCAGGCCTCCCTCCCCTGATTAAAGGGGAGGGGCCTAGCGCAGCGCTCACCAGGGTCCTGCTAGCCCACCAGGGGGCGGGGCGCCGGCAAAAGAGCCCAGCACTCAAGAGGAGTGCCGGGCTGACCGATCGCGGCCGGCATCCCGCAGCGGGAGGCCAGAGGGAGCAAGTGCTGGCAGGCGGCCCCCCAAAAAATGGCCGCCCAGCACCTGCCCTTTAACAATTGCCGCCCCGGCCACAAATACGCTCCCACCCCCCCTCCGACCCTGTCAGACATAGAGTCCGACGGTAGGTCGAGGGCGTGAGCCAAGTTTGCAGCCAGGGCGCTGTGTACGGCGACGACGTCATCGGCGGAGGCGCAGCGCCGCAGGGCGCTACCGCCACCACTAACCTCCCACTAAATTTCGCGGGAGATGCTAGCAGTGCTGCACCCGGGCCCGAGTTGTTTCGGGGCACTAATGGGAGGCGCAAAGCAACCAAATTTTTCCCCCATTATCTTTTAACTTTCAAGTAGCTATCGTTATAAACAAAGCATCTAAGAAGTTTTGTACTTATTTGGCAGACTGTAAATCAAACTGTTCCATGATGCTGTGGTTTAATTACAACTGTTATTTTATTGTTGTCGAGATTCAACTAATTCCAAATGGATACAATAAATGGCCTGGAATGTTTCTGCGCTATCTATATAAGTGATTTTTAAGCAGAAGCATTAAACAGAATATGCCCAGTTTAAGGGACTTCAGAAGATTTGTGGTCGCTCACAATAGCATTCAGTACTGTCCTGCAGAATTAACCAGTTCTATTCTATCAGCCCTACATGGATCCAAAAAATCGTAATGATTGCTTATATAAAGTCTAACTAATCAGAATATCGAAACAGTTATGTGATCAGAATTCCATAATTTTCTCAATCAACATGTGATCCTCTATAAACATCTTTGTTATTGTTGGTGTAGCTAAAAACACAATTTTCATTATGGCTTCCAAATGACAACCTAGAAAATGCTTCACAAAAGGAACTCTTGTATGTAATTTCACCATCATCAGACTTACTTTCCTCCAACATACAATAGTTGTGCTTAAACTTAAGTATCATGTCCACAAGTATAAAAATTAAGGATTTATAGGCACAGATGATATGATGAGACTGTCATTTCAATATTCCTATCTAAATGTCAGATTGTTCATCTATAAATACTCCTTTGGAATCTGTAGGTAATACATACTTTTTCAGTGTTCAATGACTGAAATATCACACTCAAGGTATTTTAATGTTTATAATATTGCACCTGAGAGAAAGGATGTTATGTCAATGGCTGCAGTTAGAAATATAAATTTCCCAACTTGCCTTGTCTGGTGGCAGTGGAGTTCCATCTTTTATGCAAGTCTTGCATGTTACTGCCAGATCTGTCGGTTTCAGTTTTCAGACACAACTTTTTGATCATGCAAACCTTTTTATAGAACTTGTATTTTGTATCACATCTTTGGCATAGAAAAATGCCTCAAGATTCTTCACAGAAATGCAATCAGACAAAAATCAACACCAAGCCAAAGAAGCAACATTAAAAGTGGTGATTAAAACCTTGGTCAAAGAAGTGGGTTTTCCGGAGGGTCTTAAAGGAGTAGAGGGAGGTAGAGAGATGGAGAGATGGAATTTCAGAGCTCAGGGCCTAGATAGCGAAAGGCACAGCTGCCAATGGTGGGGCGAAGGGATTTCAGGATGCATAAGGAGCCAGAGTTGAAGATGCAGAGTTCTCAAGATGGCTTAGAGCTGGAGATGGTTAAAGAGTTAGGGATGGGTGAGGATATGAAGGAACTTGAACAAGAGGGTGAGAATTCTAAATCTAACGTTTTGGAAAACCAGGAGCATTGGCAGTGAGCGAGCCACAGAGTGAGTGAGTGGGACCTGTGTAGGATTCAGGCAGCAGAGTTTAAGATGGGCTGAAGTGTATGTTTTAAGCCTCCTGTGCTAATAAGATTTCTGACAAAGGCTCACAATAGGGCATATGAAGCTGGAGGTGCGAGCAGTCCCAAGGAATTCAAGTCATGTTTTGGGCCTGATGTGAAGGCTCAACTGGATATGCAGGAACAAGGCTTTAGGTAGAATGCCCTATGAAGGGGACAGCCTGAAAGTTTGCAATTATGAAATTCCTAGATTTACTGTCAGGGTATCAACCTTTTGGCATATGGTGTATGCCTAATTCATAGCTCTGGAACCTAGAAGCATGACTGGTCTTTCAGCTTTGTCTTCTTAAAGACCCTTGATCCAGTGATGAAATCAGATGTAAAAGATTCATTCAACAGTTGCTGAGCCATTGGGAGCTCCATTCGAAACTAATGGATGTATCCAAGTTAAATGCCTGTATCAATGAGGAATACGAATTCTTGGGCTGGTTTTGCTCCAATCCATCAGCAGTAAAAAAAAAAAGGCATAATTTTCAACTCTAGTATGCTGACCTGTCCTGGAAGCTGCTCTGCTCTAGATGGAGCAGGATTTCAACTAAAAAGATAATGCTTTATCTAGGACCCTAGAGCATATTCGTAGAGGACAGTACTAGAGAAGGTTTTGCACAGCATGAATTTCTCCAGCCAAGTCCAATTTAGAGACTTTGTTTGTCTGCAGAAAACAAATTGCTGTGGAAGAAAGATCAAGGTCTGGATTCAGTACAGTCATTATGCCTTTACATTTGTTAGTGCTTTTTGCACAATGACTGTCATCCTTCTCAGCCATCTTACTCAGATGTAGATGGAACTCACAAGATAAAAATCACCTTTAAGTGAAGGCACAAAAAATCACTGGCCATTGATAGCTGGCAGCAGAAAACAGCTCATAAAACATCTAATCAATTTGCAGCTTAATTGTTTCAAAGAAAATGGGTTACAGGCTAAAGCCAGCATAATGGAGCAAAGGCCTCTCGCATAGCATGATTAGCGTGCTAGCAATGATGTACACAGGAGAGAAAAAATAAAAACTGAAGCTGGCTATTGGGGAATGCAGTCTTACTGAAATTAGTAATTGGTCCGGATTCTGCTGTAGAAGTAACGGTGAGGCCAACAGTGCTCACCATTATTAAAGCGTAATTTGGACAGCAACTTCCAGCGACTGCACATGTGCAGTTAAACATGGAAATTAGTAAGGTGCTGTCTGAATTGCCCTGCCCCTTCAGAAGCTGCGCTACAACAGTATCATGCTGAGAGACTCGGCATTGAAGTACATGGAATGCCGTGAAGTTGCTGTACTTATGTGATAGATGCACATTAAACTCCCCATAAAAAGTTAAGGCTTGTCCATTCCAGCATAAGTAAATTTTGAATGGTGTGATAATTTTTAAAAAAAAACTTTTTCTTTGTCTCTTTTATCTCTCCCACTTAATCCCATCTTTCTTTCCATCTCTTTATTTCACTTTCTGTACACAATTTGATATTGAATTAAATATTCTGAAACTTCCTGGTTCACATTCTGCGCTCATTACGATTCTTTGATCTGATTGGTTAAGGAGATACCCAGTTGCTTGCTCAGGTCACACAAGTCCCAGATCCCCTATAGAGGGTGCTGCACCAAAATGGCTCTCGAATTACAGCAAGTTCCAGTGCAAAATCCCACAGACAGTCCGTAGGCAAGTGCAAGTGTAATGAACGGCTAGTGCCATTCGTTCGCCACTGAGGGGGATTGGCACAGTAGATGTGCCAATAATTTATTAATTGCATATGTAGTTTATGTAAGGAAGAATTTTTACTGAACAGAAAAATAAAGCTTGATGATTTTTGAAGATATCTGTACTTTTTAAAATGTTTCCTGTTGAATGGGTTTTACTAAAGTGATCCAAATGCCGTATATTATGAATTAAAATATATCGATCAAATGAAATGCATTTTACATACTATCACTATACAATGATTAACTATTCACAACTTTCTATTAAAAAAGAATTAAATCAGTTACTGGTATTATCCTTACACTTGAAGGAAAACAAACCTGAGGAATTACTGGAATTACAAATTAAAATGATGAAACACCATAGTCATAGCTTCATCAAGCTAAAACATTTATTCAACTCTTTACTTTCATGGTACATCACACTCTGGATATGCTTGCCATCATAATTATGGTGGTAGGGATTGCACAGTTTCAGTAGCACAACCGTGCTAGAATCCCCTGCCTATTCTATAGTCTTAACATATGAACATACGAATTAGGAGCAGGAGTAGGCCACTCGGCCCCTCGAGCCTGCTCCGCCATTCAATAAGATCATGGCTGATCCGATTACTCCACATTCCCGCCTACCCCCGATAACCTTACACTCCCTTGCTTATCAAGAATCTATCTACCTCTGCCTTAAAAATATTCAAAGACTCTGCTTCCACCGCCCTCTAAGGAAGAGAGTTCCAAAGACTCACGACCCTCTGAGAAAAAAATTCTCCTCATCTCTCTTAAATGGGTGACCCCTTATTTTTAAACAATGACCCCTAGTTCAAGATTCTCCCACAAGAGGAAACATCCTCTCCACATCTACCCTGTCAAGACCCCTCAGGATCTTATATGTTTCAATCATGTCACCTCTTACTCTTCTAAACTCCAGTGGATACAAGCCTAGCCTGTCCAACCTTTCCTCATAAGACAACCCGCCCATTCCAGGTATTAGTCTAGTAAACCTTCTCTGAACTGCTTCCAATGCATTTACATCCTTCCATAAATAAGGAGACCAATACTGTACACAGTACTCCAGATGTGGTCTCACCAATGCCCTGTATAACTGAAGCATAACCTCCCTACTTTTGTATTCAATTCCCCTCGCAATAAACAATAGCATTCTATTAGCTTTCCTAATTACTTGTTGTACCTGCATACTAACCTTTTGCGATTTATGCACTAGGACACCCAGATCCCTCTGCATCTTAGAGCTCTGCAATCTCTCACCATTTAGATAATATGCTTCTTTTTTATTCTTCCTGCCAAAATGGACAACTTCACATTTTCCCACATTATACAGTACTCCATTTGCCAGATCTTTGTCCACTCACTTAACCTATCTATATCCCTTTGTAGCCTTCTTATGTCCTCTTCACAATTTACTTTCCTACCTATTTTTGTGTCATCAGCAAATTTAGCAACCATACCTTCGGTCCCTTCATCTGTCATTTATATAAATTGTAAAAAGTTGTGGCCCCAGCACTGATCCCTGTGGCACACCACTCGTTACATCTTGCCAATCAGAAAATGACCCATTTATGCCTACTCTCCGTTTCCTGTTAGCCAGCCAATCTTCTATCCATGCCAATATGTTACCCCCTACACCATAAGCTTTTATTTTCCGCAATAACCTTTGCTGTGGCACCTTATCAAATGCCTTCTGGAAATTTAAGTACAGTACATCCACCGGTTCCCCTTTATCCACAGCACATGTTACTTCCTCAAAGAACTCCAATAAATTGGTTAAACATGATTTCCCTTTCACAAAACCATGTTGACTCTGCCTGATTACCATTAACTTTTCTAAGTGCCCTGCTATAACATCTTTAATAATAGCTTCCAACATCTTCCCTATGACAGATGTTAAGCTAACTGGCCTGTAGTTTCCTGCTTTCTGTCTTCCCTCCCTTTTTGAATAAAGGAGTTACATTCACTATTTTCCAATCTAATGGAACCTTCCCCGAATCTAGGGAATTTTGGAAAATTAAAACCAACGCATCAACTATCTCACTAGCCACTTCTTTTAAGACCCTAGGATGAAGTCCATCAGGACCCGGGGACTTGTCAGCCCGCAGCTCCAACAATTTGCTCAGTACCACTTCCCTGGTGATTGTAATTTTCTTGAGTTCCTCCCTCCCTTCCATTTCCTAATTTACAGCTATTTCTGGGATGTTACTTGTATCCTCTATACTGAAGACTGATGCAAAATACCTGTTCAATTCAACTGCCATCTCCTTATTTTCCATTATTAATTCCCCAGACTCACTTTTTATAGGACCAACGCTCACTTTGTTAGCTCTTTTCTTTTTTAAATATCTTAGAAACTCTTACTATCTGTTTTTAGTCATAGAGTCATACAGCACAGAAAGAGGCCCTTCGGCCCATCGCGTCTGCGCCGGCCATCAAGTCCTGTCTAATCTAATCCCATTTTCCAGCATTTGGTCCGCAGCCTTGTATGCTATGGCATTTCAAGTGCTCATCCAAATGCTTCTTGAATGTTGTGAGGGTTCCTGCCTCTACCACCCTTTCAGGCAGTGAGTTCCAGATTCCAACCACCCTCTGGGTGAAAAAGTTCTTCCTCAAATCCCCTCTAAACCTCCTGCCCCTTACCTTGAATCTATGCCCCCTTGTTATTGACCCCTCTACTAAGGGAAAAAGTTCCTTTCTATCTACCCTATCTATGCCCCTCATAATTTTGTACACCTCAATCAGGTCCCCCCTCAGCCTTCTCTGCTCCAAGGAAAACAACCCCAGCCTGTCCAGTCTTTCTTCATAGCTGAAGCGCTCCAGCCCAGGTAACATCCTGGTGAATCTTCTCTGCACCCTCTCCAAAGCAATCACATCCTTTCTATAGTGTGGCGACCAGAACTGCACACAGTATTCCAGCTGTGGCCTAACCAGCGTTTTGTACAGCTCCATCATAACCTCCCTGCTCTTATATTCTATGCCTCGGCTAATGAAGGCAAGTATCCCATATGCCTTTTTAACCACCTTATCCACCTGTTCTGCTGCCTTCAGGGATCTATGTACATGCACACCAAGGTCCCTCTGATCCTCTGTCTTTCCTAGGGTCTTACCATTCATTGTGTATTCCCTTGCCTTGTTAATCCCTCCAAAATGCATCACCTCACACTTTTCAGGGTTAAATTCCATTTGCCACTGTTCCGCCCATCTGACCAACCCATCTATATCGTCCTGCAGACTGAGGCTACCCTCCTCGCTATTTACCACCCCACCAATTTTCGTGTCATCTGCGAACTTACTGATCATACTTTTTACATTTACATCCAAATCATTAATGTAGACCACAAACAGCAAGGGACCCAGCACCGATCCCTGCGGTACGCCACTGGACACATGCTTCCAGTCACAAAAACAACCTTCGACCATCACCCTCTGCCTTCTGCCACTAAGCCAATTTTGGATCCAATGTGCCAAGGCACCCTGGATCCCATGGGCTCTTACCTTCTTGACCAGTCTCCTATGCGGGACTTTATCGAAAGCCTTACTGAAATCCATGTAGACCACATCCACTGCACTACCCTCATCCACACACCTAGTCACCCCCTCGAAAAATTCAATCAAATTGGTCAGACATGATCTTCCCTTGACAAAGCCATGCTGACTATCCCTGATTAATCCTTGCCTCTCCAAGTGGAGACTAATTCTGTCCCTCAGAACTTTTTCCAATAATTTCCCTACCACTGATGTTATATTTCTAGCTAGCTTTCTCTCGTACTCTAATTGTTCTCTCATTAATCTTTTAGTCATTCTTTGCTGTGTTTTATATTCTTATCGTGATCTCTATAACCACAGACACATAGGTGTGAATTTTAACCCCCAAAACCGGGTGGGTTGGGGTTGGGTCAGATGTTAACATTTTAAAAATCTCAAACCCACCTCAACCCACCCTCTTCCGGGTTTAACGGAGGCGGGACAAGGGGTGGGCAGCCAACCTACTCCCAGGAGCTGGGTTGGCAATTTAAATATTTTAATGAGGCTGGCAGCCTCTGATTTAACCTGCTTTGCAGGTTTAACAGTGGGCGGCCGGGTTTCTCATGCCTCGGGAAACCCGGCAGCTGAAGGAAGGTGAGGACTGCTTTGGGGAGACGGTACATGCCATTACAGCACTGCTTGTGGCCAGGAGGAGCATGAGTGCTTTCCCCTAGCCCCCCAAGCTACCCAACCCATCTGACCACCTGCCCATAAAAAGACCCCCAGGGTTGGAGATTGAAACCCCCCCCCCCGGGGTCATGGATTGGACCTACCTGCTCCTGTGACCTGCTCCGGAGTCCTCCCTGCCCGACTGGAAGCCAAGCCGGTCAATCAGGATGACTTCCGGGTGGGGAATCTGTCAAGGAGAAAAGACCCTTGCTGTGGAGTTAAAACTCCACAGCATGTAAGCAAACCCGGACTTCCGGGTTTCCCGTCTGAAACTCTGACCCCCCCCCACCCCACCTACACAACCTGCCGCTGTTAACTCATCTCCTTTTGTGATGAAATTGACTAAGGCAAGAATTTTGTATATTAATTCTGCTGCAAACATGTTTGAAGGTTTGAAATGCATCCTTCTATGTAAGCACTGCATAATGCAAATCATTCATCCAGACAGATAACCAAAATCATTCAAACAGCACATCATTTCTGAAGGTGAAGCAGTGTCTACGTAAAAACATCTGTAGAAAGCAAAATTGCTTTAGTAAAGCACTGAAAGAATATTTTTGCAGAGATAACGTAGTTAAAAGGGTGCAACACATATTCCAACTATATACATTGCTTAAAAAAGTTCCCCTAAATTTTAAGTATATGTTAATGTATTAAAATTACTGTTTTCAATACTTTAATATATTTCAAAGTTTCCTGCACAAAGCATATCTGTTCGCTCCCTCACTGATATGCTGTCACAATCAAACACAATATAAGAACACAAGAATTAGGAGCAGGAGTAGGCCATACAGTCCTTCGAACCTGCTCCGCCATTCAATAAGATCATGACTGACCTTTGACCTCAACTCTGCTTTCCCGCCCAATCCCCATATCTCTTGATTCCCCTCGAGTCCAAAAATCTATCTATCTCAGCCTTGAATATACTCAACGGTTCAGCATCCACAGCCCTTTGGGGTAGAGAATTCCAAAGATTCACAACCCTCTGAGTGAAGAAATTCCTCCTCATCTCAGTCTTAAATGTCCAACCCCTTATCCTGAGACTATGTCCCCTAGTTCTAGACTCTCCAGCCAGGGGAAACAACCTCTCAACATCTACTGTGTCAATCCCCCTCAGAATCTTATACGTTTCAATGAGATCACCTCTCATTCTTCTAAATCTACTCAATCTCTCCTCAATGGACATCCCTCTCATCCCAGGAATCAATCTAATGAACCTTCATTGCACTGCCTTCAAGGCAAGTGTATCCTTCCTCAGATAAGGAGACCAAAGCTGTGTACAGTACTCCAGGTGAGATCTCACCAAAGCCCTATGCAACTGTAGAAAGACTTCCTTACTCTTGTACTCCAAACCCCTTGCAATAAAGGCCAACATGCCATTTGCCTTCCTAATTGCTTGCTGTACCTGCATGCTAACTCGATGTTTCCCCTACGAGGACACCTAAATCTCTCTGAACACTAACATTTCATAGTTTCTGATGAGAGGTCATTGGCCTGAAATGTTAACTCTGTTTCTCTCTCCACAGATGCTGCCTGACCTGCTGAGTATTTCCAGCATTTTCTGTTTTTATTTCAGATTTCCAGCATCTGCAGAATTTTGCTTTTGATTTAATAGTTTCTCACCATTTAAAAAATTATTCTGTTTTTCTATTCTTCCTACCAAAGTCAATAGCCCCACATTATACTCCATCTGCCACCTTATTGCCCACTCACTTAACCGGTCTATATCCCCTTACAGGCTCTTTGCGTCCTCCTCACAGCTTGCTTTCCCACCTAGCTTTGTATCATCAGCAAACTTGAATATATTATACTTGGTCCCTTCATCCAAGTCATTAATATAGATTGTAAATAGCTGGGGCCCAAGCACTGATCCTTGTGGCACCCCACTAGTTACAGCCTGCCAACCTGAAAATGACCAGTTTATCCCTACTCTTTGTTTTCTATCCGTTAATCAATCCTTTATCCATGCTAATATATTACCCCAACCTCATGAGCCCTCATCTTGTGTAACAACCTTTTATGTGGCACCTTATCAAATGCTTTTTTAGAAATCCAAATATAGTACATCTACTGGTTCTCCTTTATCTACAAATCTAATATGTTGATGAACAAACTTTAACCCCAAAATTTGGAAAATTTTACCCCAATAATGGGTAGGTTAGGGTCGGATGGGAGGTTTAAAGTGTTAGAAATTTGAATCCCGACCCCATCCCGTCTACTTCCGGTTTTAACCGCGGGGGGGGGGGGGGGGTGTGGTGGCGGGGAGGGCAGCCAACCTTCTCCTAGGCGGTGGGTTGGCACTTTAAATACGATAATGAGGCTGCAAGCTTCAGGTTTAACTGTGGCCAGCTAAGAATCCCGGCAGCTGCAGCGAGGTGAGCTCTCCTTGTGGGCTGGGAGGAGCAGGAGTGCTTCCCCCAGCACCCCCCAAGTTCCCTCACCATCGCACCCCCCATACAGGGTTCAGACCCTCCCCCAAGGTCATGGATCAGACCCCCGGGGTCGGGCCTCGCATCTATCTGGGGTTGCGGCCTCGCCCGACTGGAAGCCAGCCTGTCAATCAAGCTGACTTCCAGGCGGGGAAGCTGTTTGTGATGTCACACACATGCTTTCCACAGTGTGTGGAGAAACCCGGACTTCCAGGCCCCCTGCCCCCAGCGGGTCTCCAGGTAAAGATTTTGGCCAAAAATGCAGCGAATGTGAATAATACCAACACCACACAGTCTTTAAGAATCAATAGTGGAATATTAGTAAATCTTAGGAAACAAATAGAGTATTTTTCAAATTAAAACAAATCTATTAAAGTCTAAGCAAATTAAATGCAATGCATTATCAGTACCAAGGATTGAATAAGCACAATCTCATGTGTCATGCTAATTGAAGCACATACCTCCTCTCTTTGACAATGTCTCTGGCACACTGATCCTTATGATACCGAGTAAACTGTTGGCAAGTCATCCTTATGTCCTCAGTTACTGTATTGTCAGTCTGTACCCCAAAATCTCTTCCATGCCATAGGAATTCCAGCCTGTCAAATTAACAAGAATTATTAACTGACGACCTGCCAAAAGATTTCAAATAAAGTTCCTCCCCTCGAGAATTCTGTATCATTCTTGGGGTGGAACAACAACTTGTATTTATGTAGCACCTTTAACGTGGTAAAACATCCCAAGGCGCTTCACAGGAGTATTATAAGACAAAAAATTTGACACCGAGCTACATAAGGAGAATTTAGGGCAGGTGACCAAACGCTTGGTCAAAGAGGTAGGTTTTAAGGAGCGAGGCAGAGAGGTTTAGGGAGGGAATTCCAGAGCTCAGGACCTAGGCAACAAAAGGCAAGGCCACCAACGGTTGAGCAATTATAATCAAGGATGCTCAACAGATTGAGGAGCAGAATTTGAGGAGCGCAGATATCTCGGGGGGTGGGGGGGAAGGTGGTTGTGGGACTGAAGGAGATTATAGAGATAGGGAAGGGCGAGGCCATGGAGGGATTTGAAAACAAGGATGAGAATTTTGAAATCGAAGCGCTGCTTAACTGGGAGCCAATGTAGGTTAGCGAGCACAGTGGTGGTGGGTGAATGGGACTTGGTGCAAGTTAGGACATGGGCAGCCGAGTTTTGGATCACCTCAAGTTTACGTAGGGTAGAATGTGGGAGGCCAGCCAGGAGTGCATTGGAATAGTCAAGTCTAGAGGTAACAAAGGCATGGATGAGGGTTTCAGCAGCGGATGAGCTGAGGCAAGGGCGGAGACGGGCGATGTTACAAAGGTGAAAATAGGCGGTCTTAGTAATGCTGCGGATGTGTGATCGGAAGCTCATTTCAGGGTCAAATATGACACCAAGAACATAGGAATTGTTAGACAAAAAAAGACTAAGATCCATCTAGATTGTCTCCTACCATCCTGGTAGTTGCATGGAGAGGACAACCATGTCATTCACTCATAGGCTGTTGGTAATGCTGCTTTAAAATTGCATGAAAGCAGCTGTCCAACAACACAGCAAAAGATAAAGTTAGGTTCATCATGGGGTAATGGGGGTGTGAATCCACATCCTTCCTCTGTGCCATGCATCAGCAAAGTCACGGGAACACACTGTTCTCTGCCAATCCAGTTTGCATAAGACATATAGTTTATCAAAATAATAAAATGCATAATCCGATGTGTGTGCAATATATATATAAAAATCTTAACTCGGTATGTAATTCCTGTCAAGGTTTCCATTATAAATTCCTATGTTCATATGTATAATAGAAACTGTCTATGCAAACTTGTCTCACTGTAATTACACCCTCCCCCAGTGGAAACTGGCAGGTGTAATTACAGCATGACAAGGTACAGAGGGAGTTCCCATTTTAAATGTAGACATATAGATAGATATACAGTAGCTAGCTAGATAGACTGAGCATCAATGATAGCTGCATGACAAAGGCTTTTTGGTAATGTGGCAATTCTACGACTTCACAACATAGTTATACTTTTTCCTTTTTTACATCCTTCACTGCTACCACGGGTCAACCATACTGCCACATCTTCAGCCAGAAGGGTAGGAGAGAATGTGCTGTGAACTTCATGGCTGCAACTAATAACATTACATGATTACAAACTGGCAAAACTCTTCTGCAGCACAAGGCTAATCAGGCCAGTTTTTCCCCTCCCTTCTCGGTTAAGAGTTTTTAACTACTAAAGTTTGCCATCAGGAACACAGCCAAGACAGGCAGTACATGGGCAACTGTGATAAGCAAGTTGCAGTGATGATCCGTACCAAGAATTCCAATCCAAATCCTCAGCTTGCTAGGCTAATGTAAACTGCTAGTGCTATTGAATTGCCACTTCTTTTAAGTGACGAGTCAGAGGAAGGCGCTGTTTACCTCTTTTTACATGGAAGAATGATTAAATGTTTATCAAGTCCAAATATGCCAAAAGAAATAAAACCCTGAAGGGAAACAGAAAAGTAGATTCATTATTTGCCATAATACTTAAATTGACATTTGCTACTAAAATTGATTAAATTTTACTGTTGAAATATCAAAACAATGTCATACAAAGCAGTTATATTAGGAACACAAACCTGACCAAAATTAAAGATTAAACAGAAGAACTGCAGCTCAACATAAAGGCGACCTGGCTCATGGTTAAACAACCACCACAAACAACTGGATACATTCTGAAAAATGATAAAAAGCAGACAGGGATAAATCAAACTGCTCTTTATACAATTAATACAAGTATTTACACTGCTGTACAAATCCCAGTGAAAATATGACCAACATAAAACAGATAATGACCCGGAGTTTGCGGTCAGCTGTGAAGCAAAGGCGTTCGATGCTGGCCCCGAAGAAAACTGCCCACAAAGATCTCGCGATCTCTGTGGCGAGAGGTTTGCCTTTTTTGCCGTGCAGTTGAGATCAGTGTAGTGTAGTGGGAATCCCATAGTGCGATCTGCTGTGACATCAACAAGCTGTCTAAGCAGCCAATCACAATGCAGAATTCTCACAGACAGGGAACCAGGAAGTGAAGAGGCTCCTTTTATCCCCACTTTTTTAAAATGTTAACAGCAGCAGCACAGGGAGGAAAATATAGCCAGGCTTTCCATTCCTGATTATTCAGTTGTGAGCCCCCTCCCCAGGAGTTTGCTGAAATTCACTGTCAAGGCTCCCATGTAAATTATAGTCTCTTCAGGAGCACTTGCGGAGGGTGAGCAGTGCCTGTAGAATCTACAAAAAACAATGCCTTCAGGAAAGAAGGGGAGGGAAAAATGAGTGAGATAAAAAGTAAACAGTATAGGGGGAAAACAATTTTTTTGTTATTTGATTAAAGTGGCCAATACGAGGAAGAAATTCATTTTAATGTCAGACTTACAGCAAACAAGCCTACAATGAGAAGCAGACACAGCAGCACGTGCCTGGCCAGCTGCGGATCTGTATTCTGTAAATGCTGCTCTTCTTGTGTCAACATGCAGTTTTCAGCTTTGCACAGTGTCGTGCATTGTTCTGCTGCAAAACACATCATAGGTAACATATTGTAGACACTGGAACTACCATGTTATTATTTTGAGTTTTGGTGACTGCAGGAAAGAAATACCTATCAATATCAGACTCACAGCAAACAAGCCTACTGATCAAAAAAGACTATTACTATATTAGTCCCTGGTTGAGAAATGCAATTGTTTAACTCAAAAATGGAGAGCAAAAACAGAAATACAGGTTGTGCTGTGAGGAATGCAGTCTGTTTAAACTTTAAACCACATTTACATTTTGGCCAAATTACTAACTCCTTGTTAACTACCATATCATAATGTTTAACTACATAAGGATTTCTAGGTTAGTGTGCATAAAAATCCTGCGGTATGCAAAATACATTTTATACTGCTTTTAGCCATCAAAACATTTAAGTTATTAAAACTGGGCACTTCACTAGCCAAACAATATTGTTTTAATAAACATACCACTCAATAATGCCTCATTCATACTTCTGTCATTATTCAGAGCTTGCTGGCTGGCACAACATAATTCGCCTTGATTTTCCATTTGACATGGACAGATTTCTGTTAGTAAAGAAGGAGCACCTTAAACATCAGTTTTCATACTTAACAATGACAACAAAAAATTAAGACTTTTACATATAGAATTTTTAACTGCTGAAACATTTCAAACCCAATGCATACTGTGTTTAGTTTTAGACTTCAAATGTTAGTCTGAAGATGTCCTCCAAAAGTGTTACACCATGTATTTTCAAACACATATCTAATCTTTTCAAATGGCTGATTCTTTCAAAATTGCAGATTTTTTTAAAGCACCAAATGTAACACAGCACAAAATCAGAGAAAAGTGAATCTTAAAATCACAATTGTTCTAACCCACCTAGCAGAGTAACATTAATGCAGACAAATGGCAATCTTAAAAAAGGTCAAACTCTACACACTGCTAAATCCGGAGAAGAAAAACTGCACTACATATTTTTAGCTATATCAAAACAGACTTGTACTTTGAGAAAACCCAATCTAGTTAAGTCAAAAACTGAAACAGTTGAAAGATTAATTAAATAACCAAACTCTATAAAAGTGAAAAGAAATAAACTGCAAATGCGCAAAGTCAGAAACAAAAATCAAAAAACATTTTCAGCATTTTCTATTCTCTCAGTGAAACTTAAGAATATGAAAGTTAGAAGAAAACATTTATTGAAAATACTTCAACATTCCCATTGCTTGTAAATAAAAATGCAAACATTTGAAAAGTACGAGTGCCAAAGCTACTTGAAATGGTGACTATACGAGCATCGGAGTTTTTGTCTTCTTAAGAAGTAAAAATCATTGGCCCAGAAATTTGGGTCTCCACGGGCAAGTACGCACGGGGTACTCACCCGTAGGCCGAATGGAAGTGCCGGTTTCCTGCATGCACTGCGCATGCACGGGAATCTGACACTTCCGTTCCCCTGAAAGCAGGGGTTCAGAGGTCGAACACGTGCGCGGGAGAGGCTGCGCGTGTGCATCGAACTTACGTTTTTTTTGCAGGTTTTCCCAGGAGGGTAAGTCTCCAGAAGTTACACATTTAAAAAGCAGGCGTAAGGCCTGCTTTTTACAAGGTAAGTGGTGAATTCATTAAAATTAAAACATTTTTTCCACAGGTTTATTATTTTTTAATACTTTAAAGAAAGGTAAGTTTATTTTTAGTCCTGTTAGAAAATAAAATTACTTTTTTCAAAAATTTAAATTATTGTTTAAAATAGTTATTTCATGTAATTTATAGTTTATTTAAAAAATGTGATGTTTTTGAAAATTTATTTGAAGATTTAGTGATGTTTTGGGGCCCGTAGTATTTCTAAGTTTTGACAGCACTTCCTGTCAAACTTATGAATGGAGCATTCCCTGCTCCGATTGGCTCCCCATGGCCCACGTGATCCCAGGGGACGCATCGAACTAACTGCGCCCCTGGGATACGCAAGCACTGCGCGCCAGCAGCTGGAGCAGGCCCAGGATCGGAATTCCACAGGGGCCCACAGCTCAACGGCCGGCGCGCAAGCTAAGTGCAGGTCGGGGGCTTGCACCCGCGGGAAGCCCCCGACCTGAATTTCTGGGCCATTGTCTCTCAATTTTCTCCACCTTTTCTGCTGCCCTTCTTCAGTAGGTACAGACTGCTTTTTGGGGTATGGCTGTCTGCAGGCTGACAGCTCTCTGGTATCATGCCCAAGTGACCACTCTTAAGTGTGAACCTAGAGAACTTTCTTTCTAGGCAGCATGGGGGTTAAATTGGTTAGCACCCAAAAATGGGCGCAGGGAGCATGATGCGTGATTAACCTGCGCCCATTTAGTGGAATGCGGGCAGCACGCCAACTTCGTGCTGCCTGCTAATTATGCTTTCTGCGTGTAGCCAATGCTCCCCACACTGTTCATTGGCTGCACGCATCAGCAAAGGGCCCAATATGGTTACTTCCTAGCACTATTTAAAGCTAGCATGCATTTCTTAAAGGGAAGGTGCATTGTGGCTGCTGGAGGTGCTAAGATCATTGGGAATAGTGTGCTGTGCAACAATCAACAGTGGCTGACCATGGGAGAGAGCGTGCAGCAAGGTTTTCAGATGTTGCACTGGAAGTCGAGGTTGAAGAGGTGGAAAGGAAAAGAGATGTCCTCGTTGTGGGGGGGGAGGGGGTGCTGGAGGCCCTCTAGACACATGCTCAGAAGGCAGTGGCAAGAGATAGCGGAGGAGGCCAATGCCAGGTGTACAGCTCCATGAATATGGATGCAGTGAAGGAAGAAGTTTAATTATCTCACGAGTGGTCAAGGTCAGTGAATGCATTTTCAAATGCCATACCCGACCAACTGCACCACTAGTCTCAGCCACTGCTCAATTCACCACACCCCCATCACTCACCTACCAACAATCTCGATCAGGACTCCGGCCCAACATTCATATACTTCACCACACCCTCGCACACTTAACACTGTTGCAAGCCTCAAACCCACTTCTCTCAGCTTGCACACAGTCAGCTATTCACCATGACAGCCACATCAACCACAAGCATGCATACCTTTTACAGGCACTCTTACTGTCTAACCATATACTCTTCATAAAGGGACACAGCTTGACCCTGTGAAAAACGCTCGCCTAAACAAAGAACAGGCTTTCAAATGGAGGACAGGATTCTACTTCATGAAAATGCAGCAATAACTTTTAAACTGGTACCGGTGCCAGATAGCTGAGGTGCAATCAAATTAGTTAATGTTTTATCTCCTGAAAGGATTAGCTGCTCTTAGCTAAGAAACAAATATCTGCAGCAACACACCATTGTGGATTGAGCTGAAGTTGCCGTTTCACAGTGCTTCACTCTTTACACAGCAGCCAAGTTTTGATTCAGTAATTAGGAACAAGCTTGGGGCGGGCTGGGAGAGAAATACAACATAAAAGGAGTGTGGGGGGGGGGGGGGGTAGGTTGAGAGAAGGAGCACAATGGTAACTCAGGCTCAAGTATTTGTTTAGGACTGGAATGCTGTATTGAACCTTTCTAGACTACGTCAAATACTAAATTAGGTAGTGTCAACTAGGATTCAACTGGCTGCATTGTAGTTGGGCGCTTCTCAACCGGTTTCAAACTGAACAGTGCTCCTCAAATCTTTGGTTTTATAGGAGTTAGGAAGAACTAAGAAAGATGAGGAGTTCCACAGCTTTGAGGTACTGGGGAGGAATCAATTAAAGAAGGAGACTGTGCAATGGTTCTATTTCAATGCAGTGAGGAAGCAGGCGATGTAGGATTGCCAATTTGTTGCTTAGGAGGAAGAGGATAAAGTTCAGCACAATTAATAAAACAGAGACAAGAAAGGTTTTGCATGGCAACCTGAAGTTACTTGTAAGTAATATAGAGCCACACAGTCTTGACAATTGAGCAGGAACGATCCAGCCTGTGTTGCGTTTCTTGGTAGGTTTTAAATGAATCCTGTGTTCATTATTGCTCAATAATCAGAATGACTGAAACTGTGAAAGAGAAAAAAGGGCTACCCAAAACTTATTGGTGGTATTGAAAATTGAAACATTTTCTTGCACAGGCAACCTTCTTATGACAACCCAACCTCAATCCAGATGTTGCACCAGATGAGTATTTTTACTTTGTTTGGGGATAGCAGAAGCTAAAAATACCTTTAACCAGAAGAGAAGCATAGTATTAACTGGGCTATTGAATCCTACAAGGAAGGCATTTACCTTCAACATCATGTGATATTCGGAGACTAAAATATGGACCTTTACAGATAAGGGTCTTTTCAAGGCTCAGGTACTTTGGACTGGAGCACAGTCTCAGGCTAAACCCTTTCAATCTCTCTCTCCTCCCTTCCCCCAAAAGTTGAAAAATTTACACTGTACATTGAAGCTCATCTCAATTTTTTCTCCAATAGCACACCACATACAAGCAGCATAAAAGTTGCAAACAAGTTAGGAAAAAAACTGCTGTAAAATTATTTTAAAACTAAAGATGCCTGCAATAGCAGCAACATGGGAACCGCTACAGAGTGTGAATGGTGTGGGGGGAAGGAAGTCCTTAGTCACTTGTGAACAGTTCCTGCTTGCTTTCAAGTTTGAAGGAATAAAAATTTGATACTTCATTTTCTAAAGTGTGTTATGCATCTGCTGCTTTAAATTACTTCAATATGTATCATTGCTCTTCTACTCAATCTTCCCCCCGCCCTAGAATGAGCATTTCCCCCCAGGCCTCTTCTTACATAGCAGTCCGTGTGTTGTAGTGGATATTTTAGTGAAATAGAAACTGTATGATCAGATATAAGAGTTAAAAGTTGCTACAACTGGTCAAAAATATCCCAAAAGGACAGGAAAGCAAAAACATTGCTAGCAAGACAAATGAAGCCCAGTAGCTCACCTTTGTCAAATGTGGTAGCAAATTTGATGAACAGACTTTGTGGCAAAATCATTTTGCCAATTCACTTGGATTTGCTCTATCCACCAACAGTGCGGCTCACTTTGAGACACCTAATATGGTCAACCTTTCCTGATTCCTTTGACTTTTCCTTACCAACTCACTGGTTTGTAGAGTGGACAGCAGATATTCCTATAAACATCACATCATCCCCAACCCTATAGACTGTCAACTAGGATTCAACTGGCTGCATTGTAGTTGGGCGCTTCTCAACCAGTTTCAAGAAGCCTCAGTGCTCCTCAAATCTTCACTTGTGGGGCCTTTGTGACGATGTCAAATGTGCTTGTGGACAAATACAAACCATATCCCACGTTGTTAAATCAAGCCAACTAACTAAACTATCTGGTGGCCTACGCACTTTGCATATTGGTGATGACAATACTCTAAGATGGCTGGAATTATATGGTGAGTTTGCATGTGCTAAATAAATATCTCTGGAATGCTCATCCAACCTGTCTGCTTTGGTGGTTCGAAGGCCAATCACAGGATTCAGCACTGCACAGCAATGACACCAATTTAAAGAAAAAACAAAACAGGTGTCCACTGTAGACAACGAGATGAGGATAGGAGAAAGGAAAACAAATCAAACCATTTCCATTTAAAAAACATAACATATAGAATTTTTAAGTAGGAAACAGGTACAGTACTAAATCCCAAGCCTCTCATTCTATGCTATATAATGTAAACAAAAAAGATCTTCACCTTCTCCAGTTACAAATTCTATATCAGATGTTACGTTGTTAGCTGCTGTTCGGGTTTCTTTCAGTCTAGCATCCACACCAGTACTGCTAGAAATAGAGTTGCGATGTAGTTTCTGGTAAGCATTATCCTGCCTGTTCCGACTCAGTAACATCAGTGATGATCCCGCAAGAACAATGCTACATGACAGCACCACTGCAGTGCTAATAACCTGTAAATGACAAACACGTGAAGGAGGAAACAAAAACATACACACCATAGCCCTTCAATGTATGTGAATTTGAGGGCCAGATCAATACGAAGTACAGAATACAGCCCAATACTCTTGTAACAAACAGACTTTTGGTCATAATTCTAATCATACATGAGTCAATATATTTTAAACTAGCTGGGGGTGCCCGGCGGTGCCGAGGCTTTTTCGAGGGCATGTTGTTGTGGGAAGAGAGAGAGAGAGCGACTGGGGGGGGGGGGTGGGGGGAGGAGAGAGAGAGAGAGAGAGAGAGAGAGAGAGAGCGAGCGCGACTGGGGGGGGGAAGAGAGAGAGCGCGACTGGGGGGGGGGGGAAGAGAGAGAGCGCGACTGGGGGGGGGGGGAAGAGAGAGAGCGCGACTGGGGGGGGGAGAAAGAGAGAGAGCGCGACTGGGGGGGGGGGGGGGAGAGAGAGCGCGACTGGGGGGGGGGAAGAGAGAGAGCGCGACTGGGGGGGGGGGAGAAGAGAAAGAGCGCGACTGGGGGGGGGGGGAAGAGAGAGAGCGCGACTGGGGGTGGGGGGGAAGAGAGAGAGCGCGACTGGGGGGGAAGAGAGAGAGAGCGACTGGGGGGGAAGAGAGAGCGCGACTGGGGGGGAAGAGAGAGAGCGCGACTGGGGGGGAAGAGAGAGAGCGCGACTGGGGGGGAAGAGAGAGAGCGCGACTGGGGGGGAAGAGAGAGAGCGCGACTGGGGGGGAAGAGAGAGAGCGCGACTGGGGGGGAAGAGAGAGAGCGCGACTGGGGGGGGAAGAGAGAGAGCGCGACTGGGGGGGAAGAGAGAGAGCGCGACTGGGGGGGGAGAAAGAGAGAGAGCGCGACTGGGGGGGGGGGGGGGAAGAGAGAGAGCGCGACTGGGGGGGGGGGAAGAGAGAGAGCGCGACTGGGGGGGGGGGAGAAGAGAAAGAGCGCGACTGGGGGGGGGGGAAGAGAGAGAGCGCGACTGGGGGTGGGGGGGGGAAGAGAGAGAGCGCGACTGGGGGGGAAGAGAGAGAGAGCGACTGGGGGGGAAGAGAGAGCGCGACTGGGGGGGAAGAGAGAGAGCGCGACTGGGGGGGAAGAGAGAGAGCGCGACTGGGGGGGAAGAGAGAGAGCGCGACTGGGGGGGAAGAGAGAGAGCGACTGGGGGGGAAGAGAGAGAGCGACTGGGGGGAAGAGAGAGAGCGACTGGGGGGGAAGAGAGAGAGCGACTGGGGGGGAAGAGAGAGAGCGACTGGGGGGGAAGAGAGAGAGCGACTGGGGGGGAAGAGAGAGAGCGACTGGGGGGGAAGAGAGAGAGCGACTGGGGGGGAAGAGAGAGAGCGACTGGGGGGGAAGAGAGAGAGCGACTGGGGGGGGAAGAGAGAGAGCGACTGGGGGGGAAGAGAGAGAGCGACTGGGGGGGAAGAGAGAGAGCGACTGGGGGGGAAGAGAGAGAGCGACTGGGGGGGAAGAGAGAGAGCGACTGGGGGGGAAGAGAGAGAGCGACTGGGGGGGAAGAGAGAGAGCGACTGGGGGGGAAGAGAGAGAGCGACTGGGGGGGAAGAGAGAGAGCGACTGGGGGGGAAGAGAGAGAGCGACTGGGGGGGGAAGAGAGAGAGCGACTGGGGGGGGAAGAGAGAGAGCGACTGGGGGGGAAGAGAGAGAGCGACTGGGGGGGAAGAGAGAGAGCGACTGGGGGGGAAGAGAGAGAGCGACTGGGGGGGAAGAGAGAGAGCGACTGGGGGGGAAGAGAGAGAGCGACTGGGGGGAAGAGAGAGAGCGACTGGGGGGGAAGAGAGAGAGCGACTGGGGGGGAAGAGAGAGAGCGACTGGGGGGGAAGAGAGAGAGCGACTGGGGGGGGAAGAGAGAGAGCGACTGGGGGGGAAGAGAGAGAGCGACTGGGGGGGAAGAGAGAGAGCGACTGGGGGGGAAGAGAGAGAGCGACTGGGGGGGAAGAGAGAGAGCGACTGGGGGGGAAGAGAGAGAGCGACTGGGGGGGAAGAGAGAGAGCGACTGGGGGGGAAGAGAGAGAGCGACTGGGGGGGAAGAGAGAGAGCGACTGGGGGGGAAGAGAGAGAGCGACTGGGGGGGAAGAGAGAGAGCGACTGGGGGGGAAGAGAGAGAGCGACTGGGGGGGAAGAGAGAGAGCGACTGGGGGGGAAGAGAGAGAGCGACTGGGGGGAAGAGAGAGAGCGACTGGGGGGGAAGAGAGAGAGCGACTGGGGGGGAAGAGAGAGAGCGACTGGGGGGGAAGAGAGAGAGCGACTGGGGGGGAAGAGAGAGAGCGACTGGGGGGGAAGAGAGAGAGCGACTGGGGGGGAAGAGAGAGAGCGACTGGGGGGGAAGAGAGAGAGCGACTGGGGGGGAAGAGAGAGAGCGACTGGGGGGAAGAGAGAGAGCGACTGGGGGGGAAGAGAGAGAGCGACTGGGGGGGAAGAGAGAGAGCGACTGGGGGGGAAGAGAGAGAGCGACTGGGGGGGAAGAGAGAGAGCGACTGGGGGGGAAGAGAGAGAGCGACTGGGGGGGAAGAGAGAGAGCGACTGGGGGGGAAGAGAGAGAGCGACTGGGGGGGAAGAGAGAGAGCGACTGGGGGGGAAGAGAGAGAGCGACTGGGGGGGAAGAGAGAGAGCGACTGGGGGGGGAAGAGAGAGAGCGACTGGGGGGGAAGAGAGAGAGCGACTGGGGGGGAAGAGAGAGAGCGACTGGGGGGGAAGAGAGAGAGCGACTGGGGGGGAAGAGAGAGAGCGACTGGGGGGGAAGAGAGAGAGCGACTGGGGGGGAAGAGAGAGAGCGACTGGGGGGGAAGAGAGAGAGCGACTGGGGGGGGAAGAGAGAGAGCGACTGGGGGGGAAGAGAGAGAGCGACTGGGGGGGGAAGAGAGAGAGCGACTGGGGGGGGAAGAGAGAGAGCGACTGGGGGGGGAAGAGAGAGAGCGACTGGGGGGGAAGAGAGAGAGCGACTGGGGGGGGAAGAGAGAGAGCGACTGGGGGGGAAGAGAGAGAGCGACTGGGGGGGAAGAGAGAGAGCGACTGGGGGGGAAGAGAGAGAGCGACTGGGGGGGAAGAGAGAGAGCGACTGGGGGGGGAAGAGAGAGAGCGACTGGGGGGGAAGAGAGAGAGCGACTGGGGGGGGGAAGAGAGAGAGCGACTGGGGGGGAAGAGAGAGAGCGACTGGGGGGGGAAGAGAGAGAGCGACTGGGGGGGGAAGAGAGAGAGCGACTGGGGGGGGAAGAGAGAGAGCGACTGGGGGGGAAGAGAGAGAGCGACTGGGGGGGAAGAGAGAGAGCGACTGGGGGGGAAGAGAGAGAGCGACTGGGGGGGAAGAGAGAGAGCGACTGGGGGGGAAGAGAGAGAGCGACTGGGGGGGAAGAGAGAGAGCGACTGGGGGGGAAGAGAGAGAGCGACTGGGGGGGAAGAGAGAGAGCGACTGGGGGGGAAGAGAGAGAGCGACTGGGGGGGAAGAGAGAGAGCGACTGGGGGGGAAGAGAGAGAGCGACTGGGGGGGAAGAGAGAGAGCGACTGGGGGGGAAGAGAGAGAGCGACTGGGGGGGAAGAGAGAGAGCGACTGGGGGGGAAGAGAGAGAGCGACTGGGGGGGAAGAGAGAGAGCGACTGGGGGGGAAGAGAGAGAGCGACTGGGGGGGAAGAGAGAGAGCGACTGGGGGGGAAGAGAGAGAGCGACTGGGGGGGAAGAGAGAGAGCGACTGGGGGGGAAGAGAGAGAGCGACTGGGGGGGAAGAGAGAGAGCGACTGGGGGGGAAGAGAGAGAGCGACTGGGGGGGAAGAGAGAGAGCGACTGGGGGGGAAGAGAGAGAGCGACTGGGGGGGAAGAGAGAGAGCGACTGGGGGGGAAGAGAGAGAGCGACTGGGGGGGAAGAGAGAGAGCGACTGGGGGGGAAGAGAGAGAGCGACTGGGGGGGAAGAGAGAGAGCGACTGGGGGGGAAGAGAGAGAGCGACTGGGGGGGAAGAGAGAGAGCGACTGGGGGGGAAGAGAGAGAGCGACTGGGGGGGAAGAGAGAGAGCGACTGGGGGGGAAGAGAGAGAGCGACTGGGGGGGAAGAGAGAGAGCGACTGGGGGGGAAGAGAGAGAGCGACTGGGGGGGAAGAGAGAGAGCGACTGGGGGGGAAGAGAGAGAGCGACTGGGGGGGAAGAGAGAGAGCGACTGGGGGGGAAGAGAGAGAGCGACTGGGGGGGAAGAGAGAGAGCGACTGGGGGGGAAGAGAGAGAGCGACTGGGGGGGAAGAGAGAGAGCGACTGGGGGGGAAGAGAGAGAGCGACTGGGGGGGAAGAGAGAGAGCGACTGGGGGGGAAGAGAGAGAGCGACTGGGGGGGAAGAGAGAGAGCGACTGGGGGGGAAGAGAGAGAGCGACTGGGGGGGAAGAGAGAGAGCGACTGGGGGGGAAGAGAGAGAGCGACTGGGGGGGAAGAGAGAGAGCGACTGGGGGGGAAGAGAGAGAGCGACTGGGGGGGAAGAGAGAGAGCGACTGGGGGGGAAGAGAGAGAGCGACTGGGGGGGAAGAGAGAGAGCGACTGGGGGGGAAGAGAGAGAGCGACTGGGGGGGAAGAGAGAGAGCGACTGGGGGGGAAGAGAGAGAGCGACTGGGGGGGAAGAGAGAGAGCGACTGGGGGGGAAGAGAGAGAGCGACTGGGGGGGAAGAGAGAGAGCGACTGGGGGGGAAGAGAGAGAGCGACTGGGGGGGAAGAGAGAGAGCGACTGGGGGGGAAGAGAGAGAGCGACTGGGGGGGAAGAGAGAGAGCGACTGGGGGGGAAGAGAGAGAGCGACTGGGGGGGAAGAGAGAGAGCGACTGGGGGGGAAGAGAGAGAGCGACTGGGGGGGAAGAGAGAGAGCGACTGGGGGGGAAGAGAGAGAGCGACTGGGGGGGAAGAGAGAGAGCGACTGGGGGGGAAGAGAGAGAGCGACTGGGGGGGAAGAGAGAGAGCGACTGGGGGGGAAGAGAGAGAGCGACTGGGGGGGAAGAGAGAGAGCGACTGGGGGGGAAGAGAGAGAGCGACTGGGGGGGAAGAGAGAGAGCGACTGGGGGGGAAGAGAGAGAGCGACTGGGGGGGAAGAGAGAGAGCGACTGGGGGGGAAGAGAGAGAGCGACTGGGGGGGAAGAGAGAGAGCGACTGGGGGGGAAGAGAGAGAGCGACTGGGGGGGAAGAGAGAGAGCGACTGGGGGGGAAGAGAGAGAGCGACTGGGGGGGAAGAGAGAGAGCGACTGGGGGGGAAGAGAGAGAGCGACTGGGGGGGAAGAGAGAGAGCGACTGGGGGGGAAGAGAGAGAGCGACTGGGGGGGAAGAGAGAGAGCGACTGGGGGGGAAGAGAGAGAGCGACTGGGGGGGAAGAGAGAGAGCGACTGGGGGGGAAGAGAGAGAGCGACTGGGGGGGAAGAGAGAGAGCGACTGGGGGGAGAGAGACGAGAGAGAGCGACTGGGGGGGAAGAGAGAGAGCGACTGGGGGGGAAGAGAGAGAGCGACTGGGGGGGAAGAGAGAGAGCGACTGGGGGGGAAGAGAGAGAGCGACTGGGGGGGAAGAGAGAGAGCGACTGGGGGGGAAGAGAGAGAGCGACTGGGGGGGAAGAGAGAGAGCGACTGGGGGGGAAGAGAGAGAGCGACTGGGGGGGAAGAGAGAGAGCGACTGGGGGGGAAGAGAGAGAGCGACTGGGGGGGAAGAGAGAGAGCGACTGGGGGGGAAGAGAGAGAGCGACTGGGGGGGAAGAGAGAGAGCGACTGGGGGGGAAGAGAGAGAGCGACTGGGGGGGAAGAGAGAGAGCGACTGGGGGGGAAGAGAGAGAGCGACTGGGGGGGAAGAGAGAGAGCGACTGGGGGGGAAGAGAGAGAGCGACTGGGGGGGAAGAGAGAGAGCGACTGGGGGGGAAGAGAGAGAGCGACTGGGGGGGAAGAGAGAGAGCGACTGGGGGGGAAGAGAGAGAGCGACTGGGGGGGAAGAGAGAGAGCGACTGGGGGGGAAGAGAGAGAGCGACTGGGGGGGAAGAGAGAGAGCGACTGGGGGGGAAGAGAGAGAGCGACTGGGGGGGAAGAGAGAGAGCGACTGGGGGGGAAGAGAGAGAGCGACTGGGGGGGAAGAGAGAGAGCGACTGGGGGGGAAGAGAGAGAGCGACTGGGGGGGAAGAGAGAGAGCGACTGGGGGGGAAGAGAGAGAGCGACTGGGGGGGAAGAGAGAGAGCGACTGGGGGGGAAGAGAGAGAGCGACTGGGGGGGAAGAGAGAGAGCGACTGGGGGGGAAGAGAGAGAGCGACTGGGGGGGAAGAGAGAGAGCGACTGGGGGGGAAGAGAGAGAGCGACTGGGGGGAAGAGAGAGAGCGACTGGGGGGGAAGAGAGAGAGCGACTGGGGGGGAAGAGAGAGAGCGACTGGGGGGGAAGAGAGAGAGCGACTGGGGGGGAAGAGAGAGAGCGACTGGGGGGGAAGAGAGAGAGCGACTGGGGGGAAGAGAGAGAGCGACTGGGGGGGAAGAGAGAGAGCGACTGGGGGGGAAGAGAGAGAGCGACTGGGGGGGAAGAGAGAGAGCGACTGGGGGGGAAGAGAGAGAGCGACTGGGGGGGAAGAGAGAGAGCGACTGGGGGGGAAGAGAGAGAGCGACTGGGGGGGAAGAGAGAGAGCGACTGGGGGGGAAGAGAGAGAGCGACTGGGGGGGAAGAGAGAGAGCGACTGGGGGGGAAGAGAGAGAGCGACTGGGGGGGGAAGAGAGAGAGCGACTGGGGGGGGAAGAGAGAGAGCGACTGGGGGGGAAGAGAGAGCGACTGGGGGGGGAAGAGAGAGAGCGACTGGGGGGGGAAGAGAGAGAGCGACTGGGGGGGGAAGAGAGAGCGCGACTGGGGGGGGAAGAGAGAGCGCGACTGGGGGGGGGAAGAGAGAGCGCGACTGGGGGGGAAGAGAGGGGGGGAAAGAGTGGGGGGAGGGGAGGGGGTGCCCGGCGGTGCCGAGGCTTTTTTGAGGGCATGTTGTTGTTGGGAGAGAGAGAGGGAGCGACTGGCGGGAAGAGAGAGAGGGAAGGAGAGAGAGGGAGAGAGAGAGAGAGAGAGAGAGAGAGAGAGAGAGAGAGAGGGGGAAGGAGAGGGAGGGAAGGAGAGAGAGAGAGGGAAGGAGAGAGAGAGAGGGAAGGAGAGTGAGAGAGAGAGGGAAGGAGAGTGAGAGAGAGAGGGAAGGAGAGAGAGAGAGAGATGGAAGGAGAGAGAGGGGGAAGGAGAGAGAGAGGGAAGGAGAGAGAGAGATGGAAGGAGAGAGAGAGAGGGAAGGAGAGAGAGAGAGAGAGAGGGAAAGAGAGGGGGAAAGAGAGAGAGAGAGAGGGGGAAGGAGAGAGAGAGAGAGGGGGAAGGAGAGAGAGAGAGAGGGGGAAGGAGAGAGAGAGAGAGGGGGAAGGAGAGAGAGAGAGGGGGAAGGAGAGAGTGAGAGAGAGGGAAGGAGAGAGAGAGAGAGAGAGAGAGAGAGGGAAGGAGAGACGGGTGAGAGAGAGAGAGAGAGAGAGAGAGAGACTGGGGGGAGAAGAGAGTGAGACTGGGAGTGTGATAGAGAGAGAGATTGGGAGTGTGAGAGAGAGAGAGAGATTGGGAGTGTGAGAGAGAGAGAGACTGGGGGGGAGAGGGAGAGAGACTGGGAGTGTGAGAGAGAGATTGGGAGTGTCAGAGAGAGAGATTGGGAGTGAGAGAGAGATTGGGAGTGAGAGAGAGAGATTGGGAGTGAGAGAGAGAGAGAGAGAGAGAGAGAGATTGGGAGCGTTCTTTCCACATAAGCTGCTGGAATATCCAGGGCCTCCGCTCCTCAACTTTTGGGATGAAGAGTACAGACCCTGAATTCCTAAAAGCTATAAAAGACATTGATATAATTGTGTTAACAGAAACATGGTGCCAAAAGGACATGCCGACCCATTGTCCTCCAATGTACCATGAAATCATTGTGCCCTCAGTAAAGAACACTAAAACACGCAAGGGCAGAACCTCCGGGGGAATATTGGTGTGGTATAAGGGAGAACTGGACAAACACATCTCACCGGTAAAACAGGGGAAATCACACGTATGGCTAAAACTAGATAAAAATATAGGAATAGCAAAAAAAGATGTTTACTTATGTGCGATCTACATACCTCCAATAGATTCGCCATATTTCGAAGAGGAGTTATTTGATACTCTCCACATGGAAATCAGCCATTTCCAGGCCCAAGGAAAGGTGATAATATGTGGGGACCTAAATGCAAGGACCGGTTGTGAACCTGACTTCATAGACCCACAGGGAAACAACCATGTGTTTGGCCAGACCCCTTTAGATGTCACACCAGCCATCGCAAATCGGAACAACCTTGATCGTGAAATAAATAAAAGCGGTAGGGAGGTAGTGCAACTCTGCCGAGCCTTAGGCCTGTACATCGTTAATGGTAGGTTCAGAGGGGACTCCCTAGGGAGACTCACATACTCCTCAACTCTTGGGTCTAGTGTGGTGGACTATACAATCACTGACCTGGACCCCTGCGATATCAACGCATTCACTGTCAGGCAGCAATCCCCCCCCTCAGACCATAACCAAATAAATGTGTACCTTAAACTTTCTGCCCAAACTACAGACACAAAAAAGGAACACAGTAAGCTACATAAAATAAACCAGACATACAGATGGGCCCCAGACAGTGGAGATAAATTCATCACAGCACTAAATTCATCTGATCTCACAAGTAAAGTTTCAAAATTTAAAGAAAATCTATCTGAGATCACCAGAGATGGTGTAAACACGGCCATAGAGGATATAAATATGATCTTCCATGAGGCAGCTGTAAAAGCCGACCTCGTGAAACAGAAGAGGAAGCATCACAAAAGACAAAATAAAAATATGAAATGGTTTGACCACGAATGCAAAAATGCCAGAAAAGACCTGAGAAAAATATCAAACCAAAAGCATCGGCAACCAAACAATCCGGACCTACGTACTAGATACAATGAAACCCTCAAAAGATATAAACACACCATTAGGAACAAAACACAAAACTATACCCACAAAATACTCGAAGAAATTGAAAACTCCACCAATCCAAAACAATTCTGGGAAATGTGGAATAACCTGAGTACAACACAATTGCAAGCATTACCAATCCAAGATGGCGACATCTGGAGAACACATTTTGAAAACCTCTACAAAGACATCCCAAAAAACAAAACAAACCCAAGTCAACATCAGGTCACAGAAAAACTCCACACATTAGAAGCAACAATTAAAGACAACCAAAACCCTCTAGACTCCCCAATCACATGGAAAGAACTGGCCACAAAAACAAAATCTCTCCACCTAAAGAAAGCCTGTGGCCCAGACAACATCAAAAATGAAATGCTAAAGTTCAGCAATATGGAGATGCAGGGTGCGATACTCAAACTATTCAACATCATATTACGCTCAGGCTGTTTTCCCGATATCTGGTGCCAAGGACTAATCTCCCCCATATATAAAAGTGGAAACAAATCAGACCCAAATAACTACCGCGGCATCTGTGTCAACAGTTGTCTAGGGAAGTTATTCTGCAGTATTCTAAATAGTAGATTACTTGATTTTCTTAACAAACATAATATCCTCAGAAAAAACCAAATAGGCTTTCTTCCAAAACACCGCACCGCCGACCATATCTATACCCTTCACACCCTCATTGAAAAACATAAACACCAAACAAAAAATGGGAAAATATTCGCCTGTTTCATCGACTTCAAGAAAGCCTTTGACTCTATATGGCACGAAGGGCTCTATTATAAACTTCTTCAGTGTGGAATAGGGGGCAAAGTCTATGACCTTATTAAATCAATGTATCTGAAAAACAAATGCGTGGTCAAAATTGGAGACAAACGCACCGATTTCTTCACCCAGAGAAGAGGCGTCCGGCAGGGCTGCAATTTGAGCCCGACCCTGTTCAACATATACATAAATGAATTAGCAGACATGCTGGAGCAAAGCGAGTCACCAGGTCTCCGTCTCCTGGATGGAGAAGTGAAGTCCCTGTTCTATGCGGACGACCTGGTTCTGCTGTCTCCCACAGAACAGGGATTACAGCAACAACTAGACCTACTCGACAAATACTGCCAAAATTGGGCTCTAACAGTAAATCTAAAGAAAACCAACATCATGATTTTTCAGAAAAGACCCAGATGTCAGGAAAACAAATACCAGTTTACCCTCAGTGATACCACTATAGGACACACTATGAGCTACACCTACCTTGGTCTAACTATTACAGCATCAGGGAGCTTCAGCATAGCAGTGAATGCACTAAAAGAAAAAGCCCGAAGAGCCCTATATGCAATAAAAAGAAAATTCTACAACATCCAAATCCCAATCAAAATCTGGCTCAAAATTTTTGACAGCATAATCCTGCCCATTGCACTGTACGGTAGTGAAGTATGGGGCCCGCTAAATCACCAAAGCTACACTAAATGGGAAAAACACACAATAGAAGCCCTACATGCAGAATTCTGCCGAAGCATCCTTCGCACCCAAAGAAAAACGCCAACAAATGCATGCAGAGCCGAACTAGGCAGATACCCACTGATAATAAACATCCAAAAACGAGCACTAAACTTCCTAAATCACCTCAAATCTAGCTCCCCAGACACCCTTCATTTCAAAGCCTTTCAGACCCAAGAGCTAAACCCAGAAAAGAGTCCCCTGAGTCAGCTGCTACTGAAACTAAGTACTCAGCCGGACCCTGACCAGCCCCAGACCAACACAGCCGTCCAAACACCAATCCGAGTGAACCAAATCATTAAAAAATGCAAAGAAACCTACCTGGAACATTGGAACAAAATAACCGAAAGCCAAAGCAGATTAGAATGTTACCGGGCCCTAAAAAGAGAATATAAACTGGCAGACTACCTCACGACCATCAGAGACACAAAACAGAGACAGACCCTCACCAGGTACAGACTAAGCGACCACCAACTGGAAATTGAAAAAGGCAGATACAAGAAATCCTGGCAGCCTAGAGAGAATAGAATATGCGATCAATGTCTGGCTGGCGAGGTTGAAACAGAAATGCATTTCCTCCTAAAATGCGAAAAATTCAACACATCAAGAAACATATTATTCAACAAGCTAAGCCAAACAACCCCAGATTTCAAGGAATTGGATGATCTGTCAAAATTGAGATTAGTCCTAGGAGAAGGAGACAGACCATACCTTGGGGCTAAATATGTAACAACATGTCACAACCTGAGGACTGTTTAAAAGTAAGACTGTTTAAAATTAATATTGAACGTACCAAATGAAGTAGAAAGACTGTTTAAAATTAATATTGTTTAAAAGTAATATTGTATATACCCAACAAATGTCAAATCGATTGACACCTACAGAATGTTGGAAAACTGTACCTTTTTGCTATGTAAGCTTTGGCAATATGGTTCTCTGTAAACTTTCATGCCAATAAAGCATTTGAACTGAACTGAACTGAACTGAGTGTGAGAGAGAGAGAGAGATTGGGAGTGTGAGAGAGAGAGATTGGGAGTGTGAGAGAGAGAGAGATTGGGAGTGTGAGAGAGAGAGAGATTGGGAGTGTGAGAGAGAGAGAGATTGGGAGTGTGAGAGAGAGAGAGAGATTGGGAGTGTGAGAGAGAGAGAGATTGGGAGTGTGAGAGAGGGAGAGATTGGGAGTGTGAGAGAGGGAGAGATTGGGAGTGAGAGAGAGAGACTGGGGGGGGAGAGAGAGAGACTGGGGGGGGAGAGAGAGAGAGACGGGGGGAGAGAGAGAGACTGGGGGGAGAGAGAGAGACTGGGGGGAGAGAGAGAGACTGGGGGGAGAGAGAGAGACTGGGGGGGAGAGGGAGAGACTGGGGGGAGAGGGAGAGACTGGGGGGAGAGAGAGAGACTGGGGGGAGAGAGAGAGACTGGGGGGAGAGAGAGAGACTGGGGGGAGAGAGAGAGACTGGGGGGAGAGAGAGAGACTGGGGGGAGAGAGAGAGACTGGGGGAGAGAGAGAGACTGGGGGAGAGAGAGAGACTGGGGGAGAGAGAGAGACTGGGGGGAGAGAGAGAAGACTGGGGGGAGAGAGAGAGACTGGGGGGAGAGAGAGAGACTGGGGGGAGAGAGAGAGACTGGGGGAGAGAGAGAGACTGGGGGGAGGAGAGAGACTGGGGGGAGAGAGAGAGACTGGGGGGGAGAGAGAGAGACTGGGGGGAGAGAGAGAGACTGGGGGGAGAGAGGAGAGACTGGGGGGAGAGAGAGAGACTGGGGGGAGAGAGAGAGACTGGGGGGGAGAGAGAGAGACTGGGGGGAGAGAGAGAGACTGGGGGGAGAGAGAGAGACTGGGGGAGAGAGAGAGACTGGGGGGAGAGAGAGAGACTGGGGGGAGAGAGAGAGACTGGGGGGGAGAGAGAGAGACTGGGGGGGAGAGAGAGAGACTGGGGGGGGAGAGAGAGAGACTGGGGGGGGAGAGAGAGAGACTGGGGGGGAGAGAGAGAGACTGGGGGGAGAGAGCGAGACGGGGGGGAGAGAGCGAGACGGGGGGAGAGAGCGAGACGGGGGGAGAGAGCGAGACGGGGGGGAGAGAGCGAGACGGGGGGGGAGGACGAGAGCGAGACGGGGGGAGAGAGCGAGACGGGGGGAGAGAGCGAGGACGGGGGGAGAGAGCGAGACGGGGGGAGAGAGCGAGACGGGGGGGAGAGAGCGAGACGGGGGAGAGAGCGAGACGGGGGGAAGAGAGCGAGACGGGGGGGAGAGAGCGAGACGGGGGGAGAGAGCGAGACGGGGGGACGAGAGCGAGACGGGGGGAGAGAGCGAGACGGGGGGAGAGAGCGAGACGGGGGGAGAGAGCGAGACGGGGGAGAGAGCGAGACGGGGGGAGAGCGCGAGACGGGGGGAGAGCGCGAGACGGGGGGAGAGCGCGAGACGGGGGGAGAGAGCGAGACGGGGGGAGAGAGCGAGACGGGGGAGAGAGCGAGACGGGGGGAGAGAGCGAGACGGGGGGAGAGAGCGAGACGGGGGGGAGAGAGCGAGACGGGGGGAGAGAGCGAGACGGGGGGAGAGAGCGAGACGGGGGGAGAGAGCGAGACGGGGGGAGAGAGCGAGACGGGGGGAGAGAGCGAGACGGGGGGAGGAGAGCGAGACGGGGGGGAAGAGAGCGAGACGGGGGGAGAGAGCGAGACGGGGGGACGGAGAGCGAGACGGGGGGAGACCGAGCGAGACGGGGGGGAAGAGAGCGAGACGGGGGAGAGAGCGAGACGGGGGGAGAGAGCGAGACGGGGGAGAGCGGACGGGGGAGAGAGCGAGACGGGGGGAGAGAGCGAGACGGGGGGAGAGAGCGAGACGGGGGGAGAGAGCGAGACGGGGGGAGAGAGCGAGACGGGGGGAGAGAGCGAGACGGGGGGAGAGAGCGAGACGGGGGGAGAGAGCGAGACGGGGGGAGAGAGCGAGACGGGGGGAGAGAGCGAGACGGGAGGGGAGAGAGCGAGACGGGGGGAGAGAGCGAGAACGGGGGGAGACGAGCGAGACGGGGGGAGAGAGCGAGACGGGGGGAGAGAGCGAGACGGGGGGAGAGAGCGAGACGGGGGGAGAGAGCGAGACGGGGGGAGAGAGCGAGACGGGGGGAGAGAGCGAGACGGGGGGAGAGAGCGAGACCGGGGGAGAGAGCGAGACGGGGGGGAGAGAGCGAGAGACGGGGGGAGAGAGCGAGACGGGGGGGAGAGAGCGAGACGGGGGGAGAGAGCGAGACGGGGGAGAGAGCGAGACGGGGGGAGAGAGCGAGACGGGGGGAGAGAGCGAGACGGGGGGGAGAGAGCGAGACGGGGGGAGAGAGCGAGACGGGGGGAGAGAGCGAGACGGGGGGAGAGAGCGAGACGGGGGGATGAGAGCGAGACGGGGGGAGAGAGCGAGACGGGGGGAGAGAGCGAGACGGGGGGAGAGAGCGAGACGGGGGGAGAGAGCGAGACGGGGGGAGAGAGCGAGACGGGGGGAGAGAGCGAGACGGGGGGAGAGAGCGAGACGGGGGAGAGAGCGAGACGGGGGGAGAGAGCGAGACGGGGGGAGAGAGCGAGACGGGGGGAGAGAGCGAGACGGGGGGAGAGAGCGAGACGGGGGAGAGAGCGAGACGGGGGGAGAGAGCGAGACGGGGGGAGAGAGCGAGACGGGGGGAGAGAGCGAGACGGGGGGGAGAGAGCGAGACGGGGGGAGAGAGCGAGACGGGGGGAGAGAGCGAGACGGGGGGAGAGAGCGAGACGGGGGAGAGAGCGAGACGGGGGGAGAGAGCGAGACGGGGGGAGAGAGCGAGACGGGGGGAGAGAGCGAGACGGGGGGAGAGAGCGAGACGGGGGGAGAGAGCGAGACGGGGGGAGAGAGCGAGACGGGGGGGAGAGAGCGAGACGGGGGAGAGAGCGAGACGGGGGGGAGAGAGCGAGACGGGGGGAGAGAGCGAGACGGGGGGAGAGAGCGAGACGGGGGAGAGAGCGAGACGGGGGGAGAGAGCGAGACGGGGGAGGAGAGCGAGACGGGGGGAGAAGAGCGAGACGGGGGGAGAGAGCGAGACGGGGGGAGAGAGCGAGACGGGGGGAGAGAGCGAGACGGGGGGAGAGAGCGAGACGGGGGGAGAGAGCGAGACGGGGAGCGAGACGGGGGGAGAGAGCGAGACGGGGGGAGAGAGCGAGACGGGGGGAGAGAGCGAGACGGGGGGAGAGAGCGAGACGGGGGGAGAGAGCGAGACGGGGGGAGAGAGCGAGACGGGGGGAGAGAGCGAGACGGGGGGAGAGAGCGAGACGGGGGGAGAGAGCGAGACGGGGGGAGAGAGCGAGACGGGGGGAGAGAGCGAGACGGGGGGAGAGAGCGAGACGGGGGGAGAGAGCGAGACGGGGGGAGAGAGCGAGACGGGGGGAGAGAGCGAGACGGGGGGAGAGAGCGAGACGGGGGGAGAGAGCGAGACGGGGGGAGAGAGCGAGACGGGGGGAGAGAGCGAGACGGGGGGAGAGAGCGAGACGGGGGGAGAGAGCGAGACGGGGGGAGAGAGCGAGACGGGGGGAGAGAGCGAGACGGGGGGAGAGAGCGAGACGGGGGGAGAGAGCGAGACGGGGGGAGAGAGCGAGACGGGGGGAGAGAGCGAGACGGGGGGAGAGAGCGAGACGGGGGGAGAGAGCGAGACGGGGGGGAGAGAGCGAGACGGGGGGAGAGAGCGAGACGGGGGGAGAGAGCGAGACGGGGGGAGAGAGCGAGACGGGGGGAGAGAGCGAGACGGGGGGAGAGAGCGAGACGGGGGGAGAGAGCGAGACGGGGGGAGAGAGCGAGACGGGGGGAGAGAGCGAGACGGGGGGAGAGAGCGAGACGGGGGGAGAGAGCGAGACGGGGGGAGAGAGCGAGACGGGGGGAGAGAGCGAGACGGGGGGAGAGAGCGAGACGGGGGGAGAGAGCGAGACGGGGGGAGAGAGCGAGACGGGGGGAGAGAGCGAGACGGGGGGAGAGAGCGAGACGGGGGGAGAGAGCGAGACGGGGGGAGAGAGCGAGACGGGGGGAGAGAGCGAGACGGGGGGAGAGAGCGAGACGGGGGGAGAGAGCGAGACGGGGGGAGAGAGCGAGACGGGGGGAGAGAGCGAGACGGGGGGAGAGAGCGAGACGGGGGGAGAGAGCGAGACGGGGGGAGAGAGCGAGACGGGGGGAGAGAGCGAGACGGGGGGAGAGAGCGAGACGGGGGGAGAGAGCGAGACGGGGGGAGAGAGCGAGACGGGGGGAGAGAGCGAGACGGGGGGAGAGAGCGAGACGGGGGGAGAGAGCGAGACGGGGGGAGAGAGCGAGACGGGGGGAGAGAGCGAGACGGGGGGAGAGAGCGAGACGGGGGGAGAGAGCGAGACGGGGGGAGAGAGCGAGACGGGGGGAGAGAGCGAGACGGGGGGAGAGAGCGAGACGGGGGGAGAGAGCGAGACGGGGGGAGAGAGCGAGACGGGGGGAGAGAGCGAGACGGGGGGAGAGAGCGAGACGGGGGGAGAGAGCGAGACGGGGGGAGAGAGCGAGACGGGGGGAGAGAGCGAGACGGGGGGAGAGAGCGAGACGGGGGGAGAGAGCGAGACGGGGGGAGAGAGCGAGACGGGGGGAGAGAGCGAGACGGGGGGAGAGAGCGAGACGGGGGGAGAGAGCGAGACGGGGGGAGAGAGCGAGACGGGGGGAGAGAGCGAGACGGGGGGAGAGAGCGAGACGGGGGGAGAGAGCGAGACGGGGGGAGAGAGCGAGACGGGGGGAGAGAGCGAGACGGGGGGAGAGAGCGAGACGGGGGGAGAGAGCGAGACGGGGGGAGAGAGCGAGACGGGGGGAGAGAGCGAGACGGGGGGAGAGAGCGAGACGGGGGGAGAGAGCGAGACGGGGGGAGAGAGCGAGACGGGGGGAGAGAGCGAGACGGGGGGAGAGAGCGAGACGGGGGGAGAGAGCGAGACGGGGGGAGAGAGCGAGACGGGGGGAGAGAGCGAGACGGGGGGAGAGAGCGAGACGGGGGAGAGAGCGAGACGGGGGGAGAGAGCGAGACGGGGGGAGAGAGCGAGACGGGGGGAGAGAGCGAGACGGGGGGAGAGAGCGAGACGGGGGGAGAGAGCGAGACGGGGGGAGAGAGCGAGACGGGGGGAGAGAGCGAGACGGGGGAGAGAGCGAGACGGGGGGAGATAGCGAGACGGGGGGAGATAGCGAGACGGGGGGAGATAGCGAGACGGGGGGAGATAGCGAGACGGGGGGAGAGAGCGAGACGGGGGGAGAGAGCGAGACGGGGGGAGAGAGCGAGACGGGGGGAGAGAGCGAGACGGGGGGAGAGAGCGAGACGGGGGGAGAGAGCGAGACGGGGGGAGAGAGCGAGACGGGGGGAGAGAGCGAGACGGGGGGAGAGAGCGAGACGGGGGGAGAGAGCGAGACGGGGGAGAGAGCGAGACGGGGGGAGAGAGCGAGACGGGGGGAGAGAGCGAGACGGGGGGAGAGAGCGAGACGGGGGGAGAGAGCGAGACGGGGAGAGAGAGAGAGAGAGAATGGGGAGATAGAGAGAGAGAATGGGGAGATAGAGAGAGAGAGACTGAGGGGGAGAGAGAGAGAGACTGGGGGAGAGAGAGAGAGACTGGGGGAGAGAGAGAGAGACTGGGGGAGAGAGAGAGAGGCTGGGGGAGAGA